>NC_062284.1:43246479-43549509 GCF_902655055.1 Lutra lutra
CACATGCAGAAAAATGAAATTGGATCATTTCCTTACACCACACATGAAAATAGACTCAAAATGGATGAAGGACCTCAATGTGAGAAAGGAATCCATCAAAATCCTCGAGGAGAACACAGGCAGCAACCTCTTCGACCTCAGCCACAGCAACATCTTCCTAGGAACATCACCAAAGGCAAGGGAAGCAAGGGCAAAAATGAACTATTGGGATTTCATCAAGATCAAAAGTTTTTGCACAGCAAAGGAAACAGTTAACAAAACCAAAAGACAACTGACAGAATGGGAGAAGATATTTGCAAATGACATATCAGATAAAGGGCTAGTGTCCAAAATCCATAAAGAACTTAGCAAACTCAACACCCAAAGAACAAATAATCCAATCAAGAAATGGGCAGAAGACATGAACAGACATTTCTGCAAAGAAGACATCCAGATGGCCAACAGACACAAGAAAAAGTGCTCCATATCACTCGGCATCAGGGAAATACAAATCAAAACTACAGTGAGATATCACCTCACACCAGTCAGAATGGCTAAAATTAACAAGTCAGGAAATGACAGATGCTGGCGAGGATGCGGAGAAAGGGGAACCCTCCTACACTGTTGGTGGGAATGCAAGCTGGTGCAACCACTCTGGAAAACAGCATGGAGGTTCCTCAAAATGTTGAAGATAGAACTAACCTATGACCCAGCAATTGCACTACTGGGTATTTACCCTAAAGATACAAACGTAGTGATCCGAAGGGGCACGTGCACCTGAATGTTTATAGCAGCAATGTCTATAATAGCCAAACTATGGAAAGAACCTAGATGTCCATCAACAGATGAATAGATAAAGAAGATGTGGTATATATACACAATGGAATACTATGCAGCCATCAAAAGAAATGAAATCTTGCCATTTGCGACGACGTGGATGGAACTAGAGGGTATCATGCTTAGCGAAATAAGTCAATCGGAGAAAGGCAACTATCATATGATCTCCCTGATATGAGGGAGAGGAGATGCAACATGGGGGGTTAAGGGGGTAGGAGAAGAGTAAATGAAACAAGATGGGATTGGGAGGGAGACAAACCATAAGTGACTCTTAATCTCACAAAACAAACTGAGGGTTGATGGGGGGAGGGGGGTTGGGGGGGTGGGGTTATGGACATTGGGGAGGGTATGTGCTATGGTGAGTGCTGTGAAGTGTGTAAACCTGGCGATTCACAGACCTGTACCCCTGAGGATAAAAATATATTATATGTTTACAAAAAAAAATTAGCTTACCTTTAGAGAGCTGGGTGTAACAAAACACTCTCTGAATTTAGGCTCAGCAAGGGGCACTCAGACCTGAGGCTGGCTGGGGGGGGTCTCATATCTCCCACCTCAGCCTCACTTGGGGCCATGGACTCATGCAGAGAAATGGCTAACAGGATTGACTGTACCACAAAGGTATCAGATAAGTAGCTATCAATGAAACATAGTTTTTGTATGTCAGAAATCTGTCCTAGGAATGGACTGAACTAAAAATGATTGCATACAAAAGCCTGAGCTTTGCTTAATACCCCTAAACTGTTATTAACTTCTCCAATGGGAAGAAAATTAACTACACTGGATACTTGACTGACCAACTTTTAGTAAAAGCATGTGACAAACCTTACAGGAACCACAGACATGGATGAAGAAATACAGGCTTCCAAAGGAAGTTGTAATAGCTTTGGACCCCATTCTTCTGATTGTCCCCTCTTGGTGTGTGGTTATCACCATGCTGCAGAAAGGAAAGATTCCTTCCTTGACTCTTTCCATATTCTCACCTCCCAGCGTTAGCTGCTTACTTACAGCTGGTGGCTGAAATGTTTCTAGAATCTTCTCTTATTTTCCTCCCCACTACCTCCTTCTCTTTATCTGCTGATTACTTCCAGAGCCTTAAACAGGCCCATTCTTAAGTATTTAGATAAGCTGTTCAGGAATAATGGGACCTTGTGATATTATTACTCTTATTTGATATAAACGAAGAAAATCATAATCAACCCATGTATTCCCGAGGAAGAGTGAGGCTCAGGGTGTCATATATAGTGTCAGAGGCCATGTCAGAGTTGGTCTCTAGTCTCCAGAGTGCTGGTCCCAGCTTTCCTTTCCTCCTATGTTCTTTCTTAGCAAAAGTAAATAAATTAAATTAAAGGCCTAGATGCCAGGGTGCCTGGGTGGCTCATTTGGTTAAGCATCTGCCTTCAGCTCAGGTTGTGATCCCAGAGTCCTGGGATCAAGTCCTGTGTCAGGATCCCTGCTCAGCAGGGAGTCTGCCTCTCCTTCTGCCCCTCTCCACCACTCGTCCTTTCTCTCTCTCTCAAATAAACAAATAAAATCTTATAAACGAAGAAAAAGTCTAGATGCTCAGGTTGAGGAAGACTTAGAATACAGTTCTGATCCATTTCAAAATATATTTCCAATAAAATAATCCCTATTTCTTGTGCCTCTAATTCCTAAAGTCTTTGGAAAAATTAGTCTCACAAGTCCATCTTGGACCTCAAAACATTTAGGCAAGCCTAGGAGATTATTAATCCAAACTCAGATATAGCATATTGCATTTTTACATGTAATCCACGTTTCTTTGGAGAATTCAAAAATTTTATTTTCCTCCTTCATCATCAGTCTTTTGCCACAAAGGAAAAAAACAATTTTTAATATCCCTAACCATTTTTCTAGTGTGATTATTGGTGAAAGGTCTTAAAAACCACCATAAATGACTTCAGACCCAGAAAGGGGTAGTAAGAGTCCAAGAAAACCTCCAAAAGCTACTCCATTTCCCTGAGGGTCCCTTGGTGCCTCTCTGAATGGGCCTTCTACCTTCTAGCCTGTCTCAGAGCTAACCCCACACAACAAAGGAGACTTTCCCTTCTGACTCTTTTATTTCTGGCCTTCATACCCTTCTCACACTGAATAGGAAGTTGCAGGAATGATGAAGTCTGCCTTCAGAGGTAAGGTTTTTTTTTTTTTTTTAAGATTTTATTTAGTTATTTGACAGAGATCACAAGTAGGCAGAGAGGCAGGCAGAGAGAGAGGAAGGAAAGCAGGCTCCCTGCTGAGCAGAGAGCCCAATGTGAGGCTCGATCCCAGGACCCTGATATCATGACCTGAACTGAAGGCAGAGGCTATAACCCACTGAGCCCCCCAGGCACCCCAGAGACAAGGTTGTTAAAAGTCACTGTGGCATCTGTCTTGTTCCCGTGTATCCCTCCTTTAGGAAGAAGCCAATTGCCACAGCCTGAGGATGCTCAAGCAGTCATGTGGAGAGGTCCACATGGGAAGGAACTAAGGCCTCCTGCCAACAACCAGCACTAACCTGTGGTGAACGTGAAGGAACAGCTTTGGAAGCAGATCCTTCAGTGGTGCCAATCCCTCAGAAGATGACGGCTCTGGTGGACATCTTGACTGCCACCTCATGAAACCCATGGAGCCCGAGCACCCAGCTCAGCTGTTCTGGATTCCTGAACCACAGAAACTGTGAGGTAATAGCTCTTCACTGTTGAAGCCAAAAGTCACCTGAATATGTGGCTAACAGTAAGATAGATTTGGTCAGAAAATTAACCACTAGGGTTAGCGGCTGAACTCACTCTCAGAGTGGGGAGATTCAGAGATTGCAGTGAGAAAGGCAAGACCAGTACATTTTATGTCAATGATCAGATTTTTAAAAGAGTGTAAATCTGTTCTTTGACTTTAGGTGCTTAGTCTTTTCTCTCTTCTACTTTCTTTTCATGAGCAGGATCTAAGCAGGCTGATAATAGCTGGGGGACACACCTCACCTGATGTAGAGCTGCTCAAGTATGGTTAGAGAAGTATTTGAGTGGGAATGAAGGGCAGGGTTGTTTTCCTTCTTCTGCTAAAAGAAAGAAAGGAAGGAAGGAAGGAAAGAAAGAAAGAAAGAGATAGGAAAGAAAAAAGAAAAAAGAAAAAAGACTCTCTAATTCCAGAACCCACCATAAAATAAAATTAGCTTTGCCTTCATAAGGACTTTAGCATGTTAAAAAAAAAAAATTCCAAATAGTCACAGTGGTGAGAAATGAGATCCTGTCATGGGATCTTCCTGGATGAAACTAGACACACACAAACACACTCAGGAATTTAATAGCCAATTTTCCAGGAGGAAAGGTTAATTGTGGAGACTATTTCAAGGATCAGTCCTGGGAATTATGATATATTGGACAAAAGGAAAATGGGATTGCAAGCGAGCAGATAAAATATTTGAGAGTAGCTAATTTTAATTATAAAATAATAAAGTTCAGCGATTCTCAAATTTTAGTGCACAAAGAATCACTTGGCCAGTGTTGGGGGGGTGGGGGTCCAGAGAGGGTTGTTCAAAATTCAGATCACAGGTCCTCAACCCTAGATTCTGATTTAGGAAGCCTAGGATTGAGTCTAGGAACCCGTGACTTTTTTTTTTTTTTTAATAGGCTCTATGCTGGGATCAAGAGATCAAGGCCTGAGCTGAGATCAAGAGTTAAAGGCTTAACCAACTGAGCCACCCAGGCACCCCCAGGAATCTGTGATTTTAATAGGTATAGGGAGTTGTTTCTACTGTCAGAAGTCTACAGGCTACTGCAGTAGAAAAATTTTGTTAAATATAGTTAGAAAAATCAGTTAATTTTAGAAAAATTTAGTTAATATAATTAATCACATATTGTATTGGTTAAAATCATGAAAGGTCAGCAAGTCCAGAAATACTGTACAAAAGGACTGGAGAGCAAATAACCAAGTGAAATGTTACACACACAAGTGCCCATTAGGTATTTCTAGTAGATATTTCAATTGCTCTAAACTCCTAGGTGCTGCTGTCCATCTCCTAAAAAGGAGCCATGTTTGATTTTTAGTAATTCAAAGTCGAATCAGTGTACAGTGGCAATCAGAAAGGGTGTTTTAAAATAAGTTTACCCTAAAGGAAGTTAATAGTAAGTGTTTCTGTGGGTGTCAACGGAACAATATGCTTTTGTCTTGAAATAGCATTTGACCTGCTAATTCTAAGACAAAAAAGGAGAAATTTTAAAATCCACTTTAAGTAGAAAATTAACTTTAGGGGTGTCTGGGTGGCCCAGTCAGTTAAGTGACCACCTTTGGCTCAGGTCATGATCTCAGGGTCCTGGCATTGAGCCCTGCTTCGGGCTCCCTGCTCAGCAGAGAGCCTGCTTCTCCCTCTCCCTCTGCCTGCTGCTCTGCCTACTTGTGCTATCTCTCTGTCAAATAAATAAATAAAATCTTTTTTAAAAATTAAAAAAAGGAAAATTAACTTTATAAGTAAACATTTTTAATAGGAAGAGGATGTGGGATATAATTATAAAAGTCTTGACTGGTTTGTGTGTGATTGGCAGAATTAGCTTTACTGGTTATTAGTAACACATGCAGCTTGGAGGAGAAAACCCTAAGGACATATGGGTATAGCAGAGCTTCACTGTTCTCAGCATGGGCAATCAAGTATTTCCAGTCATTTCCACAGGTGACATACTGACAATTGGATTTCTGGAGCAGTGACCCAATTCAGTCATTCAGAGAGTTTAAAAAACACAAACATGTCACAACACAGGCAAAAAATAGAAAAATGACAGTTTGTGGGATACAATCCTGAGAAAAGGAATAACTTTAGGACTGAAGGGGACCCCAGGGGACCCTATAATCAGCTTGGGAGCCCCAAGTCCTGCACCTTCATTTTATGGTCATGAATGGATGGAAGCTTGTCTCTGACCTCATGATGTCCTAGTGGGAACTCAGACCTCCCAGCTTCCAGCTCTGTGGTCCAAGGATTTCTTGCTTTATAATGATGGAGCTGGCTCTCACCTGCCCAAGTAGGCAGCCTCTGGGCGTCATTATTGCCTCCCAGGGTGCACCTGCCGTTCTGCTGACAGGGTTCTGCCTGGAGTAATTATTTTAAAAAATCTTATCTGTTATTTTGTGCTTAACTTATAAGAACACTTTAGCTATTTATTTGAATGACTTTCTATGATTATAAGTCCACAAATAAAGCATTGTACTTTGTAATTATACTACTTTTTATTGTATCCTTTTAGCACTTATCGTATCCTGAGTGTTCTCAATGCCCCAGGTCTAATGGTTCACTATTTTCCAGGATGGGACCTTGTCTATTTCAATCCTCTTTATGCCCTTGCCTTTAACACTGTGCCTAGTGCATAGCAGGAATTCCATAAATATGTGTTGAATAAATTAATTAGTAAAATATATCATAGTTCCACTTATCCTTCAGGGTGGCACGTTGAGATGGAGTCCAGTTTTTCCACAATTATAAATAATGCTGCAGTGAATGTTCTTTGATGAATCTTTGCATCTACTCCTTATTATTGCCTTATGATAAATTCTTAGAGGTGGGACTGCTAGATCAAAGGCTTTAGATACCTATTACCAAATTGCCCTTCAGAAAAATGGGTCATTCCTCCATCCTGCTACCAACTTTCTTTTCTTTTATGAACAATGGAAATTTTCCTCTATTTTATACATTTTTTAAAAATTTTAATTCCAGTATAGTTAATGTACAGTGTTATATTAGTTTCAAGGGTACAATATAGTGATTCAACAATTCTATGCATTACTCAGTGCTTGTCGAGCTGAATGTACTCTTAATCCCCTTCACCTATTTACCCAACCCCCACCTACCTCCCCTCTGAGAACCATCTCTTTGCTTTCTATAGTTCAGAGCCTGTTTCTTGGTTTGTCTTTCTCTCCTTTTTTTCACTTTTGTTTTGTTTAAGTTCCACATATGAGTGAAATCACAAGGTATTTGTCTTTCTCTGATTGGCTTATTTGGCTGAGCATAATACTCTAGATGCATCCATGTTGTTGAGAATGGCAAGATTTCATTCTTTTTATGTCTGAGTAATATTGACATTATAGATATATAGATATCTGTATCTCTATATATATAGATATATATCTCACATCATCTTTATCCATTCATCTAGGGATGGATACTTAGGTTGCTTCCAGAATTTGGCTCTTTTAAAGAATGCTGCTATAAACATAGGGGAGCATATATCCCTTCACCTTAGTTTTTCTATATTCTTTGGATAAATATCCAGTAGTGTGATTTCTGGATCATTGGGTAGTTCTATTTTTTTTTTAAGATTTATTTATTTATTTGAGTGGGGGAGGGCAAAAGGAGAGAGAGAATCTCAAGCAGACTCCCTGCTGAACACAGAGTCCAATGTGGGGCTCAATCTCACAACCTATAAGATCATGACCTAAGCTGAAATAACAAGTCAGACGCTTAAGTGATTGAGCCACCCAGGCGTCCCTATTTTTTTTTTAAGATTTTATTTATTTATTTGACAGACAGAGATCACAAGTAGGCAGAGAGGCAGGCAGAGAAGCAGACTCCCTGCTGAGCAGAGAGCCCGATGTGGGGCTCGATCCCAGAACCCTGGGATCACGACCTGAGCTGAAGGCAGAGGCTTTAACCCACTGAGCCACCCAGGTGCCCCCAGGTGTCCCTATTTTTAATTTTTTAAGGAACTTTCATACTGTCTTCTCTAGTGGCTGCATCCATTTGCATTCTCACCAAGGGTGCGTGAGTTTCCTTTTTTTCCACATCCTCTCCAATACTTGTTGTTTCTTGTATTTTTGGTTTTAGTCATTCTGACAGGTGTGAGATATTGATATCTCATTGTGGTTTTGATTTACATTTCCCTGATGTGAGTGATGTGGAGCATCTTTTCGTGGGTCTGTTGGCCATCTGGATGTCTTCTTTGGAGAAATGTCTGCTCATGTCTTCAGCCCATTTTTAGATTGGATTCTTGGTGGTTTTTTGGTGTTGATTTGTATAAGTTCTTTATATACTTTGGATACTAAGCCTTGATCAGTTGTGTTACTTACAAATATCTTCTTCTATTCAGTGGGTTGCCTTTTAGTTTTGTTGATTGCTTCCCTTGCTGTGCAGAAACTTTTTATTTTGATAGTCTCAATAGATTATTTTTGCTTTTGCCTTGCCTCAGGAGACATAGCTAGGAAAATGTTGCTATGGCTGATGTCAGAGAAATTGCTGCCTATGCTCTCTTCTAGAATTTTTACGGTTTCAGGCCTCACACTTAGTCCTTACTCCATTTTGAGTTTATTTTTGTGTATGGTGTAAGAAAGGGGTCCAGTTTCATTCTTTTGCATGTAGCCATCCAGTTTTCCCACCGCCATTGGTTGAAGAGACTGTCTTTTTGCCACTGTATGTTCTTGCCTCCTTTGTCCAAGATTAATTAACCACATAACTGAGGGTTTGTTTCTGGGCTTTCTATTTGATTTCATTGATCTATGTGTCTACTTTGTGCCACCACCATACTCTTTTGATTACTACAGGTTTGTAATATAACTTGAAATCTGGAATTGTGATACCTCCAGCTTTTTTTTTTCTTTTTTAAGATTGCTTTGGGTATTTGGGGGGTCTTTTGTGCTTCAAGACAAATTTTAAGATTGTTTGTTCGAGTTCTGTGAAAAATGCTGTTGGTATTTTGATAGGGGTTGCATTAAATCTGTAAATTGCTTTGGATGCAGATTGGGTGTAAATTGCTGAGTATAGATATTTTGACAACATTTTTTCTCCTAAATCCCTGAGTATAGAATGGCTTTCCATTTCTTTGTGTCATTTTCCATTTCTTTTATCACTGTTTCAGTTTTTAGAGTACAGGTCTTTCACCTCCTTGGTTAAGTTTATTCCTAGGTATTTTATTGCTTTTGGTGCAATTTTAATTGGGATTGTTTATTAATTTCTCTTTTTGCTGCTTCATTAATATATAGAATTGGAACAGATTTCTATACATTGATTTTTGTATCCTGTAAGCTTACTGAATTCATTTATCAGTTCTAGTAGTTTTTTAGTGGAATCTTTAGGGTTTTCTATATATAGCACCATGTCATCTGCAAATGGTGAAAGTTTTATTTCTTTCTTACCAATTTGGATGTCCTTCATTTCTTTTTGTTGTCTGATTGCCCAGTACTATGTTGAATATAAGTGGCAAGAGTGGGCATCTTGTCTTGTTCCTGACCTTAGGGAAAAATGCTCAGTTTTTCTGCATTGAGCTATGGGTTTTTCATATATGGCCTTTATTATGTTGAGGTATGTTCCCTCTAAACTTACTTTGTTGAGTTTTTTTTTTTTTAATCATGAATGGATGTTATACTTTGTCAAATGCTTTTTTTTGCATCAATTGAAATGATCATATGGTTTTTATCTTTTCTCTTATTGATGTGATATATCATGTTGATTGACTTGAGAATATTGAACCACCCTTGCATCCCAGGAATAAATCCCACTTGATTGTGGTGAATGGTTTTTTAAAATGTACTGTTGGATGCAGTTTGCTAATATTTTGTTGAGGATTTTTGTATCTATGCTCATCAGAGATATTGGCCTGTAGTTTTCTTTTTCTGTAGTGTCTTTATCTGGTTTTGGTATCAGGGAAATGCTGGCCTCATGGAATGAATTTGGAAGTGCTCCTTCCTTTTCTATTTTTTGGAGTAGTTCAAGCAAAATAAGTATTAACTCTAACTATGAAGATTTTTTTTTTTACTTGAGAATCAAAGTTAGTGATGGTAAAACATTTTTAAAGCACTGTACCCACTGTGATGGAATAAAAAGAGCTTTTGAACACTTTCTGTCTGTAATGTATTAAATCAGACCAGTAATTTATCTAGAGGTAAAAGTTTACTGAAGCCATTGCTAAATTGCTTATATTCCTTGGACTTGTTCTGCCTTGTAAGTTTAATAAAGGGGAAAATGTAGTTTTGACCTGAGAGAGGGCAAGCAAGCCAACATTGGCTGTCGTGGACCACTGTGCTATGAAACGACGCAGAGACAGGGGGATATGGTGGTGGGGTTGTGGCCTGGGAGAACTCCACAGTGGTCGGAGGCTCATACATGTGTCAACATGGGACGATCTTGAAGTATAATATCAAGATGTGGAGGGGGAAAGACATATTTTTTTGAGATTCATAAAAATGGAAACAATGCTCATTAGACACATCAAAATGGCTGCCTAAGGAAGGAAGGAAGGAAGGAAGTAGCCCATGGGATCAAATGTGAGAGGGACCATGGCCAGACCAACAATGCTGCTGATGTGCCACAAACTGAGTTCATGCAGAGAGCAGCAAGTAAGGAAGGATGATGAATCGCTAAATTCTACACCTGAAACTAATACGGCACTATATATGAACTAACTACAATTTAAATAAAAACTTGAAAAACACACACACAAAAAGAAAGAAAGATGGAAGGAAATGGAGGAAGGGCGGGCTGTGGTATTCTCTGAGCCCTGACTCTGTCAGTAATTCAGGGTGAATTGCGCTGAAATCTCCCTCCTCTTCTGGGCCTCTGGTGCGCCATGGGGTAGAAGGAGTAGATGCCTACCAAGGTTTCAGCTGTATCACGCTGTGGTTCAAAGCAAGCAGGACACCGATGCTGTGGCCTGAACTTGCACGTGTAAATGCAGGTGTAGTGTTTTCCCGTACATCCTGACAAACCCTACAAACAGAAAGCAATGATTGATTTGTGAAATAAACCATGTGCTTTACATAATACTTCTAGCACAGACTTCCATAATATTATAAGCAGATGTGAGCCGTTTATTAAATTTACAAACAGCAAAGTCCCATAATGATGGACCTCCCCGAGACGGCCAACTATGCCTTGGCAGAATTCCAGCAGGAAATTTTCTGGTGTCGACTGTTCTCCTTTCCTCTTGGAGCCACACAGTATCAGACAATGTTTGAATTATTTAAATATGCTCCAAGTCTGCAGTTCATTGTCTTATCATTTCAAAGGGCTATGTTTCTATAAATCATACTGAATGTCTGAGATTCTAACCAAAAAAAAAAAAAAGAAAAAGAGGAAAAAAATTGGGTACAGATATTCCTAGCAATCCAAGGCGAGTGTACAGCAGGGAGGAAATGATGTTGCATAACAAAAGCAAGTATCCATTTGAAAGGTTTATGTGAATACAAGACGACCTAATGCAGTCAGTTGGCTCCAAAGGTAAAGTTGCGTGTGTGGCTATGTGTGTAGATTCTAAATTCTAGTTAAAATGATAACAACATGCTCATAAGAGCAAGAACAAAGTAAATGCATTAGAACATGTGGGGAGCCAGGGGTTGCCTAAAGCAATTTCCCCCTTTATTACGGAAGGGAAGAGCAAGCTTTGCTGAACACCTTGACACCATCTACCCTGATGGATCCCAGACCGTCGCTGGGTGATGGCTCTCCTCCTGGTTTCCATTTGAAAGAGGAAGCAGTTTGAAAACCAAGGTTTTTCTCTGGCTTTAGAAACACCCAGAGACCAGCCAACTTTTAAATATTCTGCTGCTCTTAGTCAGGTTATGTAGGACCCAGTCCCTCCGCTCCAGCTGCTGCCAGGAATTAGGCATTCACATGAAAAGAGATGAGCGGGAGCAAAACACTCCCGGTGCCTGACCCGTGCAGAACGTTTTCTCTGCTTTTGGCGTTGCCAGTGGAGATTTGGAGCCCAAGAGAAATGCTGTCTGTTTCAGTGTTTGTGGAGACAAAGAACAGGGCTTCTCCCAGCATGGGCTTCGCCCACCTTGGTTGCTGTGGCCCCTGTGGACTTCAGTTCATTTACGCCCACCTTGTACGGGGGTGTGATGGGTACGTGAGGCAAGACAGGAAGGTAGTGGGGGACAGAGTTATGACCCCCAGAAAGACTCCAAGACTCTGAGATTCACATGCAGGAGGTCCTGAAGGATGATGTGATGATGTAAGACACCACACCTGCGAAAGAGTGGGGAAAGAGATTGGATTGAGATGTAGTCACGAAAGAACCTTGGGGATCACAAGGGAAGCTCTGCTGCTGGGACAGCTCTTCAGATTTATCCCCCCCTTGATCTTTATCACACCCCGTGCTCCATCAGCCATCTCGTCATCAGATACTAGCTGTGTCCAGCCTCTTGAGCCACACACCTCCCTCAGACCAGGACGGGTGGAGAGAGACTCATCGAGACGCATCAGCCCCCAAAGCTCCCAGCAGCTGGGGAAAGTGCCCCGGTGAAGGCACCACAACAAGCACTACAAAGTGTAAGATGCATTTCAGCCATTAAGGAGCTTATACTCTAGTTGAGAGAACAAGATACGTGCGTTAATTACGGTCCAAGGCAATGGATCCTAAATGTCAGATGTATGGCACTAATTATCCATTTTACAGGTGCACAGAGAAATGCTAGAGAGCCGGAAGTGGAATTATGGATTATTTGACTCAGTGTGCTCAATTTGCAAATGATAGTTCTGTGATCTTAAAAGTGAAGGGACGTGTCCAAGGTCATGTAGCTACAGTGAAGCCACCTGGGTTTCCTGATTCCCCTTTCAATCCTCATTGTCCCCCTCAGTAAACAGTTCCCTTTGGAAGGTATTACTTTTTTTTTTTTTTTTTTTTTAAAGATTTTATTTATTTATTTGACAGAGAGAAATCACAAGTAAGCAGAGAGGCAGGCAGAGAGAGAGGAGGAAGCAGGCTCCCTGCTGAGCAGAAAGCCCGATATGGGGCTCGAACCCAGGACCTGGGATCATGACCTGAGCCGAAGGCAGCGGCTTAACCCACTGAGCCACCCAGGCGCCCCGAAGGTATTACTTTTAATAGGGCTGATCTATGCGACCTTGAATAGAATCAGGTAAGATAGAAAACAGAACCCCTGAAATAGGTCCTCAGTTGCATAAGAATTAAATTCAAACAAATATCTTTGATCTTAAGCTTAAAAACTGTCAATCAAGACATGGGCCTAGAAGGATTCCCCTCAGCTTATAAGTAATTTCACATTTTGTCACTTTTCTGTCCATTTGTGGCAATGTGGGAGTCCACTATCATGCCTGAAGGAATGGCCAGCCCCCGCTATGCTCATTTTATGGAAATGAGAAATGGTTTCTGAGTCTTTTCCCAAAAAACACCAAAGAGCATATGGGTAAGAAACCACCAGAGTCAACACCAGACCACACTGGTGGTATTCAGCATCTGTTAGGGTTACGGGGTAAACCATAACTGCAGTCCATTATAGTGCTCACTGTTTTCCAAAGACAGCTTGACCTGGTAAGGGTCTCCTTTTATTCTAGAACCTTCCAAATCACCTTTGCCTCTTCATATAATCATCAGACATGGAGGGTGCATTGTGGGGTGAATGGGGACAGAAATGGCAGTTTAGATGACACTGAATGGGTTAATTTTAAAGATCTGGGTTCTTTTTTTTTTTTAAGGATTTTATTTTTTTTATTTGACAGAGAGAGACACAGTGAGAAAGGGAACACAAGCAGGAGGAGTGGGAGAGGGAGAAGCAGGCTTCCCGCTGAGCAGAGAGCCCAATGTGGGGCTCGATCCCAGGACCCTGGGATCATGACCCGAGCCGAAGGTAGACACTTAATGACTGAGCCACCCAGGCGCCCCAAAATCTGGGTTCTTTTGTAAGTTACTCTTTGTTCATTCCTTTGGTCGTTCCTTCAGCAGCTATTTGCTCAGCACCTACTTTGTACTGAGTATGATTTTAAGAACTGAGGACTTGAAGTGGAGTAAGACATCATTGCTCAGGAACCAAGCCATCAGGAAGCTTGAGCTGGTGGACAAGACAGATATATGAGTATGAACTAAGTATAAGTGCTGTGATTTAAAACACAGTGGAAGCAGCTCCAGTGGGATGGCGCTAGAGATGTCTGTGGGACAAAGTGTTCTAGTCATTTATTTTGCTCAGCATAACACATCATTTGGCTTGAAATCTATCCATTATTTGTTTATTCATGCTGTAAATTTATTGGGAGTTTTCCATGTGCCTATCACTGTGTCAGACACTAGAAATGCACCTAATAGGAATGACCCAGCACTATTTGCTAGGAAGTTCCTAATATTGAAGAGATTTAGTTAATTAAAACATCAATCTGGCTTTATTTTCTGAAGCATACACATGTCAAGGGACTCCAAATATCCATCTGTTCCATACCATGTCCCATTCCGGATCACTGGGGTTGATGAGAGCTCAGCTTCTCCTTAATCCAAGGTCCCTGCCTCTCTTGCTCCAATGTCTTACCTGCTCCTGACTCTTCTAACTTGGGATATACTCCCAGATCTTTGCTACTGAGTCATTCTACTGGTTATTCTGGTCTTATCCTACTTCCCTAGAATCTGGGTTCCTCAATACAGCTTGGAAAAAAAAAAAACAAAAATACTTCATCCTGGACAGTTTTTCCCTTGAACCCTCTTCCATGGCTTAGGCACAAGTCTGTTTACCCTAGCCCACCTTAGGGGAAACTGGTCCCAGCCCCCTCAGTCGTCTACGCCTGTTTCCTGGTCCCCACAGAGAACACGGGAAGTAGCATGCTCAGGCATAGGAACAAACTCACCTTTGACATTGTGGAGCTTTTTCCTTCATAAATGGCTCATGGTCCAGCCTAAAGACCAATTCAGGAGTAAACTATTACATGAGGAAATGGGGGTGAACTGGGTGAAGTTGCCTCCTGGACTCAGTGCTGATGGCAGTTGTTACCAAAGAGTGCCTGTGAGGTCGGTGTTTCCAACCGTGTGCACTGGGGGGCCCTCATCACTTCACTTCCAGTGTCCTCTGAAGTCTCGGGCCTCCCTTCCTATTTCTTGTTAGGCCATCCACCCCCTCGGCTACATCCTTCAAGAACCCTCATCCTCTGGAAAGTCCTTCTCCACCCATCTTTATTGCTCACTGCTCCTTATCCTTCTTTTCCTCAGCCACTTCCCGGGAGGCCCGGAGCCCTGTACAGCATGTGTTCTCACTCCCATGCTGGCTCTGCCTTTGCTCCTGTAGGATGGATCTCACTATCCCTGGCACATGGTGTCAGCTGTCATGGGTCACAATTTGGCCCAGATGCGGAAAGAATGGCAGAAAGCAGGGCAGGGTGGAGTAAAAGATAGCTGCTGGACACACTCAATGGAACGGCAGTAGAGCGACGTTTGGCACAAGCCAGCCCCTACTGCAAGGTGCGCTGATGCTCATTGTTAAGAAGGCTCGCCCTTTGACTTACAAGCCAAGGATGGAGACGTGCATGCATCCTCACAGAGCAGTGTAATGGACTGCAGTTCTTAAGGAAACACTTTAGAGACAAATCGTTTCTATAATGAAGCTGCTCTCCTAGGCCACATTCAGGGGCCCCTGACACTCTGAACCCTGAGCATTTCGTTTAGGATAAGAGTTTTCCCCAGTGCAGTCTCTGGACCAACTGCGTCATTATTACCTGGAATGCTTTTAAAGAAAAAGACAATATATCTGAATCTCTTGGAGCAAGTCCTCGGCATTTGAATGAGCAGGCTAGTGAGTCCAAGTTTGAGGGTCTCTGCCCAAGGAGAGGCATACCTCCTTTTAGAGAAGTGCTCAAGGTTTAGAAAGCCACTCAGGGGATCTTGGTTCTGGGCTTGAGCTCATCTGCAATTCTGAGGATATTCATCTCCCTGGAGATTTCCTCTCTAGAGGGGATTGTTTCTATCTTTCTAACATTCTATAAATGGAATAATTCTATATTTAATTTCAGATTGGGTGAGAATATTTCTTCCTGAAGATATGAATGGGCCTATCATGCAAATGGGAAAAATTCCCAATACATTATATTTAGGACATTGCATAAGTGTAGAAACCCCTTTCTCTAGTGGCAATAGCTGCTCCTGAAGGGACCTAGACTTTTTAAATCTTTTAAAAATATATATTATTTAGGGGTGCCTGGGTGGTTCAGTGGATTAAAGCCTCCGCCTTCGGCTCAGGGCATGATCCCAGGGTTCTGGGATCGAGCCTCGCATCAGGCTCTCTGCTCAGCAGGGAGCCTGCTTCTCTTCCTCGCTGTCTGTCTCCCTGCCTACTTGTGATCTCTGTCTGTCAAATAAATAAATAAAATCTTTAAAAAAACATTTTATTTATTTATTTGAGAGAGAGAGGTATGAGCAGGGGGAGGGGCAGAGGGAGAGAGAGAAGCAGGCTCCCTACTGGGCAAAGAGTCCAACGTGGCTCCATCCCAGGATTCTGGGATCAGAGCCGAAGGCAGATGCTTAACCAGACCTAACCAACTGAGCCATCCAGGCACTCCTAGACTTTCTAAATCTTAAAAAAACAAACAAAGCTTTTGAAAGGACAGGCTTTCAATTTTCATATGAATGGAATTTCAAGTGATTTGGAGTCTTCTTATAGCTAATTCTTGTGATGATGTTATTTCCATGAGCTTCACTGGGAATATTCCAGTTCAATGAATTCTAAGATCTCATGAACTTTTTCAGGGAAAGAAGGTATTTCTTATCCAGTATGTTCTTTCACACACTAATGCTAGAACTAGAATATCCCCATTTTGTAATCCTTAATGAGTCATCATTGATCCAGGCAACAATCATCGGTAAAGGAAACCAATTGACAAAGGCTGACGGGAACTTTACAATGTCAGAATCAGGTTGGCACCCCTTGACCCCCCAATAGTCAATTTCAGCTTCACTGAAATGTGGACAAGCTGACAAAATTGCCCCCTGATGTAATGCAGTAGGAGACACACAGCACCAGCTATGAAAAGCATACTTCCCCAAAAGTTAAGCTGGAGCTTAATTTAGTTGATAGAAACAACTTCCAAGAAACATCTTCCAAGTTTGCAAGAAAGAGGGGACAGAGGACCAAGTTAAATAATGCCACAAGGGAGCAACAGAGAGATCCAGAGTGTGGAACATTCCACAGGACAGTTGAGCAGCTTTCTTCAAGTCAGTGGCATAGAAAACATAAGGATGGACAACTCAAAAAGTCTACATGAAAAGAAATATATGGGAAAAAAATCTTATGTTCGGCATTTTTAAGACAATTAGGACAATCTGAGTATGGAGTGGTCACTATATGATACCATGGAATTATTATTGTTAATTCTTTTAGGTGTGATAATGGCAATGTACTTATATAAGAAAATGTCTATGATTTAAAGAGTAGAATGGGGGCACCTGGGTGGCTCTGTGGATTAAAGCCTCTGCCTTCAGCTCAGGTCATGATCCCAGGGTCCTAGGATTGAGCCCTGCATCGGGCTCTCTGCTCAGCGAGGAGCCTGCTTCTTCCTCTCTCTCTGCCTGCCTCTCTGCCTACCTGTGATCTCTGTCTGTCAAATAAATAAATAAAATCTTTAAAAATAAAAATAATTTTTAAAAATTTAAAAAAATTTTTTTTAAATTTAAAGAGTAGAATGGTTTTAGCAGTTGGGGTGAAATGACATGATGTCTGAGATTTGTTTTAAAATATGCATACACAAATAAAGGATAGATGAAGCAAGTGGTAATATTTTGAGATTGTTGAAAATGGGTGCTGGGGTACATGGGGTTCATTATACAATTCTACCTTTGCTATATGTTTTAATATTTTCATAATAGCCTATTAGAATAAAAAACTCTACCTACCAAGAATAACAAAGAAAGTAAACAGTAGAATAGTATGCCACCATTTGCAGACAGAAGTGGACATGCATCTGTGCTTGTATAGACATAGAATATACTGGAAGGATACGTGAGAAACTGGCCAAAGTGATTGCCTCTAGAGAGAATAACCAGATGACTGAGGACAGGGGTGGAAGGGAGACCATTCAAATACTTTTTTGAGAAAGGGATGGAGACATTACATAAGGAGAGAGATTGGTTTTATGAACTAGGCCCTCGTAAGTTTGGTTTTGTTCCTCCTAATGTTTTGGTCATCTATTGGTTGTATACTGGGCATTTATCCTTTGTGGACTATGTATTCAGCTGAAAAAGTTAGTTTCTGAAAGTGACAAAGAAATTTCTTTAACAAACATGTGTTCAGTGCCTGCTGCCGTGGGTGCTGGGTCTTAGGGGACAAAAAGATGAGTCAGACACTTGTCATCATCAAAATGGTAGGGTTTAACACCAATTTACTAATGCTTTTTTATTTTAGGCATAAAAAGAAGGAGCCTCAGGATGGCCAATTTTTTATTTTGACAGTCTTTCTGACTCATTAAGAAATCTATTTAGCTGTGCCAAGTTCCATGGATAATGAAGAAAGATTTTCGTCAGTCAGTAGTGTGACTGAAACCCAGTGAATGCAGAAAGTTGATGTGTTGGGCACTCCGTATTTAGGTAGTATAGCATTAAGGGTCATTAAGCAAAAATTAGGATGTCATGGAGTGGAATTAGAACGTTAAGTGATATTAAAATACCACTTTATTTTATTTTATTTTTTTTACATTATTTATTTATTTGAGAGAGAGAGAGACAGCGAGAGAGAGCACGAGCGAGGAGAAGGTCAGAGGGAGAAGCAGACTCCCCGCGGAGCCGGGAGCCCGACGCGGGACTCGATCCCGGGACTCCAGGATCATGACCTGAGCCGAAGGCAGCCGCCCAACCAACCAAGCCACCCAGGTGCCCCTAAAATACCACTTTAAAAAAATTAAAAAATACCACTTTATTCCACTGATTACATAAAGAGTCACATTTTTCCAGAGTAGCCTGTAGTCCCGAGCCACACATGAATACATTAAAAAAGATAAAAACCCTTTAATTTCATAGGAGACCAAAATGATCGTTTTGCAAATAATCTTTCTGATATTAGGGAAGATGTTATTCCCTTGTTTCTATTTTAACTTTGGGTGGAAAAATTAAGCTAATTGAGTTGGTGCTGGAGGTTTTCGTTTTGTTTTAATTTTATTCAAACTGCATTTGGGCAAATATTTAAAGAATAGTCTTAAGTGCTGATGCATTAAAAATCATCTGAATGGATATTTCCTTCTTTTTCCATCTCTTCCAATTCCCTTCCAACTTACTTACCTTTTGTATGGCCCTGCACTGTGCCAACTTTACCCTCTTTGTAACTGTGGTTCTGACTATGCTGAAAAATTGGGGTTTATCAATATAAAAATAGAATAATGTGATAATGCCAAAATTCTGACAAATCTCAATGGAATCACCTTTAGAGGTAAAGTGAGGACAATAAATCTTCCTAACCTGAAGGAAAGAGATCCAGAGATGGACCTGGCAGGAAGTAAAAGTATATTCAAAACAGTGACACAAAGGGCGCCTGGATGGCTCAGTGGGTTAAAGCCTCTGCCTTCCGCTCAGGATCCCAGGTCCTGGGATCAAGCCCCACATCGGATCTCTGCTCAGCGGGGAGCCTGCTTCCTCCTCTCTCTCTGCCTGCTTCTCTGCCTACTTGTGATCTCTGCCTCTCAAATAAAAAACAAACAAACAAAAAAAAACCAGTGACACAAATAATGTATAAGCCAGTTCACGAGAACTTCTGCTTTGCAGTTCACCATAAGGTTTTCGCTGGGTACTAGATAATACCAGTTTGATGTCCTAAGACAAATGCTTTAGGCTGCTCTGGGCAACAGAATGTAAGACTATAGGACCACACAGCTATTCCTCTGTGCCTAGGATGGTCATGTCAGGAAAAAACATCGTGTGTGTGTGTGTGTGTGTGTGTGTGTGTGTGTGTGTGTGTGTGTGTTTTCTAAACTTCTGGAGCTTTATCTCCGAGGAAAGTGACCAGAGGAAAGACCTTTAAAGATCTCTAATCAACAGAAACAGTTTGAATATCTGGTGTGCCCTCTCTCATCTTTCCAACCCTCCTGAAAGGCAAGGGTGGTATTTTATTCAGTTGGATTCTGCACAGCTGGGAAGAAGAGTGTTTTGGTCATAATGAGTCCTGGCACTAATTCAATGAATATCTGGTAAATTGATTTAAAGAAATAAGCAAGTAACAATTGTGCTGGATATATTTATCTTTGACGTAGACAAAAGTCATGGCTTAGCTCTCTGAAGTTACATTAAAATTATCTAAATAATTTCTACATACACTTACGATATTTCAATTTATCACTCTCAATTCTGTAATAAAATGTTAATGATTTAGAAACATTTCAATCACCTTATTTGTTTAAAACAGATCTATTCCATCTGTGGTAGATTTGGAATGATGTTTCCTACATGATAATAACTACGTTATTATTTTTTAAATATATTTTTTAAAGATTTTATTTGAGAGAGAGAGAGAGAGAGCCAGAGAGAGACAGAGGGAACACAGGAAGGGGGAGTGGGAGAGGGAGAAGCACGTTTCCCGCTGAGCAGGGAGCCTGATGTGGGGCTTGATCCCAGACCCTGGGATCATGACCAGAGCTGAAGGCAGATGCTTAACAACTGAGCCACCCAGGTGCCCCTAAATACATTATTTTTATCCAAAAAATTTTTTAAGTAAAAGTACACCAAAGTGGGGGTTGAACTCACCACCTCAAGATCAAGAGTCCCATGCTCTACTGACTGAGCCAGCCAGGTGTCCCAATACATTATTTTTAAATTAAAGTTGGTCTGGGGGTGCCTGGGTGGCTCAGTGGGTTAAAGCCTCTATCTTCAGCTCAGGTCATGGTCTCAGGGTCCTGGGATCGAGCCCCGAGTCGGGCTCTCTGCTCAGCGGGGAGCCTGCTTCCCTTTCTCTCTCTCTCTGCCTGCCTCTCTGCCTACTTGTGATCTCTGTCAAATAAATAAATAAAATCTTAAAAAAAAATAAGTTAAAGTTGGTCTGATACTTAAACCAAATATTTTAAAAGTGTTAAATAAATATATATCTCCAGAGACAAGGAAACCAATTTTATCCAACATGTCTCAGTGATAGAGGGGCAATTTGTTATGATCACAGATTAAAAATTTTTTTAATCTAAAAGTCTTTCTAGGGGTGCCTGGTTGGCTCTGTCAGTTAAGTGTCAGCCTTCGGCTCAGGTCATGATCTCAGGGATTGAGCACCACATTGGGCTCTCTGCTCAGCGGGGAATCTGTCTCTCCCTCTTTCTCTCCCTCTATGCTTTCTCTCTCTCTCTCAAATAAATACAATCTTAAAAAAAGAGAAGTCTTTCTATAATACCTTGATATTGTACATTTCATGAAAATATGTTTATATTTTTTAAAATCCCAAATGAACAAAGAGACCTAAAAGATACATATTTAATAAAAAAGCTTTGATGATCCACAATAAAAATATTGTTAACCACAGTATAAACCCAAACATGTTTTCTTCAATCTATGAGCAATCAAGCAGTAGAGAAACATCCTGTCTCACATATTGTTTATACTATTTTATTTAAAGATAAATCCAGTTTAGCATAATAATAATAATAATTTTCTAGATACCATGTTTCTTAAGGGACATTTAAAAAGATTTATTATTATTATTATTTATTTGACAGAGAGAGATCACAAGTAGGCAGGGGGGGTGGTGGGGGGAAGCAGGTTCCCTGCCGAGCAGAGAGCCCAATGCAGGGCTCGATCCAGGACCCTGAGATCATGACCTGAGCCGAAGGCAGAGGCTTAACCCACTGAGCCAATCAGGTGCCCCATCAAGGGACATTTAAAAAAAAAAAAAAAAAGATTTATCTCTCCATTCCGGAAAGAGAAAGGGCGAGAGCGGCGGGGTGGGGGCAGGTGGAGAGAGAGAGAGAGAGAGAGAATCACTAAGCAGACTCTCTGCTGAATGCAGAACCCATTCCACACCCCCAAGACCACAACCCCAGCTGAAACCAAGAGTCAGAGGCTCAACCAACTGTGCCACCCAAACGACCCTCCAGGGACATTTAAAGAACCATCCATCATGTGTTCTATACATCATAGGAAAAGAAAAATTATTATCAAGTGTGTCCTGTGATGGGTACAATAATAAAAATAGTTTCCTGAGTCTATATACGCAATTTTATCTTTTAAAAAAGACATTTGGGAGGAACCTGGGTGGCTCAGTCGGTTAAGCATCTGTCTTTGGCTCAGGTCATGATCCCATGGTCCTGGGATCGAGCCCTGCAATGGACTCCCTGCTCAGCCTGTAGTTTGCTTCTCCCTCTCCCTCCTCTCTTCCCCCGACCCACCTCTGTTTATGCCTTTTTTCTCTCAAATAAATAAACAAAATCTTAAAAAAAAAGACATTTGGAAAAAAGAAAAAAGGGGAAAAAGGAAAAAAGGAAGAAAAAGAAAATTTTAAAAAGAAGAAAAGAGAGAGAGAGAAAGGACATTTGAATCTGCATCTATTACGCCATCCTGAATAGTAAGGAATGAGGTGAGGCCCCATGCTTACAGATAGGCAAAAAACTAAAACATATTAATTCTTGCAAAGTGTCAAACTTCTGCCTCTCAAATAAAATGAAAGTAACTTTATTGACTAAATGCTATATTGAAACTGAGATAATATTCCCTGTGTTATTATTGGGTAATATTCTATCCTAGAACTCATAATAAAAAAAGAGATGGAGAGATTTCTTTAAACCTAAAGATGTCAAATGAGAATAGAAGCCTGAGTATCTTGTTTTCATCTCTGGTTCTGAGTCATAGGCAATTTTTAGAAAATGTGGTTCCCACATTCACCTTGCTCCTGAGAATGGATACAACAATTTTGAAAAAGGGAAAAATGCCATGAACTATTGATATATGTATCAAGAATGCCCTAGAAGATATCTTAACATAGCACAAATTTTGATCTTATAAACAAAAGTGGAACATAATATTTAGTGGAATATCTTTTACCTCTTCAATATGGACACAGTTGGGTTTGCTCAGGTAAACACGCATGCAGAGAGGTCGTCAAGAGGTTAAGGCAAATAGCACAATGAGAGAAGGGGAGGATTTCTTAACATTTGGCTCTGTAGCACCAAGCAATGTCTGGTTTGGTATTTACAGCTCTAGCTTGTGGGAAAAAATGAATTTTAGTTCCAGATATATTTGTAAGTCACTTGGAAGCTATCTCTTTGATTTACTTCCCCAAATGCTGCACTCTTTATTCACAGAAAATGAATATTTTTTCAGTTCCTAATTATCTGCTTAGAAGGAAGTGAGACAATATGAAGGCTTGGTTAAGTTGTATAGATGGAATGAATTTTACCTCAGGTCCTCAATACTCTACGATAACTGCCACCATGTTTTCCTCTGCTGGGTAGAGACAAAGTCCAAGAATGTGAACTTGTTAAAAGTAGTTTTTGTCTGGTGAACTATGATCACCATATGTGACTGGTATAGAGAGAGATTACTAGTAGCTGACTCTAAATTTAGAAATAACAGTCCTGGGTCACCTGGGTGGTTCAGTCATTAAGCGTCTGCCTTCGGCTCAGCTCATGATCCCAGGGTCCTGGGATTGACCTCCTCATCAAGCTCCTTGCTCAGCGAGAAGCCTGCTTCTCCTACTCCCCTGCTTGTGTTTCTTCTCTCACTGTCTCTTTCTGTGTGTCAAATAAATAAAGAAAAGTCTTAAAAAAAAAAAAAGGAAAGAATGGTCTTTTCATTTCTAGGGGTGGAGTCTCAATTTCAAAGCACTTACTCTAGGTTACTGGTAAAACCAATTTTACTTCTACTGGGAACTTGTTGAAAAACATAATGCTAGGCAACAGAATGGTTAGGGTTGGTTTTTCTAAAGAAATAGTAAATGGCTTTGAGGCCATAAGAGAGGCTAGAGAAAATGACAAACTATAAAAATAAGTGAAGCGTACAAAGTCAGTTGGTTAGAAGCCTGGGCAAAAGCAAAGAATTTTGGGATTGATATTCTTTCTCACTGGGGAAAGGGGTTTCAGGGATCTCAGAGAGCCACAGAATAGTACTAACTGGATTAGTAATGATGGATATTCAGACCTGCACCTCACTGCTTGAAATGCCGTAGGATTTGGCTGTTATTTTGAAGAGTAAGATTACTGAGTTAAACCAGGGTTATGACTCTACAAGGTCTTAGCATCCCAGGATTATGCTGACAGTCTAATAGCAGAGATAACTTTTCAAACATCTTAGGAACTAGCCACGTAGGCAGTGAGCAAACATGCTATTTTCATGAAATGAGTATTCATTGAGCACCCACTATGAGCCAGGCCCTCTTTGAGGCACAGAGATTCAGGTAAGATCTTTTCTCTGACAGAGCTTATCTCCTAGTATTAAACGGCATCTCATTGGCAGGCAGTGCAAGAGCACAGGATGCTTTGAGAAGGAGGAATTAGGTCATGGAAAAAATTTAAATCTAGGTTGGGGGAAGAAAACCGATTTTGAGATGCTTGATGGGAAGCCATTGGACCCTATGGACCGAGGACTAAGTGGAAGGGAAAAATTACATTAGTTGCAACCAATTTTTCTGTTTTGATGACCTTCTTATATAAACCCGGCATTTGAACTATAAAAAGCTGTTGCTTTTTGTCAGTGAACCAAGCGACAATTTAGATGGCATTAATTCAATGAGCTTATTACTAATCTCTTACAGGAATCAATGAAGATTTACTTTGTAACCATCCCCTAAGTGACTTGCTATTACCATCAGTTATCCTGTTAGACCGGTGACTGTTTAAAAAGGTGTGAACAGACACATTTTACCTGCGTAATTAGAAAGTCTGGGCCCTGCAACTTTTAGGACTTGATCTCAAGTTGCCAATTCATTGGTTCTGATTGTGCTTTTTGATTTTAAAGTTTGTCCTCCGCAATAAGTTACAAAGCTGTACCCTGATGATACATAATACACTCATTCTCTGTGGTCATAATAAAATCAAGTTCATTATCAGCCCAGACAAGAACATGCCATTGTTCTTACAGGATGTCCAGCCTTAGCCGATGTCCCAATAGACTTCTAAATGATAGTTTCACTTTACAAAATCAACCCACTCTCTAGTTCACAGCAGCAGCAGTTTCATGCTCTGAAACGCTTTGAAGTTGCTATAGTTGCATTTATGCCTAATTGGAGAGACGCGCTACCTACCTATTTCTTGGGAAGAGGTGTCTATCCCAGTTATTCTGTATTGGGCTGGGAAAAAAAAAAAAAAATTGAGAGGTCTTGTATTTAAAAAAACATTTTTTTTAAACTACAAAAGTGATGTTCCTGACAGAAAAATCAGAAATGAGAACGATGCAGGAAAAATCACCCACATTTCCACCAATCGCTGAGAGATCTAGTTATCATCTGTCCACTGTTTTCCTGTTCTGTCTTTTCTACCTCTCTCCATTCATCATAGTTTAAGAAAATGAGATCATATGGTACACAGTATTTTGTGATTTGTCTCCCTGCCCCCTTAATAACCATCATGTTGTTTCATGTCATCTTACATTTCCTAATGACTGTGTAACAGGCATATAACTGACTTTATTCAAAGGCACAGTAGGCAATAGAATAAAAAATTTCCTTATAAATAGAGTGCCCCCGCTGCTCCTTCTCTACAGCCATTCTCAAAACCCGTAAGTGACCTCTGACCACCAATTTCAGTGTCGCATGTGCAACACGTGCAGAGAGGGAGCCGGTTGCCGGCTCCCGCCGACGGCATCAGGGCAGGACCCCACAGCCGGCCACTCTCCTCTCGTCGGAACCACGCAGCTCGCTCCAGGGTGGCCAGTGGTCCGCGGGGAGAGCTCTGCGGTCCCAGGGGCCCCGTTACATAGACGCCGTGTCCCCTCTTCTCCCTCTCTAATCTCCCTCACAGCTGAGCCCGAGTTCGAGGAAGCAGGGGTCACTGTGCGCCCCCTTATCCCCACGACAGGGTGGCCGGCGTAGCGCCTCGCGTCGCGGACCCACTCAGCAGCAGGCCGCGGGGTAGAGACCCCGAAGGGGCCCTTGCTCGCCCAAGCCGGGTGCCGCACGGCGCCGCTGCTGGACTAGAGCCGCGCGGGGCCGCGCCGTCCCCGAGTGATGACGCGCTTCCTGCCCTCCCGGCGCTCGCGGGCCGTGCGCTCGCGCTCGCCCTCGGCTCTTGTTCCGCGCCGGGAGCCAGCGGCGGCGGCAGCGGCTGAGGCGGCTGCAGCGGCTGAGGCGGCTGCGGGAGCGGAGCGGTCGCCGGGCGCGCGGGGGGACGCCAGCTGCACTCCGGGGCAGGCGCTCTGCAGTGAGACAGTAAATGCATCCCCCGGTAAGACGCACGGCTCACTCGGGTTTTCCTCTTCCTCCAGCTGCATGCACGTTGCATGAATTTCTCGTGTCTTTTCCCTCCCCTTTACCGAAGGAAAATGTGGGTGGTTTTTTTCCTCCCTTTTGCATCTCGTGAGTGATGCCAATGCAGGAAAAAAACCTGCAAAGCTCCCAGATTTGATGTCCTAGGAGGGCTTTTTGCAATAAAAATAAAAATAAAAATAAAATAAATTTAATGCACCTGTCTATTGCACATGTATGTTTCACTGCACTCGACCTGGGCGCAGCGGTTTGCAAACAGGCTGGCCGCCGGCGCCTGAGAACGGATTCCTGGCCTCGGGCAGCCAGTCCCCTCCGGGGCTCCCGCTGGGTTTCCGGTAACTGGGCTTTGAAAAGCGGCCCCGCCTGCATGGAGTGTCCCCTCGGCCCGGGCCGGGCCCCCGCGCCAGGAGAGTTGGCGCGGGCGGACCGGCTTCATTCCAGCACTGGCCACCCCGACTCCAAAGCCACTTTGCAAACAAGTCTCCGGCCGAGGCTCGAGGCAAAGACAGCCCGCCGACGCGGAGATCGTCCAGTACAGGACTCCCAGACCTGCCGATTCTACGACTCCCCTTGGCAGTCTCGCCACCAGCGAAACTGCTGGCTGCTGAGGGACCTGGGCAGCGCCCGCCCGAGTGCGAGAGCAGGATTTGGATTTAGTGCCGCTGGCCTCGCACTGGACGAGCGGCGCCCTTTCCTTCTTTGGCCCCGCAAGCTACAGTTTCGCGCTCATTGGGAGCCGGAGGGTCCTGGGGACTGGGCATTTCGGGATTCCCTGAGGGGACCGAGGAACGACGTTCGAGGGCGCCATATTTTCAGTGGGTCTTGGCTGCGGAGGGTAGGGGCGTACAGTTTCTGGGGTCCCGGGGACAGTGCGGCGCCCCGGCAGGAGAGGCCGGAGGGGTTTTCGCCGGGAAAGTTTGCGCGCGGAGGCAGGCGCGGAGGCGGCGGCGCAGAGCGCGCATGAAGGCTGTTCCCGCAGGGACGCGCGGACTGCAGCGCGTCGCCAGGCCGGCCCGGCCCGGGTGGAGGGCCCAGAGCCTCCGTCAGGGGCTGCGCGCCCGGCTTCCCCCGCTCCCTGTCCCGCTGAGACGCGGAGTGCGGGCTCCGAGGCGCAGGGAACACGCCCCTCTCCCCAGCCGCCGCGGCTGCCCCGGCGCTCCGCCCGAGCCGTGCGCTTGGCGGCGTCCCCCGGCCGGGCGCCTGGTGCGGAGCGTGCTCCCGGCGCCGGGCTTCGCCTGGGCGCTCCGCACGGCGCGGGAGCTCTGTCCCTGCGGGAGAGGAGGGGAGCCGACTGGCGGTCCGGGGCGAGGGCCTGGCTTGCGGTCGCCCCGGGGCCGAAGAACGGGCCGAGCCTCCCCGAGCCTCCTTGACTGCGGTGGCGACAGCAGCAGCGCCCGCGGCTGCGTGCTCGGCTTTCGCCGCGATGCCAGCTCTTGGAGGCGAGATGGGGGGTGGGGGGCATTTCCAGAAGTTGGGGCTTCAGGTGACGCGTGGGGGAAACTTGAATTTGTGCCGTCCGTGAAGAGTCGAGGTGATTGGGGGAAAGAGAGTTGTTTCAGAATCCCTGTGTCTCGTGGTGAAAACGAACCTCCGGTTATTAACAGAAGATGAGAGAAGCGTGAGCTGAGGTGTTTGGTGTTGTCCAAGACACAAAGGGCAGGTAGGGCCCCGAGAAATGGGGCCCCAGATGCACATAAATTACAAGCACGCTGGTGCTAAATTGCGTACTTTGGCTTTGATAGTACCTGGGTGTGCTGAGCTGTGGCATTCGTCAGGTTGCGCGCTATCCTCCTCCCTCCTCCAAAGCCTGGAGTTGGCGACTTCTCAGGAGTGGGGCCATGGGCATTCTTTTCTTTTGAAATACAGTAGATTGTGATCGCTCCTTTGTGAAGGGGCAGAGGAAGGGCGTGTTTGCTGACCTACAATCAGCTGAATGCAGAAACATGCCAGCATTTCTCCTTGGCGTCTTATTGAAACGATGCCATAGTATTGAGGTCATGTCAGCACTTTGGGGCTTCATCACTGGAGAGTCTTCAAGGGATCACAGAAAAAGGCAGAGGGGTGTGAAGCTTTCATCTGGGATGCGCCCTGTGATATCGGGGGTTAGGCTGGTCCTTCGCTAGTCCACTTCATTAAGTGCCTCCAGTGTGGTTGTCAGCCATTGCGTTTCCAAGATTTATCTTCTGGTTACTGATTTGGGAGATCTATGAAAACACTGTGCAGGGGTGGTGGATGTGACAAGTGGCCTTGAGGGTTACCTGCATGAATGCTCGCTCCTTCCTTCCTTCCTTCCTTCCTTCCTTCCTTTTCTCTTTCTTTCAGCCCTGGAATTGTGGAAAACACCCAGAGCCCAAGATACATTTATCTAAAATTAGCATAGCTGATTTAGGAGAGAATCAAATCAGTTGCAGAAAACCATCTATTTTGTAAAGTTCCTAGTCTTAGTCCTGGTACCTTGAATCACAAAAAGACCAAGCTCTTCAGATTGGGGAAGTCACTGATTTTTCTCTGCCTTTGTACCCACCCAGGTTATCAAGGAGATACAAAACAGTTTTAATTAAAGTGTCCTTTTTGACACTGATGTTGTGGTTCTAACTTCAAATGGAAAGCAAATTTTTAAAACTGTTAAATGAGTTACTGGGGATACGCTTTACAGGCTTAGGCTTATAGGTGTGTCTTGAATTAGCTTACTGCTAATTTAGGGTTTTTCAAACCGAACACTGTTTCTTTCCTAGAGTATTTTCACTGAAAGTCAAGTTTTACAAAGAGGTGTGTGTGTGTGTGTGTGTGTGTGCATGTGTGTGCGTGTGTAAATGATGGGGGGAGATGGAGATCTCTAGTCTGGTTTCTGTGTTTTGTACCTCAAAATTATACTGATTCCCTTCACCTCCATGCATCAATCCTAGCAGATTTTTAGTTCCCAAGAACAGTTAAAGGTGGTTACAGATGGTGAACAATCCAAGTTTTTACCAGCTATGGTCGAAAAAAAAAAAAAAAATCTGCACATCTAGAAACACATTTATTCATTTTAGCATTATGTTTTGTAACTACATATATGTCACATACTGTGTTCATGTGCTAAATGTTAATACAAAACAAATTAAATTTTTAAAAAATTTTCTTAATAAAGCTGAAATAAAAAGTTAAAGAAAAGTTGCAAATCCTTCAATCCTCATTCCCAAATTTACTACCTTCATATTTATCAGATTCTTAGGCCTCTCCTAACAAAATGTTATAAATTGTGCTTTGTTGCCTCTTGCCTGATTTATATTATAACTTTGTAACTTGATCAAAGTTCCTGGATTTTTGTTGTTGTTGTTAAGAGGATTTTATAACTACAAAAGGTTAGAAAACGCCTGTGGGTTTTGGAGCTTTGCCTGTCCATTTACTGGGCTATGTGATGTGTGTGTTGTGGTGTGTGTGGTGTGTTGTATGTGCGCATGTCCAAACACTTGGGACAGTGTCAGAAACTGGTGATCTGTAACATTATTGATTCAGAACTTTTGAGTCATAATGTTTTCTTGGAGATTTTGGGTGGTGTTTGGCTAATACAGGAAGTATTAAAAAAAGAGTTAAATAATTCAAAGTTATTTTTATTGGGTACAAAAAACATTTTAAAGACAAGAAGGAAAACGTAATAAGCAGGGCCAAAATTTCAGCTTAACTTACCCAACTGGTGCCTTTTTAATTAAGTACTTTCCCCCAGAACTTCTTAATCCTATTACTTTTATATTTAATAAGGAGACTAGTTAAAACATAAGCCAAACAGAACTATTACAAATAATGGGGATAAATGGTGGGTTTAACCAGATGTTTTGCCTAAAGTTAAAAGAGTTAAGGAATCTGAACTCTGTCGAACTCCCCCTGTAGGCCTCCTTCACAGGCCCCCTCCTCAATAAGTGGGGGATTTTAAAAGGCAGAAAGTCTTGGAGGGGGTGGAGGCAAAAAAAACAAAAAAGAAACAAAATGCTTAAGGTAGGCTTCCCCTGTCCATCACCATCCTAACAACCTTTGGCTCAGTGGCAGGTGCCATTTGAATGACAGCTGGTAGACAAGGCTGGGTACAAAATGCTTTGGTTGTGAGAGCCTTTCTTTACCCAGAACTGTGAATTAAGACTGGGCTCATTTGCCACCCATTTCACAGTGGATTTTCAGAGTCAATGCCAAGAACATGGTTTTGTGTTTCTCTTAACCAAAGATTTAATTTCAGCCAAAGTGATGCTGTTCTAAATTTATAGGAAAAGAAATGAATATTTGTATTTCCTTTTTACTCTTTTAATTCCAATCTTAGCAAACAAAATTCTCCAAGTCTCCCTATTCACTTACTCAGCATTTGTTTTGAGGGCTTATGATGCACTTCATGCTAAGACATCCCCTGCCCTAACCTCACATGCTGACTTCCTAGGGGATGATACTCATTTGTACTTTACATAGCTAATAGATGGGGTGGGGGAAAATGACTGTGTGATTAAATAGATTTGAAGGACAACATCGTAGAAAGATGAACAGAGGGGTGTCTGGGTGCCTCAGTGGGTTAAGCCTCTGCCTTTGGCTCAGGTCATGATCTTAGGGTCCTGGGATGGAGCCCTGCATCAGGCTCTCTGCTCAGTGGGGAGCCTGCTTCCCTCTCTCCACCTGTCTCTCTGCCTACTTGTGATCTCTCTCTCTGTCAAATAAATAAACAAAATCTAAAAAAAAAAAAAAAGAAGAAAGAAAAATGAACAGAGGATATGAACAGTGTTCCCAGAAGCAGAGATATAAATGGTCAATAAACATGTGAAAAGATTTTTAACCTCCACAATGGTCAGGGAAATGCACATTTAAAACAGATATTACCAAAGGGAGATGGAGAGGAGAAGGGAGTTGAGGGAAATTGGAAGGGGAGGTGAACCATGAGAGACTATGGACTCTGAAAAACAATCTGAGGGTTTTGAAGGGGCGGGGGGTGGGAGGTTGGGGGATCCAGGTGGTGGGTATTGGAGAGGGCACGGATTGCATGGAGCACTGTGTATGGTGCAAAAATAATGAATACTGTCACGCTGAAAAAATAAAAAAATTAAAAAATAAATAAAACACAGATATTACCTTTTCTGTCCATCTAGTTGACCCACTTTTTAAAAAATTGGTAGCATCTTCTGTTAGATGTATTGGGGGGCAACTCACAGACTCTCACGGGAGTATGAATTGTTGTAAGATTTAGGGAAAGCAGACAATTTCTCTGTAAGTTTGGAACCTGCTGCCATATGCACCAGCAATCCCATATTTAGAGTCCTGTCTTACAGGAGGAAAATCATCAGCATGCAAGGATTTGTGCATGAAGATGTTCACTGTAGGGTTATTAAAGTAAATGAACAAGCAACTTGAAATGTCCCTCAGTAGGAAGAATAATATAGTGTTTATTTTGGATTTTGTAAGGGATATCCATGATGTTTTAAACGGAAGTAAAATCGAGTTACAGAGTATCATATATAGTATGATCCTATTTCTTATTTTAAAAAGAAGTCCTGTGGGGCGCCTGGGTGGCTCAGTGGGTTAAAGCCTCTGTCTTTGGCTCAGGTCATGATCCCAGAGTTCTGGGATCGAGCCCCGCATCGGGCTCTCTGCTCCGTGGAGAGCCTGCTTCCTCCTCTCTCTCTGCCTGCCTCTCTGCCTATTTGTGATCTCTCTCTGTCAAATAAATGAATAAAATGTTTAAAAAAAAAAAAAGAAAAAAAGAAGTCCTATTCGTATAACCTGGGAGAATGATGTGTAAGGACACACAAAACTTGAGATTGTTTAAAATTGACAGCGGGAACAGGGGGTGATGAACTTGGTCCATATACACCTTGATGGGTTTACTTGCTCAAACACAAAAGCTTTTCTATATGGAAGCATTTGAAAATGGTATTTGGTTCATGAATATGAAACATGTTTGGGACCATTTTTGGAAACAAAAGATGAGCAGTATCTCAGCTGCTTTTTCTGATGCCTTCTGCAACAATCTTCTATCTCTTTGGAAACTTTCAGTTAATTATCTCCTGCCATTCTGAGATTTCCCACTTTTGAGTCAGTGCCTTCATTGTCAAGGATGGCTTTAGGAAAAGCTGTTTACCTCTATCCCCCTGGGAGAGTAGTGAGATTAAGACACCAAGAAAGCTCTGAGGGTATGTGCTATGGTGAGTGCCATAAAGTGTGTAAGCCTGATGGTTCAAAGACCTATACCCCTGGGGCAAATAATACATTATATGTTAATAAAAATAATAAGTAAATAAATAAAATAAGGGGGGAAAGCTCTTAGTGGGGTGCCTGGGTGGCTCAGTCAGTTAAGTATCTGCCCTGGGCTCTGGTCATGACCCCATGGTCCTGGGATTGAGCCCTGCATTGTTGGGTTCCCTGCTCAGCAGGGACTTGCTTCTCCCTCTCCTTCTGTCCCTCCCCACCATTCATGGGTGTGGTATCTTTCTATCTCTCTCTCTCAAACAAAACAAATAAATAAAATCTTAAAAAAAGAAAAAGCTCTTGGCAAGCACTCTCCTTTTCCTTGACTTTCTCTGATCCCAGCTGAGTGAAGGTCTGGCCAATGGCAGTGTTCTCAGATAGCAGCAGCATATCCTGAAGCTTGGTTTTCCTATCTGAGGCTCAGAGAGCCTGTTTAATGGCTGTGCTGGCATTTGAACTCAGGTCTCCTTCCTACATGACTCTTAGCTTCCTGACTGCTCCACCTGAATCATTTATAATCTTGCCTCTTAGTGTGATTTTGAAACTTGATGGAATTTATGAATTCTTAGCAGTTACCACTAAAATCAAACTTTGAAAAGCAGTGGCAACTCCATCCACTTTTTAAGAAGTCCATCCTCTGGGGGAACTTGGGTGGCTCAGTTGGTTATGTGTCTGCCTTTAGCTCAGGTCATGGTCCCACGAGCCTGGCGGGGAGCATGCTTCTCCCTCTCCCCGCTGCTCCTCCTCTCTATCGTCATCTCGGTCTCTCTCTCTCAAATAAATGAATAAATAAAATCTTTAAAAAAAAGAAAGAAGAAAGAGGTGACCTTCTGTGACCCTATGAGTTCAGGTGGGAGACTCAGAATCTCAACCCACTGCAAGCCAGGGCTCTGCTGCACAATTTAAAAATCATGGTTTAGGTACACCAGTGGTTCCCCAGCTAAAATGCATCGGAATCACCTGCAGGGCTTGTTAAAAGCCAGATTGTCCAGGTTTTCAGACTCGGTCAGTCTTGGGTGGGGTTTGGTGATTTGCGTTTATAATCTCCCCAGTGATGCTGATCTTGCTGGTCATGGACCATACTTTGAGAACTGCTGGTTTAGAGACACTAGCGTCCTGATTTGCAGATCTTGTGCTCCTGTCAAGCCAGGGCTCTACCCTGTCCTGGATGAAAGTTAGAATGCCAATCGAGGCAAGTTAACTCAGTTTTATCAGTTTTACCAAGAAGGGAGAAATCAATATTTGGGTTATGTTATTTAATTGTTGTCTGCCTCTGTTGTATGTGTTTGGGGTTTAGTGATGGATAAATGGATGGATGTTTACTCCACAGTAAAAGTCAGAGTTCATGAGTATTGTTTTAAATATTTGGTAATGGATTCTCATGAGAGAGTGGAGAGGACTGTTAGGGATTGTTTGGTTTTTGGTTTTGGTCTTTCAACATGCATGCATAGCAAGATTTGAAGTCATTGATTTCTTTTAATGAAAAGTTGCTACATGTGAAGGGCATTGTGAAGAAAATGGTGACCGGATGATGTTGCTTAAATTGTATTGTAATCTGGTCATTAGTGCATTTTTTTTTTTTTTTGGAGGAAATTAAGTGCAGTAGCCATTAATTTCAACAAGTGTTTATTTCACTGCCTCCAGAGGGGACACATTTCTAACAGTGCTTATCAGTGGCACGTGCGTGCTTGGCTGTCCCCAGGGACCCTCACTTGTGTATGTCTTTAGAGGCTCAGATGTTCCCAAGCTCAAGAGTAGTTTCCCTGAAAGGCTCCCCTCCCCACTGATCCCCTGATTCTAAAATTCTTTAGCAGATAAACATTTGTTCTATTTTTAGCCACTTAATTTTAGTGCTTTTTATTTTCTAATGATTTCACATATAAGTTATAAGCAAAGCAAAATTGGTCGTGGGGTGTATAAAAAAATGGAATTTTCATGAAGGAGATCTTGCTTCAGTTTGTAGGATGAATCTCTTTTGTAGGGTTCTCCCTGATGACCACTCATTGGGATCACCTATGGATTCTGATGCATTGGTTCTGGTGTGGCCTTGGCGCTGGTGGGTAAGTTTTCCAGGTAATTCTGATAAGTAGCTAAGGTAGAGAGATTCAATTTACAGTCCTCTGCCTCATGTTGCCTCATATTTGAAGATTCTATTCATCTGGACCATAGTCCCTCCCCCCTTCAACAACTACTACTTCTTTTTTTTAAATATATATTTTGCACGAATGGAACAAACCAAATGAATTTTTCTGGCTGGTGGTGGTATAGATATTTAAAATTTCTTAAAAATACTTTTTGGTATTTTCCAAATTTTTTCTATATTTAGTTATGTTTCTTTTATAATCAGAAAACACCTTTTTTTTTAAATTTTATTTATTTATTTATTTGACAGAGAGAGATATCACAGAGAGGCAAGCAGAGAGAGAGAGAGAGGAAGAAGCAGGCTCCCCACCGAGCAGAGAGCCTGAAGCGGGGCTCGATCCCAGGACCCTGGGATCATGACCTGAGCCGAAGGCAGAGGCTTTAACCCACTGAGCCACCCAGGCGCCCCAGAAAACACTTTCATAAAAATTTTGCTAGTGGCTGGCTTTGGGTTTATCAGCTATGTATAAGAATTTATATTTCTCTGTAATGATCAAATATCAAAACAGTAACATCTCCCTATATATAGCGATGAATGCAGTGTGCTTCGTTTTCTGTAATCCTTAGCTCGCTTCTGTTTGCTCAGATATTTTGGGATTATAGATTTGGTTTATTTCACCATTTTATATTATATACCTTAATTTACAGGAAAGCCTTAGAACTGAATTTTGTAATCATGTTTAAGAACATTTTTCCTGCTTAATTATGCTTTATTAATTTTCCTGATAGTCAGAATTTTTAAAGATTTTTATTTATTTTTGTGACAGAGTGTGTACATGAGCACAGCAGGGAAAGGCAGAGGGAGAGGGAAAAGCAGACTCGGCCATAAGCAAGGAGCCCAATGTGGGGCTTGAACCCAGCACCTCATGAGCTGAGTGGAAGGCAGATGCTTAACTTACTGAGCCCCCAGGTGCCCCCTGATAATCAGAATTTTTAAACAGTGAGTCGTATGGTGCCATCAACATTTTTGGTGACTTGAAATCTATATAGATCGACCAGTCAAAAGTCCCTTGGCCACCTCTCTTTGTTATCTTTTCCTCTACCCTGCTTCTGCCATCCCTCTCGTGGTTATTTCTAGACAGGGTATTTGGCACTGTCTAGAGACATTTCTGTGGGTCTCCCTTGGAGGGAGGAAGGGGTGCTACTGGCATTTAATGGGGGATGGTGCTAAACATCTTTCAATGCATAGGACAGCTCCCACAACAAGGAATTATCCGGCCTAGAATGTCAGCCATGCCAGCATCGAGAAGCCCTGCCATGGTGTCCTTGTTCTTTAAACACCAGTCCATAGACGATAGCAATTTGATGTGATGACCCAGTATGAACACACACAACTGAAACCAGTTTCCCCAAACATTATTTACCCTTATTAGGTATAATGTATTCTTAGACTTTTAAAATTTATTCAATTAAAAAAGAATGCTCCTTATGACTCACTATACTGATTTTCCTGTCCAGTAGCCCTTCATTTGAAAAACACAGTTGTGGACCTTGTCATTACCAGTACCTGCACCTCCAGCAAAATCTTGACAAGCATTCCAGTGTGACCCTCACCTTTTCTCTTTCATCTTTTTCCCTCTCTACTCAGTTCCACCTAGGCAACACCCTGCAAAGGCCTCTGACCTGGTGACCCTTCTACGTTTCATTGACCCTCATCCCACTCGTCTCCTCTGACCTCCCTTGCCCCCAGCTCAGGTGCTCGCATACACCCTCAACTCCCTTGACCCTTTCTGTCTTCATCTAACTTTCTTGGGAAAACCCCACCCTCTGCCTACCTACCTTGCTCCTGCCTGAGGCAGAGGAACCCAGCTAGAGAAAACAAACAGCCATCTATATCGTCTCTTTTGATTTATGACCACAGATCTCAAGGGGAACTTTTGGCACAGCCGGGTACACTATGTTTCTATCCTCACCCCCACTTTCAGCTGATAACCTGGCTTATTTCAGGGAGAAAAAAAGGCAATTAGGAATGAGTTGCATCATCTTCCTTCCTATTAAGATCTGCTAGCCTATCTCCAGCTCTAGCTGAGCAACATTGTATCCACAGAGCCTTGTAACCACCTGTGCATTGGAGCCTGTTCTCTTTTGGTGTGCAAGACTTTCACTCATGCATGTATATGCCCTTTCCTTTCTGCATGATCACTTTTCCCTCTCTGATGGATAATCCTCCAAGAGAGAGATACTGTAGTATCCCTCATATTAAGGGAAAAAAGCAGCAATCACAGCACAGTCTTGACCCCATTGCTGAGTCAACTCTTCTTCCATTCCTCTCCCCTCCCTAATAGTAAACCTTTCTGAAAGAATTGCCATACGCCCTGCCCCATTCCCTCCCTGCTCATTCTGTCTTGAACCCACTCCAGTTTGGCTTTTGCCCCACCCCTTCACTGAACCCACACGTCTTCAGGTTCCAGTGCTGTCCAGTGGCCAGCTCTTCCCTGTCACCTTCTGCAGCCTCTCAGCAGCGGTTAGCCAGCTGATTGCCCTCTGGGACACTTTCTTCACCTGGCTTCCATCCCCCCATTCTCCTCCGGTTCTCCTACACCCTGGGTGCTCCGCCTCCTTCCAGCTTTCCTGCTGGATCTCCTCATCCGTCCTGCTCCTAAGGTTGGGGGTGCTCTCTCACCCTTCATTCCGTTTGCCAGTTGCCTCCAGTGTCTCCTCCGCAGAGGTCTCCCTGGCACCCTCTAGCCCCTGCTCTCAAACCTCTTCCTTTTTTGTGTTCATATCTTTTATCATTCCCTGATACGTGATTCATTTATTGTCTACCCCATGGCACTAGGATAGAAGCTCATGAGGGAAACTATCTGGTACTGCATCCCCAAGTATCTAGAGCAATGGCTGGCATTCACAGAAATTTTTAATGAGTCATTGATGAAGAAAACTTGCTGATTACAGAGGTTAGCCTTAGATGAGGAAATGGAAATCTTCCCCAGGTTTGAGCTAAAGAAGAGAGTATAGAAGTGGAAAAGCAGTGTCTCATGGGGCCAGTGCATTTTAGATCAAGTGGTAAGCATTAGAGGTTCAAGTGAATGAAGGAAGCCCTTCCTTGCTAACTCCTTGTTGAGTGATAGAAGGCGCCTGCGAAGGATAGTGAGCTGCAGACACATGGTTGCCCCTCTCATTTTTATCTCGGAAGGAGGGGCACTTAAGCCATCCTCTGGGTAGCTGGTGTCACTGGGTTGAAGACAGCAAATTCACTTGTCTGAAGTGTTTATCATTGACCTCGATGTTCTGGTGGGTTGTTTGGTTCATCACTCATCCCCACTGTGCACTTGACTGCGTGGAGAGATGTCTCCTCTGTGTCCTGCTGCATTTGAGCCCGTGCAGAGGGAGCCTGTGGATGGATGGCCACGTTCCCTATTCCCTCAGTGCTGCTCTCTCAAGCACCCAGCTTAGGGAGCCCCAGGGCTTCATGTGTTTAAATGACAACCCCTGTCTTCTGTGTTTGCATTGCTGTAAGACCACCCATAATTACTTGACACTGGGGTGTAGGACCCAGTTTGATGTAAGTGAAGGTATCTCTTGAGTGTGGCCCAAGGTCGTGCATGGCAGATCTTCCCAGAGGTGTGTGGATTATTCCTGGGTTTGAGAGATTACATCAGGGTGCTTTAAGAGGCTTAATTTTCTCCTTGAAGGGCTTTCTATTGGGCTCGGCACCTGTCACTCCCGGGCCCTTCCCAGCAGGATTAAAGGGTAAGGTTTCAGCCAAGGGCAGCCTGAAGTGCAAGCTCAAAGTAGTTGGGTTTAGGGCACCCAAGAAGGAAGGGCAGATGTCTTCATAAGAGATCTTAGAGTGATTCTAGGAAAGTTAATTGTTTGAAAACCAGAGGTCCGAATGGTTCTAGGTCAGCCTTTCCCTTTGACAGGGAAGGAACCAGAGTCCAGAAGGATGAGATTTAGTGGTGCCCCTTGGCAAAGCTGACACTGGAATCCAACTTTCCTGACCACCACCAGGTGCTTTTTCCTTTTCTTGGGATGTCTGGCGGGACCCTGACTTTAATTGAGGCTCTGGTTCTTGGCCCTGAGTGTGCGTCCAAATCACCGGAGAAGCTCTTAAAAATGCTGTTCCTTAGAGGGTGTAATGCCAAGTGAAGTAAGTCAGTCAGAGAAAAGCAAATACCATATGATTTCACTCAGATGTGGAATTTAAGAAACAAAACAGAGACCAAAGAAAGAGGCAAACAAAAAACCCCACTCTTACCTCTAAAGAAAAGAGGTGGGTGGGGGGATGGGTGAACTAGGTGGTGGGGATTAAGAGTAAGGAGTCATGGGACGCCTGGGTGGCTCAGTGGGTTAAGCCTCTGCCTTTGGCTCAGGTCACGATCCCCTCAGGGTCCTGGAATCGAGCCCCGCAACAGGCTCTCTGCTCAGCAGAGAGCCTCCTTCCCCGCGCCCCTACCTGCCTCTCTGCCTACTTGTGATCTCTCTCTCTGTCAAATAAATAAATAAAATCTTAAAAAAAAAAAAAGAGTAAGGAGTCATGTATATAGATTTGTTGAATCACTCTGTCATACACCTGAAACTGTTATAAAGCTGTATGTCAGTTATCCTGGAATTAAATAAAAACCGCTATTCCTAAATCCCACCTGACTCATGGAATTGGAACCTCTGAGAATGAGACCTGGGCACCTGTGGCTTTTAAAAATTACCCTATGGAGGCTCCTAGGAGAGGTTGCCCAGGAAGGGTGTGTTAGAGGTAAAATCATCCCATAGGCCTTGCACACTGGACAGACACCGCTCCTTTCTGGGGCAGGACAGCCATCCCAATGGGCTCCGTCTACTGCTTGCTCTCCCGCACCCTCTATGGTTACTGGGTAAGACCTTCTAGGGTCTTAATGCACATAAAAACGGCCTTTTATTTTCTTTGGGGGCATTTCCCCCATGTGGTTTGTCCTACTAACGGGGAGAAAGAAAGGTGCATTCAGTTTGAGAAAATCATCTGCTTGAGGGCCTTTGGGGGTCCTCTTTTTTAAAAAAAGTATTTTAGAATATATTCTTTTTTAAGATTTTATTTATTTATTTGACAGAGAGATCACAAGTAGGCAAAGAGGCAAGCAGAGAGAGAGGAGGGATCAGGCTCCCTGCTGATCAGAGAGTCCAATGAGGGGCTAGATCCCAGGACCCTGGGATCATGACCTGAGCTGAAGGCAGGGGCTTCAACCCACTGAGCCACCCAGGCGCCCCTTTTGGGGTCCTCTTGACTGGGATCCCCAGGCGTCTGAGTGCCGAGGGTGGTTCTCCAGCTCTCAGAGCAGCTGGTGCTGGGCGCGGACTGTGGGCGCCACTCCGACAGAAGGAAGAGGGGGCGTGAGTGGGCTGTGAAGGGACGGGTCAGGACAGTTTTATGAGGACGTTAAATCACTTGCTGGTTCTTGCTGGTAAAGTGGCAGATGTTTTGGAGTTCTGATTTCTGTGAGGGTTGCTACAGGCTCAGGACTCCACCGCTGAGCCTGCACTGATGCCCCCCTCACCATCCCCCTGCCCCCGGAGCTGGCTCTCTCACTAACCTGGTAAGTAGTTCACATGGAGCTTTAGGTATGTACTTGGTGAAGATATTAGAGCAAGCCCTATGGAATCTGAGACGTGTCAGGGCCCGAGTGTCCCCCACAAAAGGAACAGCAGAAGGGCACTTTGCTCTTGAACTGGAAGCTGACAGATTGTTTGAGTTTGTTAGGGCTGCTGTAATATAGTACCACAGATCCGCCGCTTATACAACAGAAATTTATGGTGGCGGTTCTGGAAGCCAGAAGTCCGAGATCCAGGTTTTGGCAGGGTTGGTTTCTTCCCAGGCCTATGAAGGAAGCTCATCGGTGCGAGGCCTTGCTCCTTGGCTCATAGATGGCTGTCTTCTCCTCATGTGTGTCTGTTTCTGTGTCCACGTTTCTCCTTATAAGGACACCAATCATAAAGGTCGAGGGCCCATCCTAAAGACTTCATTTTAACTTGATCACCTCTGTACAGGTCCTATTTCTAAATAAGGCCACATTTGGTGGTCCTGGGGAGTTAGGACTCCAACATTACCATTTTTGAGGGGACATGAGTCTGTGCACATCACAGATTGTCAGACTGACCTGTGTTTCAGAAGTTGAATCTGACGTGGAATGCTTCTTATTGAAGCTACTTTTTTAGGCAAGGGGGACCCTCATTGGTAATTGTTGTGGGATTCTGTACCCGCCAGTTTTCCTCTCCTGTTTTTGGCGCTTGGCATTTCAGGAAGGCCTTGTATGTGTGTTGCCACTGTAACAGCCTTGTGAGGTGGGTGTTGTTTCTAGTTTGAGGAAGCTGAGGTCTTCCAAGGTTTACACAACAAATACTGGGTGAGTTTGACGTAAGCTCAGATTTTCTACTCTATAGCGTAGGTGTCTCCCGTAACATCTGGGATTCTCAAACCTTGCTATGTATAAGAATCTTCTGGGAAGCTTGTTAAAATACAGGTTTAGGAGATCTTCTGGAATACTACTGAATCAGAAGCTGAGGTTGCAACCAAGGAATCTGTATTTTTATTAATTTCCCCTGGAGATTTTGATGTGTTCCAAAATGTGAGAACAAGTGCACTCTACCATAGACCCAATATTTTAGGGGAGGAGTAACGCAGCCACACCACCAAGTGCCCATTTGACTTGTCGGCTGGCTTTCATGGGAGGCCTTGGGAGGCATGGTGGAAAGGCACTCCTTGGAACCCGGGGGTGCTGAAAGCCCGAGGGGATGTCCCTTCATAATTACCCCTGCCACCATACTGATGGGTCTGTTGGGAGCTCTTTGGCTGTCTGGCGGTGCTAATTGTCCGTTAGCTAGCGGGAAATAAAGCTAGCTCAAACCTTCTGTGCTACATAAATACATTTTGCACCACAGTGGGGAAGGGGTGGGGTTAAGTTGAGAGGGTGTGGTTATAAACAGCGCAACCTTTAGTAACAAAGCAAAGATAAAACCCACAGGAGGACAAGGCAAGAAGTTGTGATTATTAAGTATTTCTCGTTATAAAATGTATTTGCATTAACTAAAACATGCTGGAGCATGCACCATATGGAAGAATCACCTGGAGAAATGTTAAAACATGATTCCTGGGCCCCAGCCCCAGAGATTTCTTTGTAATTCCGCGCTCCTGATCTGGGGGGCTCACTTGGAGCAGGCAGCCGCTCATTAATGAAAAATTGTCCCTGTGTGGTTTTATCTGCTGATATTACAATGACCAGCCTCTCTGCCCAGCGTGAACATTTCTAAGCCGTGGCCATTAGCCTACAGATTACAACCCATACTCAGGATCAATGTCCAAGTTCTGTTACCATCTTAACTTCATTGTAGTGTTTACATAACAAAACATGCGGTCACTTAGCCAGGGCTGCATCCCTTAGGATGTGGTCTTTAGCCACCATGCTCAGAGTTACCAAGAGTAAACACTATTGTTGCCTAGTCCTCAGAGATCCTCGACTGGGTAGGTCCGTGTTGGGTCCAAGAATGTGGAGTTTTCGTAATCAGAAGATTCTTAGATTCTTGGGTACGCTGAAGTTTTGAGTGCCACTGAGCTAAGGATTGGAAATCAGTTCTGCTTCTTACCAGCCTCATAGTAAAGTTATAAACACTGTTAGATTGATTGCATTGTTCCCATTTTCTGGCTAGGAATGCTGATGTTTAGTCTCAAGTTACAAGGACCTAATTCTGCAGTGGAGTTGTATTTTGAATAGAGTTTTAGAATTCTATTTAAATAATCACCTCCCTTTTTTACATAAGCTCACACCGTTCATTTTAAGATAAGTCTTAAAACAAGTGTTATGTTCTTTGTCCAGGTAAATTCCTTTGGAAGATTGATAGTATATGAAACTTATAGATTTTTGGAGTTAATTCAAGGAGGCTTTGTGGTTTTAAACTGCTCAGTTAAGGATGACCTTTGGTAGAAGTATGTTTATGTTCTTGGACTCTGTGTGCATATTAAAAAAAAAGAATTGGTAAATGTGAGGGGGAGGGTTGGGAGGAGGGAATTATTTTATCAGTGAAGGTGATTCAGTTGCATGGACTAATAGATCTTGGTAGTCAATGCTCCATGCCTAACAGATGTTTCTGCAAATTGATCCCTCCAACCCCTCCACCCCTCCAGATAAGATTTTCAATTCTGTTATTCCTTCTGGCACAGTGGGGACTTACACTTTTAGAAAGAGGAGCGAAAATTAATTTTGTTTCATTGGACTATCCATGCGACGTCACTTTATATAATGCATTCTTGAAAAGTTAGAAATAAACTATTTTAAAAACCACAGCAGGAACTGCGTGTGTTTGTTAAAATCAATAAAATTGCTCGCCTAAAAAGGAGGACATTTACTGTCGTATTAGTGCTTCAGTAACCTGACTCAAAAAAATGTATCAGGGGAACTTGTCACACTAGCCATGCTTTTTGTGAGTTAGTTTGCTAAGTAAAGCGTCCTTTTGTGATGCAGATGATCCCCCTAGGACCTCTTTTGTTTCATACTTGTTTGAAAACCATTCTGTGTGCTTTATGTCTGTTGCTGTTCAGTGGGGTGGGAGGAGTGGGATTGGCATGGGATGCCGAGGAATGGATGCCTCTCATTCACTCCTCCAGATTGTTTACTTTTCTTTCTTTCTTTTTTTTTTTTTAATATTTTATTTATTTGACAGAGATCACAAGTAGGCAGAGGCAGGCAGAGAGAGAGAGAGAGAGAGAGAGAGAGAGAGGGAGGCAGGCTCCCCGCTGAGCAGAGAGCCCCACGGGGGGCTGCGGGGGCTGGATCCCAGGACCCTGGGATCATGACCTGAGCCGAAGGCAGAGGCTTAACCCACGGAGCCACCCAGGTTCCCCGAGATCGCTTTCTTTTTAGCTCCACATCCAGCACCTGGTGGGAGTTCAGAGAGGTTTGGGGCATGAATTAAACCATCATGTTGATGGAGAAACTGAGGTATAGGGAGAGGTCAAGTGGCTTGTCCCCGTGTGAGAGCAAAGTGGCAGAAACAGGGGAAGAGTCCGTCAGGCCTTCTGACTCCCTTTCCACCATCTTTTCTCCATCTTATCTCTATCTTTTCTCTATCTCTATCTTATGTCGTGGAAGTTGATATTTTATCAGTTGGGAGCCTTTTAAACCAGGGAGCACCCATAAGCTTGTGACGGTTTTGGAGGCAGCTCGCGTCACCTTCATCAGGTCAGCAGCTACTTTCCCGCGTGTCTCTGAGGGCCGTGGTTGGCACAGCCTGGAACAATAGACACCTGGGTGCTGTCCTCGTGGAAAGCAGGACCCGGCAGGGTGCATGTCAGCGGGAGGCATTCAAACAAACCAGAGCAGGGATGAATGTGGCAAAGGTCCCATGTAAGAGCCTGTTACACAGTGGCCACCACTGATTGTGTGACCTGAGGCAGGCCCCCTCACCTCTGCAAGCCTTTGTGTCCTCAGTAAAACAGACAAATCAAGGATTTGGTGCAAGGATTCAGGGAGATAACAAACATCAGGCAGACTGGGCTTCTGGTCTAATGGATATTATCTGTAATTTGTTAAAGAGGGTGAGTAAATGGGTGTATATGCTTTCCCTCCTCTGCGATGGCCCTTAGAGACAACCTCAAGACAGGAGTTTGATGTGTTTATTTTTCTTTTTCTGTTTTGGATCATTTCACAACAATGGGGAGATGGATTGGAGGGCCAGGCTGGTTGGTTTTGCGCATTGACTGATACGGTTGAGGTGGGAGCAGAGCTTTCTAGTCGGGGAGCAGAATTATGGTTTAGAGATATGTGGACGTAGTGGTACCCTCAATCTTCCCTCAGCCCCTCGGGGGCTACCAGAACTCAGGCCCTACAAAGATGGTCCTTTTCGTGGCACCTGGATGGCTCAGTCACTAAGCGTCTGCCTTCTGCTCAGGTCATGATCCCAGGGTCCTGGGAACGAGCCCTGCACTCGTCTGGGAGCCTGCTTCTCCCTCTCCCACTCCCCCTGCTGGTATTCCCTCTCACTGTGTCTCTGTCAAATAAATAAATAAAATCTTTAAAAACAAAAACAAAAAAGGATGGTCCTTTTCTACGTGTACCAGGACTCGGGAAAATTTGGGAGAACCGTCAGCTCTCTCAGTGTGTCTCCAGGGACCCCCAGAAGCAGGAGCTAGGTTAGTAAACTTTAAGGAACCTTAACTGGAGAGAACAACGGAAAGGAATCGAGGGCTTCCAGAGGCTGTGAGAAATGCAGATGGGTTAGACCGGGCTTCCCCAAACTTCTCTGACAATAAGACTCACCCAAGCACTTGTTAAATTTCCAGTCCACCAGGCCTGTACCCACCTGGGTTGGGGCTCTGGGATTTGTGCATTAATAGTTACTCCTGTGATTCTTAGCAGGGGTGTTTGGGAAACCCTGGCTTGGATCGTAAATCTTGTCCCTGCTGTTTAAAGTTGGTTCATGGACCAGCAACATCCGTTCCACCTGGGAACTTGTTGAGACTCTCAGGCCCTGCCCAGATCTGCTGACTCAGAATCAGCATATTAATAAGACCTGAGGGGGAATGTGCACACACAATAAATTTGGGGAAAATTAGGGCTTGTGTAGAGGGTAGGGACACCTGTTAACATTTTACACCAGGGAGGTGGTAGTAGGCCAGGGATTTGAACTCTGTTTTCTGACTCCAGACTGAATGCTGATCCCACATCCTCCGACATCAGTTCTTACTGACTCGGGTCCTGTCTCCAGCCAGCTGTCAGGAGCCTTCGCTGTCCTGTTAGTATTGCATCTGGGAAGAATGATGCCTGGGGACAGGAGAGTGCTGCTGGGAATGCCCAATGTGTCCTAATTCTTGGCCTCCATTAACCCTGACACTGCCCCAGGGAGAAGACTGAGGTCCAAGTGTAAAAATCTGTGATTGTAAGTTTTGGAGACCTGTGGGGTTTTGCATCATACCCGTGGTGGGTGCCTGAAAAAGTTGTTTTATCTCCATCCAAGGAAAGATCAGCCGGAGTGCAGTTTTTCTAATGCTGCTCCAGACTCTTCAATCCTCCCTCTCCAAGCACAATGTTGGAGCAAATACCCTCCAAGGCACTTGCCAAATGGCTTGAAATAAGCGTCCACGTACATTTCCGAAGAGACAATTAGAAGCTTATTTGAGGAACTAAAGTCCTGCTGTGCTAGACATTATAGTCTGGGAGAGCTCAGTGCCAGTTGGGGAAACTCCTCTGGGAGGAGAAGCTGACTTTGGGCAGTGGACTGGCCTCCACGCTTGGGAGAGGGGAGGACACGGAGGAGGCAAATAGGGGAACGGCAGGCCCTGCAGAGAAAGGAACAATGGCTGTGTCTCCTCCCAGGAGAATTGCAATCCTTGCATATACAATCAAGCGGAAAAGTGAGGGTCCTCATGAATTCATCAACACTTGACTCCTATTACTAGTTAGTACTGGTCTTGTGGCCTGGAAGACTGTCTAGGAAACTGAGCCCTGGAGCAGTCAGGAGCTCTGCCCAAGGTCACACATTGGGCTGGTGGCAAAGCCTGGGGCAGGATCCAGGGATCTTGGTTTGTCCCCTGCATTGTCCTTGTGTCCGGCTGCTTTGGGAGAGAAGATCCTAAGACTATGAAACTTTACAATAATTGGATCCAGATGTGCTGGCCCTTCTGCGCCCCCCTCCCCCCCCCGTCTTTAAAACTAGCATAATGTTTTGTTTTTTGTTTTTTGGGTTTTTTGTTTTGTTTTGTTTTGTTTTTTAATGGAATAGGCCATTTTAATCTGCTGGTTTCATTTGCTACCCCACCTTACACATAAAGGTCAGGAAAGAAGAATCATAAGCTGGTAAATATCCCCGTCATTGGGGATGCTACACCAGGCAGTTTCTCGTGGCATGAAGTGCCACTCACATGATCTATAGCACCCAGGACAAGGGAGACCTCTGCACTGGACATGGGCAGAATGTTTGTGTTCAAAGTCAGGGCATGGATTTATATGCTCTTGCCAAGGCCCCCAGGGACAGATGCATATTAAATTTTAAAAATTAAACTGTGGGCAGGCTGAAACTTGACAAAGACTTTTTAGCTCAAGTCAGGGACCCTAATGGGCTCCAGCGCAGAGGCACGGGGAGGGAGGATATAGCCGATCCTGTGATGCCTAATTGCTTGTGTGGAAAATCAGAAGCCTGTAATCGTTTCTGCCACGCGGTGTAGCAATCGGTTTAAAATAATTTAATGTGTGTACCCATCTTCGGTTGTCCAGGAGGTTGAGTTTTGGGGGCAATGAAGCCCTTCTTTGGTCTGGCAGCCCAGGGGCATGTTATTAGGTGATCAGGGCATCCGGCTGTGGTGGTCAAAGGGGGTGCCTTAGGAAGGTCGGATTTGAGCCAGAGGCCAAGTGCTCTGCATTTCCTTGTTCTTCCGTGTTGTGTTGGCTGTGTCAACCAGGCCGTACAGCTGCTTCTTACTAATATGTCACATTGGCTGAACTCAATAAGGTCTCAACAAAAGACATAATTTGTTGAGAAATTAAATGCTTTTAGATTATAATAGAAACAAGCACTCAGTGGTGTCAGAGGTTTAATTTGCTTTGAAAACTGGAGAGAAATCCCGTGCTTTGATTTCAGTGATAGAATAGCAGTGCTCTGTGGGAATTAGGTTTGAGAACCATTGGGCTTGGCCTTGCCGCTGTCAGTCCGAGAAGAGGCCAGGGCCTGGCGCTTTCCTTCAATGAGTGGCTGAGGTGCTCCATTCATCAAGTTTCTCAAAGTGCACTCTTGGGACCCAAGGCCTCAGTATCACCGGGGACCTTAAGAGAAAGGCAGCTGCACACCCCCCCCCCCCCCCCCACGTACTGAATCATAACTCTGGGGCTGGGCCCCAGGAATACAGATTGGAATAAGTTCTTTAGGACGTTCTAATGCACACCAAGGTTTGCGAAGCACTGCTATACGGTTCATAAGCAGCAAAAGCTGTTTGGATGTGCAGTCTGGTGAGTCATTTCCCAGAGTATTCTGCGTTGGGTTGGCTTCTTGTTCTGGTAACCCAGGCCAAGTGGTTGGGGTAAATAAGGTTAGATTTCCATTAGGGCTCAGTAATAATTAACGACAGGCAGCCCTGCTGTCTGGATGGATAGGACAGTCCAGCTCACCTCAGCCTGGGCTCTGCAAAAAAACACTCTCTGGCTGTGACTTGAGGAGTCAATTTAAGAACACTTTTTCTCAAAAAAAATAAAATAAAATAAATAAATAAATAAAAATATATATATATTTTTTCTCTTAAGGGTCCTTTTGACAGTCATGTTCCTGTCAGGGATAGACTGAGATGGACAGATCTCAGGGAGAAAAAGGTGGAAGAAATGCCAAAGCTGGCTGAGGGCCTTGCAGAGAGACAGGTTTCCTGCTGAGGGATATCACAGCAAAGTGGCACAGCTAAGACAGCCGGGATGTTTTTCACCTGTGTTTCTGCTGGCTGTGTGATGGCAAAAATGTTTGATGAGCATTCTTCTCTTAAAAGGACTTTTTCATTCTAAGAGTTGAAACACAGCTCTCTGAGAAACATTTCCTCATATGGAGCAAATGTTTCCAGCTGAAACAAACTGAATGTTGAGATAGTGTTGACTTTGACTTTGAGGAAGAAGAGTGGAGGTAAAGGTTACCATTCATTTATGCCTTGCTGTGTGCTGGGGAATGTACCGAGTAGAGTAAGACAGGATTCCTTCTCTGATGGGGGTCACCCAGAGGGAGAGGAAAGGGTCACTGCCAGGTTTCCTGGCAGAGGGCCTGGTAGGTACTCAGGGCTGGAGTCAGCCAGCTGAGGGGCTCTGTGACCTGCTGGGAGTGTTTCCCTGGAATTTGTGGTACTTGGGGTGTGTGGAGGCTGATCTAAGAGACTGTCCCCAAGCTACATTCAGAGGACCAAGTTCCATCTTTTCTTGTAGTATCTTAGTGAGTTGTGGGAGACCTTTCCCCTGTCCATAGGGTAAATCCCATCATAAAGCTATAATTATACCCCTTTTAGTTGAAAACAGCTTAAAAATAACTTGAAGGAGGTCAGTTCTGGGTCGAGGTAAGGGTGATTCTTTGAGGCATATTGGGGAAATATAATTAGCAGCAAAATCTTTTCCCAACCCAGAACACTTCTCCACAAAGGCAAAAGAAAAAGAAAACAATTTATTTTTGACTATGCATTGAACTAGAATGTGATGAACATCAGAGGCAGTCTGCTGCAAGCATCGCAAAGCTAGAGATTATAAAGATGGAAAGAAATCTCATTCTTTTATATAGCTCAGTGGATACAATGCATTATATTCATGTCTTCAAGATCAAATTGCTAAATTTATCCTGGCTTGCAATTTGGAGTAAGGTGATGGTTAAAGCTAGGCCCTGGCCCTCCCAGGAAATTGGGAGATAGAGCCTTGTCTTCCTTGATGACTGTATTTCAAAGAGGTGCTTCTTAGGTAGCTGAGTAAAAGGCTTATTTGATTTGCATTTGACCTTCTCAACATACCTGCTCCTTTACCCTGGTGAGAGTGGCTTAAGTATCCTGGAATCAGAGCTTGCCCTTAGCTGGTAGGGGTTCTGGCTGATTCTCACTCTTTGTATGGGCTCACCCTGCTTCTATGAATTTTGCTGCTAATTATATTTCCCCAATATGCCTCAAAGAATCACCTAAAAAACTCACTCATTTTGTCTCCCTCCCTCACACTGACTTGCTTCCTTCCACAACTTTGTCTCTTCTTTCCGTCTCCAATCAGAATCAGTTGAATGCCTGGTCCTGTAGGTAAGTGGCAAAGCTTTCAATGCCTTGCAGACCCGTCATGTTACACTTCCTCTAATGCCTGAAAAAGCTTAGAAAATTGAGTTAAGTGACAATATTCATGTATAGAAATTTCCTCTTAGATGTTGTTTCAGTTACTTGATCAGTCTTCAATTTCTGGATCAGAAAATTGTTTTCCCTGCTGTTCAACCCTACTGTGGGAAACTCAGACCTGGTGTCTGGGGTTTTGGAAAAACTGAATCCAGTTTAGGTGGACGTCTGTGAACGTAGAGGTAAGGAAAGCTTCTGCCTTGGCAGAAGAAACTGAACACTTGACTCTTGGCCGCAACAATGCCAGTGGGCCAGTGGGAGTGAGGTGGCACCACTGTTTAGCGGGGCAAAAATATAAAAACTAAGGTTATCAGGCCTTCCGCTGCCTTTTACCTTTTGGTCCACTTTTACATCTACTTTAATTTTTCAGACCAGTGTGTGGTTCTAGTGACTTGGCTTTGTTATCTCTGGTTACCTACATTCTGGCCTGTCTTGGATTCTACCTAGTATTCAAGGTAGAGTGGACATAGCATGACTTCCCCTCGTCCCGCTACCCATGGATCTTGATGTGGCCTGTTGAAAAAGGAAAGGTCTCCCTGGGAAATTGTGGGGCCTTGGGCAAGTTCCCCATTGTGGGCAATCTTGGATTCTTTATGTTTTAAATCCACTTAATGATGTGTCACCCACAAGATGATGGCGGACCAAATGGGACAGTGGCTATTCTATATTTAGTGTGGTGCTTGGCCCATAGTAGGTGCTTGGGGAATCTGCTTCCAGGACTTTTTTTCTTGGAGAGCCCACCCCTCCCCTGGTTGTACCCAGCAGACTCTCACTCATCCTTGAAAAAGCACATTACAGTGATAGGCTTGCGAGAATCAGAAAGCCCTTCAGCATTCACAGCAACAGCAACAAATCCCTCATGCTTTTGTCCATCGAGAGCTGTTCTACCCCCTTATGATTAAGAAAATAAAGCTTTTGGGGTGGAGCCATTTGGAAAGAAGACACACTCAACCTGTCTGATTATCGCAGCCAATGGCCACAAAGGGCTGTTGACCCCCTGAAGTGTGGCTGGGATGGCTGAGGATCTGCATCTATGATTTTATTTAATTCATTTAAATTTAAAACCATGTTCTCAGTTTGGCTATTGGGAAACTTTGAAGCATGTTTGGAATAACTTTGGTACAGCTATTTCAGCGATAAATGTTATGAAATCGAAATTTAGCTCAAGTATTTCCAGAGAACATTTAACATCCAGATTAAGAAGTGTGCTGTAAATGTAAAATGCACACCAGATTTCAAAGCCTTGGCATAAGAAAAATGTGAAATATACCATTAACGATTTAAAAATTTTTTTAAATATATTTTTTAAGATTTATTTACCTCAGAGAGAGAAAGAGTGTGCGTGTGTGTGTCTGTGTGTGAGTGGGGTGGGGGATGGGAGGAAGGGGCAGAGGGCGAGGCAGAGAGCGAGGGGAAGCAGCCTCCTCACTGAGGACAGAGCCCCACGCAAGCTGGATCTTCCCATCTGGAGACCATGACCTGAGCTGAAACCACGAGTCAGATGCTTAACCTACTGAGCCATCCAGGCACCCCTCCTTAGTGCTTTTTATAATGATTAAATTTTGGTTGAAGTGACAATATTTTGGATATATTGAATTAAATGATATACATTTCTAAAAGCAAGTTCAGGGACGCCTGGGTGGCTTGGTCGGTTAAGCTGCTGCCTGCAGCTCGGGTCATGATCCCAGGATCCTGGGATCGAGTCCTGCATTGGGTTCCTTGCTCGGCAGGGAGCCTGCTTCTCTCTTCGGCTCTGCCTGCTTATGCGCTTTCTCTCTCTCTTTCTCTCTGTGACAAATAAATAAATAAATAAATAAAATCTTAAAAAAAAAAAGTGTTGTTTTTTTTTTTTTACTATAAACAGTCAAAAAAATGTGACTACTAGACAATTTTAAATCACATATGTGGCTCGTGTTACGTTTGTATTGGATGTTGCTGCCTTAGGTTTTAGCATATCTGAAACTGGCTTGAAGGCCCCAAGGAAGCTGCTGTGCCTCAGGTTCCTGGAGAGAGTGATGCTTTCCGGAACCTTCCTTCATGGCCTGCTTCCATAAGGTGCAGAGCTGGCCACTTACAAATACGGTCCCATTGGAGCATCCTCCCCTCTTAATCCGGTGTCCTTCTGGGGGTAATTCCAAGAGAACATTCTTTCCTGGGAAGGTTGTACTGTTCCAGGAGGAAGCCTACATTCTTTATTTCCCCACCGTTCCAGGGACACCTCATCTCCCTCAGCTGTGTTTCCCGAAAGATGGGCCTCCATCAGGCCCTATGAGGTCCCTTATTGATCCAACTTAGATTCATTTTGATTTTTTTTGTTAGGCCCCCATTTGAAGAACAGGAAAACCAATGAGCCTGGTAAAAGTGGAAACTTCAAAGGCTGACTCACTTTAAGTCAGATGTGCTCAAAGCCACATGATCCAGAGTTCAGCCCATTCACTCTGACGTCATGGGCCAAGAGACATACCCTGGCCACTAGTTGAATTGTATGTATGTATGTATGTATGTATGTATTTATTTATTTATTAATTATTTGACAGATAGAGATCACAAGTAGGCAGACAGGCAGGCAGAGAGAGAGGAGGAAGCAGGCTCCCCGCTGAGCAAAGAGCCCGACGAGGGGCTCGATCCCAGGACCCTGAGATCATGACCGAAGGCAGAGGCTTAACCCACTGAGCCACCCAGGCGCCCCTGAATTGTATTTAAAAGATTTTTAAATGCAGGGCGCCTGGGTGGCTCAGTAGGTTAAAGCCTCTGCCTTCGGCTCAAGTCATGATCCCAGAGTCCTGGGATCGCGCCCCGCATCAGGCTCTCTGCTCAGCAGGGAGCCTGCTTCCTTTCCTCTCTCTCTGCCTGCCTCTCTGCCTACTTGTGATCTCAGTCTGTCAAATAAATTAAAAAAAAAATTAAAAAAGATTTTTAAATGCTTATTTTAGAGGGTCATGAAATTTGAGTTGATTAAATATTTTCGATCGAATTTCATGTCACTTTGGATGAAATTGGTTAACCAGTCTTGATTTTTAAAAATTGGCTGTCATTCAGACAGCACCCTGTGTGGGGGATGGGGAAGGGTGGAAAGTGCCATTTGCCGGTGGGGGGAGGTTACAGTTACACCTGTACCTGTATCTGCATATGGAGGAAAACAGCATAAGCTTGCATATGAAATTTATAGATCATTTTAAAGGTTTAGAAGGAGGAGTGATTGCCTCCCACGATCAGGGAAGGGAGGGTTTTAGGGGCTCATTCTTTACATCAGACTCAGTGATCAGGGGTTTTTTAAAAGTAGAGTTCATGCATCACCTGGATCAGAGACCATTATTTGAAGTGTAGATGTTTGAGATGGAGGCGAGGCCCATGGATATGAATTTTAACCCCTCATCCCCTAAATGTAGCCAATTCATGGGTGCATGGCCCAGATCATTTCTAGCCCAAAAGATTGAAAGCAGGTAGTTGCTGTTACTTTAAAATAGCAGTTCTTGGGGCGCCTGGGTGGCTCAGTTGGTTAAATAGGGTCTGACTCTTGATTTCAGCTCAGGTCACCATCTCAGGGTTGTGAGATCAAGGACCCGCATAGTTGGGCTCTGTGGCTAGCAGGGAGTCTGTTTGAGATCCTCTATCTCCCTCTGCCCGTCCCCACTCTAAATAAATAAAGTCTTTTTAAAAATGGCAATTTTTCCTGTATTATGATAATTGTCTTCACTGAAATGATCTGAGCAGTAAGTCATTGACCCTGCAGCTTTTCAGAGCTTGATACCCAGAGTTGAGATGTCCTGGAGGTCTCCAAATTGAAGGTACCAGGACTTCCTTCTCTTGTGGGTTGTTGTTGCCCTCTTAATGTTGTCTGCCCTTGGCAGTCCCGTCCCCTGGCACTACCAGCCTTAGAGGAATGCCTTCCACAGAGAAGCCCCGTGTCCCACTCCTATCCTTCATGCCAACTGTCATCCAGGCTACAGATAATTGCTTTTATTCAACCATCTTCAGTGACTCCTATGTGGTTTCTGGATTTTTCTCCTTTTTCATCTGTGGCCATTGGTTTTTCAAGCCTGGCTGAGAAATTAGTTCTCAACTCAGCCATAGAAACTTATTCACCGGCAGAGCCTGGACCCACTCCTAGAGACTAATTTAGAGGGTCCAGAGTTGAGTGTGGGCACTGCTCTTTAAAACCAATATCAGGGGGGCACCTGGGTGGCTCAGTGGGTTAAGCCGCTGCCTTCGGCTCAGGTCATGATCTCAGGGTCCTGGGATCGAGTCCCGCATCAGGCTCTCTGCTCAGCAGGAAACCTGCTTCCCTCTCTCTCTCTCTCTGCCTGCCTCTCCGTCTACTTGTGATCTCTCTGTCAAATAAATAAATAAAATCTTTAAAAAAATAAAATAAATAAGTAAAACAAAACCAATATCAAATCACCACCCAGCCGGTCAGACAAGCCCACAATCAGCTGTCAGAGGCCTCCCGGTCGTCTGCCTGGTGCAGAGTCACATGGACAGGGCCTCTCTCTCAAGAAAGAGGAGGAGGTTGTCCTAAGGCAGCCCAGGGTCACAGTAGATCTTAGAAGGTCACCCAGAGGGTATAGCCTGTGCCTCCTTGTCACCAGCACCCCGCCCTGTTCCTGACCTGCACGAGGTACCCTGCAAACGTGAATGAATAAATGGATGGTCCCTGAAACTGCAAATCTTTCCCACACGAAGTCAGTAAGAATCAGGTTTTCTCTATCTACACTGATGAAATTGATTTTTTTTAAGACCTCAAATTCGGGGCTTTAATGAACTCTCCTTCCACTTGGTAATGTTCCCCTCTCTGTCAGGGCTGAACTCGATGTTAATTATAACAAGATGAGATTATCTTAGCAGCAGAGCGGTTAGAAGTAAAGGCTTGGAGCGCTACCAGCTGGATTCTAGTCCTGCTGACACTATTTTCTGTGAGACATTGGATAAATTCTTAATTGGTCGTGCCTGGCTTTGCTCATCTGTAAAATGGGGATAATACCTGTAACAGGCTTAGGGGGTTATGCTGGGATTAAAGGAGAACCCATTCCGTGCATGAGCACGGAAGTCGCTTAGCCTGGCATGGAGTACATGCTCAAGGACTGTCTCCCTTAAACCTAAAGATGGTGGAGACTGGGAGTTTCGGGAGCCTGCTTTTGAGTTTCTGTCCTGATTTGCTGTGTTCTGTATTTCCCCACTTGTAGCTTGGATCAGGCTTCCCCTCAGGGAGGTGACTGGGTTTATATGTGTGGCTCTAAGAAAGGGAGGTGGATGGGAAACTGTAGGGTGGGGTGAAGGCATCAGTGGGCTTCGTCCTGTCGTCTTTCTTTTTTTTTTTAAGTTTTATTTATTTGACAGAGAGACATCGAGAGAGGGAACACAAGCAAGGGGAGAGGGAGAAGCAGGCCCCCTGCTGAGCAGGGAGCCCCAGATGGGGCTCGATTCCAGGACTCTGGGATCATGGGCTTAGCTGAAGGTAGACGCTTAACCGACTGAGCCACCCAGGTGCCCCGGTCCTGCCCTCCTTGAAGAAGGTCTGTAGGACTCATGCTGGCTCCCGATGGCGGGGGAGCTGCCCTTCGACCAGCTGCACCAGTGGTGGTCTGCTCCTGTGCAGCTCGAGCTGGCTTCTTCCTGGGGACCAGTCAGTGAGTCTTGGTCTTGACTGCCTATTAGGCTCACCTGGGAGCTTCTAAACCACAGCAGTACCTGCGCCCTGCTGAGGCCAGTTTAATCAGTAACTCCTGCAGCCCTGGCGTTCCTGTTTATCTTAAAAGAGCCCCAGGTGATTCTACTGTGTAGGTGCGGATCTGACAGGTTGGGCAGAGGGAACGCTGAGGCTTGTATTCTCTGAGCCTCTGGTCGGGATGTGTGTCTCCCAGGCTGCTAGTAAGTCCCCTTGGGCCCACCTCACAGCCGGTGGTAAGTGGCCTTGACTTCAGTAGGATCTAGTTACGAGACAAACCCTTCTTTGCATCCCTGGGAGTGGGTGTGTGTTTCTAGGGAAGGGTTGGATTTCACAAGGGCTGTTCCCCAAGAGAATTGGTGGAGACCAACATACAGGTCTCACAGTCATTAATATGGTGGTTTAGGGAGAAGAGCTTTGGCTTTCCCACGGATAAGACAACATATTTGTGCTTTGTTGCATAAGTGGTGGGAATTTTTGCATTGGGTTGTCCCTCATGGATTTAATTCAGCCTCACGAGAGTGCCACACCAGGGCTGGGTGGCCGGCTTGCCTGCCCTCTCTAGTTCTCACCTGCTGTGTAGCTTCAGCGCCATTGCTCATAGTAACAGCTGCTGCAGTTACTTTGGCCTCATGGTTTTGAGGAGAACGTCTCACCCCCCGTCTGGTGAAGTACTGTTCATGGAGAGCCTTTAGCCCCGACTTGTGGTAGAACCATGGGGAGACCTCAGCAGCCCCCAGCCTTTTGTTTGTGTCTTCAGGTTACCCTCATGTCTCTTGACCAGTTAACTACCTCCTCCCTGGGTGAGGGGAGGAGAATTTGTTCTGGGAACTGCCTTTCTCCAGTGCTCGCAAAGCTTTCAGGAAAACACAGTCCAGCCAGGTCCATGTATATGGGAGCATCTGTTGTAGGACCCTGCCTGATGAGGGCCCTGGAGACGCTGCAGTGTGGTGTGTTACAGGTGACTCTTGGTGTCACTCGCATGCTCTTTCCATGCCTTTGTGTGGGCCTGCCAAGTGCTTGTGTGATGGCTTAAAATGGGGCAAAGGCACACCTGAAATGGTTCACCTTTCCTTCCCTATCTCCCTTTAATTGTGCTTCTTAGGTAGATCCCTTGGGTGGTACAGAGGAACGAAGCTGCTGCTGCCTTCCTGGGGCCTCTGAGCTAGTCTGGGAGCTGGGCATGCACTCCACACCTTGGCTTGGACCGGAAGGGGATGTGGGTTGGCTCAGGAGAGAGCAGGATACCGGCTGTGGACCAGGATTGGGATGGGAGGAAAATGTGGGACAAGAGCCTTTCAGATCTGGATACACCTCAGCCTGGACTGGCTGGAGAATTCTGTGGTCATGGGGACTAAGCCTCAAATGGAGAAACTTGCCTCCAGTCACTCCTAGTGAGATTGCTGGCGTCCCTGGGTAGCGGAGGCTGGACGCAAACTGGCCGCTCAGTTCTTTCTTCTATGATTTCCAGTTGATCTGTAGCTTCATGTTGGCATCTGGGTGTTGTTGGCTCTCTACCCCCCCCCCCCCCCAATTCAGCCACTGCTTTCTGGAAAGTTCTGCCTTCTGATGAGGGTGGGAGACCCAGAATTGACCACAGGGCCAACTCTCTAGGGGTTGAGAATCTGAAGGTGGCTGGGCCCAGTGGGGTGTCTGAGCATCTGGGTCAGAACCACTTTGTGTACTTGGTAAATGGCAGACTCTTTTGTCCCACTTTGAGCTACTAAATCTTCATTTGCAACAAGCCTCTGAAATCTGCTCTTCATAAGCTTCCTGAGAATGTTTGAAAAGCTTTGTTCTGGAGGTGTTGGCACCACATAGGTGAGAAATGATGGGGACTCAGAGTAATGGTGGCAAAAGTGCTGGAAGCGGGAGGGGAGCTGGTTCTGAGGGCTTTTTAAAGGCAGGGCCCAGGGCACTTGTGAGTGATTGGAAGTGTTGAGGGCCCACAGCTGGGGCTTGGATGCTTCCCTGGGCAGAATGTGGGTGGAGAGGGCAGAGGTCTGTGTGTGTTGATCTTGAGGTATGTGATTGAGAGCCTGCTGTAGCTGGCGAGTGTTAGGAATTCGAGGTCTGAAGAGGAAGGCTGGGATAATGTGTCTCCCTGGAACTGTGGGGGTGCGGGCAATTTGTAGGCCCTGCTCAGATTTAGGACTAGGGTCATCAACAAGTTCTGTCTGTATGAGATTACCTTGCTTTCATTCTTCTGGGTCAGGCTTCTAATACCTTGGCCTTGCTCTAGTTCTCATTCTGAGAGAGCACTTCTTGAGTGACTTGGGGTGACCCCCCTCAGGTGGGAGTTGAAGTGGCAGGAAGAGATAGCAGAAGGGAAAGTCAGGGTTGGGCAGAATGTGGCCATGAGGCCGGGGTGTGAGTAGGTGTGGTCAGCCTGGCATTCTTGCCTCCGTCCCATCCACAGTAGGCCCAGCCCTGTGAGTGCCAAGGCTGAGTGCCTCGGTTGTCCACAGGTGTCTGTCACATTGCTCACTCTGAGCCACTTGCTGCCAGTCTTATTAAATCAATCTGGTTTAACCTGGGGTTTCTCAACCTTGGTACAGCTGCCATTTTGGGCTGATGAGTTCCGTCCGGGCCAGAGTCTGTCCCGTGCGTTGTGGATGTTGAGCAGTGTATGTGGCCTCCGACACTAGTAGGTAGTAGCAGCCTTCTCCCCATCCGAGGTAATCACGGGTCTCCAGGCTTCCAGAATCGCCTCAGTGGAGAACTTTGAATTAAGCAGTGACTTTCCTTCTGTTCCAAGCACAGTGAACACGTTCTAGTGGAAGCTGTAAGTCTTGTCAGCAAGGTCAGTTGTAGACTTCCAGGAGAGAGGTAATGGTCTGGGGAGTCTTGGTGTAACAGGTGTGAGTCTGTCTTTGGGAGTTCACTGTATTCCCTGTCCTGGACTCAGTGTTGTTGTTGAACACGGGCTTTCTTTATTATTGCTTATGCTATCTTTATGGAGAAAAACATCCTGCTGCATCTAGAAAACAAGTCTTGATTCCTTTATTCACGTTTATGTCCTACATTCTTTCCTTTTTTTTGTAATGTAGCTGAATTACAAGTCCACAGCAAGCATTTGGGGCTCTTTTACAATAGAAACCTTCCAGCGGTGCCCCCTTAGCACAATATTCATGTACCCAAAGACCCTGCTGCTTCCCTCAGCTGTCCCACTTTATTCCCCAGGCCAAAGTCAGGAGGATGTGCTATGACCTGCAGATCGAGTCCAAACAGCCCTTTGAGATTTCTGGCCTTTCCACAGTTTCTGGACAACACCCTTGGGATCTGGAACCCTAGTGAGCCCTGCCTCTCTGCCCACACACTGGCAACTTCCTCTCCCACTCCCTGGAACTGGCCAGCTATCATGGACAACTGATCTTGGCTTTGGGGCTCTTTCCTCGGGAATTCTCCCTCGCTCCATGTAATGGAGCCCACCCTCACCATTGCCCTTTAAACATAAATATTGTCAGTTGCTTGCCTCAAAGCTCTCTCTCTGACAGTCGTTCCTAGGGCCTTGCCCTGTGGTGGATCCTCAGAAGGTAATAATCAGCCTCTGTAGGATGACTGATGTGCATGTTGTCCCTCATTGCAGCATGAGCTTGCCTTTTGGAAGAGCAGATCCCTGGGTCCCACAAGTGGGAGAGCGGTCAGGACCCTCAGCCTCCTTTTCTGGAATGTTCATCCCCACCCTTCCCCTTTCCCCCAGTCCCATTCTGATGGTCTCTGGTTTCTTCAGATTATTTTCACTGCTTATTGCAAAGAAAACGTGGTACATGCATTGAGCATTGATTTCTTAGAAGACAAAGTTCAGTTCATAAACGTTACCCTTCCTAGGTGGAGGGGCATTTTTACAGATTTCAGGAACTAGGTGGATGGGCACAGATGGAATCCCATTGGGCTGTGGTGGCTTTAACTCAAGACAGTTCGCAACTCCATTGTGGTTATTGTGAACGGTGAAGGTTATAGACAAAACGTGCATCTTGTTTGTCTTCATGGATGCAAAGACATTTCCTTCTTTACTTGGTTTCTGTGGTCTGTGTTTAGTGTAGACCTAAGGTTTGTGCTTTAGAGTTGAACAACAGGAGGGGCAGGATTGTAAACATGGATCAAGGAATAAAGCACAGGAGGCCAACCTCCCTTGGTTATTGGCCATTTCGGGGGCAATTGTATCCCTTGCCCTCACTATCCAGGGTAAGTTAAGTTTGGCTTTCCATATTTACAGGAGAATCTCTTGAGGTTCTTTCCTACTTCTGAATGTGGGGAATACTTTTGAGAAGAGTTAAAGTTCTTTTTAAAAGTCATCTGTGCTAATTTCTCTCAAAGGATGGCATTTGAAACCTGGTAAGGACCTCTGGGAAAGGTGGTGATCTGTTGATGAATGTGCCAGGTGTCCTATGTCCTATGTTAAGTTTCAAGTGTAGGAATTCTGAGTGCACCCCTGTCCTGGAGGTAAGGTTATATTGTGTCCTTTTTATTAGTGATAGGAATTTGGTATGCATGGATTCCTGATCCTGGCTAATCTTTAAGAATCAACTCAGGGAGCTCTGAAAATGCAGACTTCTGAAACCCACCTGGATTCACTGAACCAAAGCCTTCTGGAATGTGATCTGGAACCCTGTTTTTACTTTTACCTTCTAAATGTTTGTGGGGTATTTTTTTAAGACCCCTAATTACTTACTGGGATACTTGAGACTCCCCAGCATGATTCCTAAATGATTTGAAGTTGGATGCCAGTGGTTTTGTTTGTTTTTGTTTTTTTAAACTTAAAGTATAATTGACAACATTGCTTTGTTTCAGGTGTGTAACAGTGATTTGATATTTGTATTGTGAAATGATCACGGTAACTAGTTAACACCTATCACTACAGTTTTTCTCTTATAATGAGAATTTTTTTTAAAGATTTTTTTTAAAATTTATTTATTTGACAGACAGAGATTACAAGTAGGCAGAGAGGCAGGCAGAGGGAGAGAGAGGAGAAAGTAGGCTCCCTGCTGAGCAGAGAGCCCAATGTGGGGCTCGATCCCAGGACTCTGGGATCATGACCTGAGCCGAAGGCAGAGGCTTAACCCACTGAGCCACCCAGGCGCCCCTATAATGAGAATTTTTAAGATCTACTCTTAGCAGCTATCAAATATACAATACAGGATTATTAACTGTAGTTACCATGCTGGATATTAACATCCTCATGACTTAATTATTTTATAGCTAGAGGTTTGTACCCTTTGACCTTCAACCATTTCACCCACCCCCTCACACCTCTGCCTGTGACAATCAAAATCTGTTTTCTGTATCGATGAGGGTGTTGTGTGTGTTTGAGATTCCACATAGAAGTGAGATCATACAGTATCTGCCTTTCTCTTAGTTCACTCGGCATAATGCCCTCAAAGTTCTGTCCTTGTGTGAAAAATAGCAACGTTTCCTTTTTGATAGCTGAATAATAGTCCTGTGTGTATAATCATGTTTTCTCTATCCCTTCTTTCACAGGACCGCTCCCTTTTTTAAATTAAAAAAAAAAAAAAAATTTTTTTTTTTTTAAGCATGTCCATGCGAGTGGGGTGGGGAAGTCAGGGGGAGCAGAGGGAGGAGAGAGGGAATCTTAGGCAGGTTCTACACTTGGTGCTGAGCTCAGCCCAAGGCCCTGTTTTCCAACCCTGAGATCATGACCTGATCCAAAATTCAGAGTTGGATGCTTAACCCACTGAGCCACCGAGGTGCCCTCCCCCAACCTCCTTTTCTTTCTTTTTAAAATTTTAAAAATTTTTTTAATCTTTAAAGCTCCGGTGAGACTTATGTCTGACTTTTGGCCCTGGGATAGCTTCTTAATTTTGACAGGTTGCCAGGCTGCCCAGGATATTCTGGCCTGAGGATCAGCAGGAGTCCTAAGCATCCATTCTGGCACATGGTGATCTGTGATGGGACTAGAGGGTGGAGAAGGTGCCTGGGAGACCCAAGCAGGGGAGGACTATGTGGGCATGATGGTCTCACGTGACCTATCTAAACTGGTTGTACTAGGAAGCTAGGAAGACAGACTAATCCAGTGGTTTGTGAAAATGCCTGAACCCTTCCCTTTAGCTTGAAAGATCTAAAGTCTTAAAGTTTATAAGAACCACATGTGTTATGATAGCTTACAGCTGATCCTGTGTTGTGATTTCTGGCAAGTGTGACTTAATTAAGAAGGCCCCCCCACCCCCATCCTACTCAAGAACTATCTAGACTGTCTAGGGTTGAGTTACTTTTAATTTTTTGGCTATGCCAGATTCCTAGTTCATTGAGGGAACTGCTCTGTGGTTAGTGTCTTTACAGGGATTTTTTCAGAGAAGATAGAGAAAGAAAGCTGTTTCATTTGTATTTTAACTGTCAATTCCTCTCTTGTGCACAGCAATATCAGAAATATCAAAAATACTCCAGAAGCAAATATAACTAAATGGTGAAGTGTTTGCCCCTCTGTTCAAATTCCTTGGCAAGGATGATTCAGGCGCATGATTTTGAAACTTTCCTGAGAAGTATCTTCATTTATTTAACAAGTGACTCATTTAAGATTACTGGTTAGGATTTTTACAAAATTAATATAAATGCAGAAATTTCCTGAAACCTGGCATCATCTGTTAAAAAAAAAAAAAAACCTAGGTTTTGATTTTATGATTGCTCAAATTTAATGATTCTAAAAGGCTAACTTGCTCTAGTCGTCTTTGAGCTCCGTAGAAAGCTGCAAGTTAAAAAACAGGTCTTGGTGACTATGTTTACATATTCTGAACACTTTGATTAGACTTGTAGTATAAGCATGGATTTATACCGTTGGTGTTTCAAAGAGAAAGCCCTGTTACGGTTGGACTTCGGAATGTAACATTGTCTGGAGGGTTAAACAACTATTTTGTCTCCAGTAGAAGGCAAATGTGTAAGAGTCTGAAAATAGTGTGTCTGTCTTCCTGGGTCATTCGTGGTTCAATTCAAAGTCTAGAAAGTAACTAGCAAGACCAACTCCACAACTGCTGTTGCCTGTCCAAACTCACGCTGCTTAGAGGATGTCAGTCCCAATATAGTACCTTGGCTATTATATCTTTCCTAATGTGTCTGTCCTTAAAATGGCACTTAATGTGGATTTTTGAGGGATAGCAATTTGTTTTGGGAAGTTTAGTGCTTGTTTGAGTTAATGATTTACACCCACATTTTTGGGCATGATGGCTTTACTTCTGCAGGAGTTCCTGTGTGCCCAGAAGAGAACCCATCTCCAATGTTTGCGACTTAGTCAGCTATACTGGAAGTATCTTGTTGACCATCTCCTGGTGCCCTGCATTCTATGTAATCCCCTGGGGATCCTGAACAAGGTATAAAACATGGCTCAATACTTAGAGTCAATCAGTGAGACTGCTAGAGGAAACAATCTTGAGATAATGTAGGAGCATGAATAATTCAGGGTAAGCTGCTTGAGATAGTTACTGAGTAATAATCCATTTTAGTCATTGGAGAACTCATTTGGGTCTAAAAGTCTCAAAGGCTTCCTGGAGGAGATGAGAAAATTTAAAAAACAGGGGGAACCAAAAAGAAAAAAGAAAAAAAATTTAACCAAAATGATGGTGATTTGGATTTATCAAGCACAAGGCAGGAGCTAAGAGATTGGGGACTTTTGTCTGGGATTTGGTTGAGAAGTAATGGCCTTAGGCTGCCTCTTGACCCTCAAGGCCCAGGGGGTAAGGCCTGAGGGAAAACAACTCCTTTCTCTCTGTGGGATTCCTTGGGTTTAAGCAGAGAACCGTGTCCAACCCAGAGTCTCCTAGAGTCCTGATCACCAGCTTGAGGGGACATATAGCAATGTGTGTGCAATTTTTTCCCCCTTGGGAGGAGGGAAGTAGGCTTCTGTATATGTGGATCTACATGAAAGACCTCGTTCAATAGCATTAGGCTTTGCATCTGAGATCAGAACAGCATAGCCCCAGGGGTGAACACCTAATTAAGCCCGACAGTCCCCTCTACATATTTGTGGATATAATTTGACTACACCCTGATGACATGTTAAACCCCAGAGTTAGATAATGACATAATTAGGCAATTGAAACATGTGACTTATCCCCAGGATACCAGAACAGCCCCTCTGGGGTTGAGTTACCACAGTTCTGACTGTACCACTTGTGTTTGGTTTCCCAGGGTTTGTGCCCAGAAGGACCCCATGTGGTCTCAGAGTCTGGAATTTTGAAACCAAACATCAACAAGTGGCTTGAGTTGGGTTTGAGGTTGGACGCTGAAGGAGTGTATAGAACTTGGCAAATACAGATTTATGCAGCTTTTTTAAAGTTTTCCCTGTTGGGAGAAAACTGTTCTAAGGGGAGAACAGGAAAATTGCATCAGTTGGTCCTGAAATAAGTAAAGTATTTGAACTGGAAGACCTGAAGCTTAAGCATAGGCAGTTCTATGCCCCTTGCTGGTTTTAGTGTGACTGTTGGCTAGATTTCATCTCTCCTGAACAAAATGTCAGAGATAGGAGTGCCCAGTAGGTGAACTCTCCTGGGCCTTGGGCGTGGCCCCCAACCCATCCCTTGCTGGGGGACGGGGGCCACACTCAGGGAGCACCCTCAAGAAGGGACCCAATAACAAAATCACTTGTTGATTCTGCATAGTGGTGAGGCTTCCTTCTGGTGTTGTACCAGCTGGGTCATGTGCATTCCTGTTTGTGTGTGAAAGTGGTTTTTAAATAGTGTCCTCATTAGACTTACTGTAAGATAATATTTGGAAAAGTACAATCAACCTGATAGGAAAAATAATGCTCCCTTAGAAGAGAAAATGACTTTGTGTGATGGGAGGGGGGAAAACTAATTTCTAAAGGACCTTCGGGAGCTGTGGAGGGCGAGGACCCACTATGAAGCTCTGAGTGCCTTTTATAATCGATCCATGCTGCATGAAAATGGGAATGACCTGCTTGTCTTCTGCCTCCTCATGTTTCTGGAAAACTCACATTTTCTACAGTGATCAACTAGTTTGACCCCTTTTCCCACCATTTACTGAGTGCCTGCTGTGTACCATGCTTCAGCCACATTCCTGTTGGGCTGGAAGCCTGTGGATCCCTCGTTTGTATACCACATGTCCACGTACAAGAGCACTTTGAACACCGTCGTGCTGATGTGTGTTACGTGTCTTCGGGTCTTCGTTTTACTTTGAAATGTCTTGGGTTGAGGTTCTTAGAGGCTGGGAAAGTGCAGAAGGTGCTCAACCAAGCTCTCACCGTGTTGCTGGCGACTCACTAGACATGGTTTAGGACCTTCAAATGCTTGTATTTAAAACTAGTACTTGGCTAGCTGACTGAAATGAGTAAGTTCCTTTGGCTTGTTCTCTAGAATGTGTGTTTCCAACTCTTGGACTCCCAAGGAGACTTGCTGACTCCGCGAATCGCTCCCACAGTTGACCGGGGGAGGGAAGCGTCTGAGTCTGTTTCACTCCGCACCAAGGAGAAACCTTTGCCGGGCAGGCATCTGGGAGTTCTCGTCCAGATGTGTGTGACATAATTGCTGAAATAGACCACAGCTTATGTCACTTGGTTTCTATTTTCAGATCGTTCTGTCAAAAGAGGCGGTGGGAAACAGGCCCCAGATAGAGGGACAGAAGTGGCTCGCTGTGTACTTCCAGGCTGAGGAACTCCATGTCCCCACCTGGTACTGTGGGCTTAACTTCAGGGATCAAGAGTGGTGGTTTTTGTTTTTATTTTTGTTTTTTGAAGGAAAAGACTGCAGCTGTCCCAAGGCTGTGGCCTGGGCAGGTCATTCAGAGACGGTCACCTGTGGCTGTTGGCTATGGGGGCACAAGGGATAATCTTGATGCAGAAGCCTAAGGCTTTCTCGTTCTATCTTGATTAAATCGACTCCAAGGCTTTGGTAACTCTCCAGGCTGATCTTTATTTGTGCTCCAGGAGGACTGATGCCTCCAAATTCTAGAACTTAAAAGGGCCTGAGATCCACAGGCACCTGTCCTGTATCGGTGACTGTCACCAAAGCAGTTCTCTGGGGGCACACCCTCCATTTCTACTCTTGATATTACCAACCTGAGCTATTTGCATTTTCTGCTCCAGTCCTCTTGCTTCCAGACTCAGTGTTACCTGCTTGCGTGGGTTCCACACATGGGGTGGGTTGGGTGTTCTGCTGTTAAGTCAAAGTTGCCACCAGGGTCTTTGCTCAACAATGGCTTCTGTACCTACGGGCCCTGGTTCCGCTGTGAGGGATATTTTCTCCTCCTACTGGTAGTTTGGGCCCTGGTTACTTGAAGCCTGAGTGACTCTGGTCTCCTGTTTAGTTTCTCTTCCCTCCTCAGTAACTTGTACTTCAGGTTCATCTGTCCTCCTTTGCTGTTTAATTTTCGCCAAGGTAAATTATACATGGGGTGAAAATGTCAAACAGTAGAGAGGGGTATGCAGTGGAAAGTTCTCTGTCCAACCTCTGTCTCCTAGTAAGACAAGGCCTCTTCCTGAAGACCCGTCTGTGTTAGCAGTATCTTCTCCTCTTGCATGCACCGACTACTTCCAAAATAATAGCAATCATTACCTTGATTTACCTTGGCTGCTTTTTTCCATCCTGGACATGAAGTGCTCTAATACTCTAATAGGCTTCTATTAACTTTGTAAGCATTTTTTTTTTTAATCAGTTTGTATAGATCGACCTCATTCATGAACTGCAGTGTTAGATTCCACTGGATTTCTCAACTAGCTTCCTGTCCACTGATGTTTACCTTTTCGTCTTACTGTTTTAGCCAGTGCTGTAGGTAGAAAAACATTTACTCGTACCTAAGTGTGCATACATCTGTGGGATGTGGAAGGGGCATAGTTGGGTCAGAGGATATGTTCGTTCTTCATTGGATACTGCCAAACTTGTCCTCCAAAGAAGTACTAATTGTCTCATCGACAGTGTGCATGAGGACTGGTTTCCTGACCTCTCACTGGCACAGGGTAGTAGCACGCTTTTTAATATTGGCCAGTCCACTTGATAAAAATGATACCTCATGTGACTTGTTGTGCTTGAGGTTGGACATTTTCACATGATTAAAGTCGTCTCGTATTTTTTCCTAATCTCTCAGTTGTTTGCCCATTTGTCAGTGTTGTTGGGTTTGTCTTACTGGTTTCTATTGGCTTTTTATATAGTATGGAAATCAGTGTTCTGTTACATGTTGCAAATACTTCCCCCATTAGACTGTTTAGCCTTTTCCCTGCAGAAAACTCAATTTCTTTATGTAGCCAAATTTATTCTATAGCTTTGGGGTCTTGTATCCTACTCCATGGTATTATTTTTGGCTGTCTTCTCCACTCGATAGGATGCTTTTTGTGCTTCATTGCTTCAATTTATGTCATAGGCACACATCTCTTCTGACTTCCCAGCAAATTTTGCATCATAAATCTGCCAAACTCTTCTTTGACCTTCAGTTGTAATGACATTGTTTGCCTTACCAATGAATGAATGAATAAATGATCTTTGAATTCATGGAATCAGTATTCTCTATGGGTTCCAGGCACTGTGCTGTGTGTAGTACTATGGTGAACACAGTGGGTATCTGAAAGCATAGTGAAGATGTGGGATTTACTCCAAGTCCTTGGAAAACTGGAATGAGGGATGGCTGTGATAGAGGACTGGGAGTCCTACTCTGGTCTGGGATGGGAAGGTCATGAGAACAACCAGGGAAAGCTTTCTCGAGAGAAGGCATCTAAGTGGTAAACCTCTAGCCTGAGTGGGGGTTGTCCAGGATTTAGGGTGTAGGTAACAGGGTGTCAATGAATAGGAACCAGAGAGCATTCCGTGTTGAGGAAGCTATGAGGTCAGGCCCTGGGGTAGATGATGGGGTGGGAAAGGAGCTTACAGGGTTTGAGAAACCCACAAAGGTCAGTGTTGCTGGAGCATGCCCCTGGGAAGTGGCTTGGGGGACTTGAAGGAACCAGGTTATTTGGGGATGATATTGTAGGTTGTGGATAGATTTGGTCATTTGCTCCATAATTCTTTAATTTTATGACATTCTTTGGCATCTTTTCATATATATTTTCTAACATCTTAATAGAATCCTCAACACATTTGTTAAATGGACAGGGTATAGTGGTGATTAGTCATGTCTGCCACAGCACCAGGAGGGGTTTGCTGCTGTTTGATCAAGAACAGCATAAAGAAAGGAGCTCTTCTGTCCTGTGTTGGTATAGATACCCTGGGGGGAGGGTCCCAGATGAGCACTGTTGGCTTGGGACCATGGGAGCCATTTGCTCACTGACATGCACTTTTAATCTCAGTCTCTGCCTAAGGATACTAATGCCTCTGTTTTAGGTCAGGTTCACTTTTTTCCCCTATATAACTACGTGTTTTGAAAAAGCACCAGGATTGTGTGTACTTGGGTCCACCAGCTTGGCATAGTGACCCCCACATCCTAAACTATAATTTCACCTGGAAATGGTCAGAGTTGATAGCATCTGCCAATGTTGGATGAACACAGCTGAATCACTGATGAAACCACCGTCAGTGTACACGTTGACTTAGAGGTGTGCGGGTGTCAGAGGAGCACCAGACCTCTGAGTCTATCCCCTTTCCCATCCCCATCTCTGGTGGGAGCTGCTTGGGAGCCAATTGCTCATGGGGAAGGCAGGCCTTCAAGAGGATGTAGTAGGATGAGCTCAAGGCCAGAAACTATTCTGGGAACCACTGCAAGCCAGCCTTGATCAGAAAGTCAAACTCCGGTTCCAGGATGTTGGTGGTGAGCCATTGTTGTCAACTACAGGGCTTAATCCAGTAGTGGTTATTTTGTGGGGAAAAAAGTGGGCATGGGGAGCAACCAGACCTCCTTCCTTTCTGGGTATTGAGCAGAATATTTAAGTGAAGGTAAAAGTACGTATTCTTGGAGGTGAAAAATGACCTTGTCTGTAAAGTCAAGTCTATCTACAAGGTGTTGGTTTCCAATATAAATTTCTTTTGGCCTTATTCTTGTCTGTAGATAGAAGCATAGCTTCATAGGCTAACATTTTGCTCTAAACTCCTACCATACTTCTAAACATTGAGTTGACGATCTTCTCACTTTTGGGCCCTTGTGTTGATTATTTGCTCCACACGGTTTGGGACCTAATTAATCAGTCCTGGCTTACCATATAGTGGGAGCAGGTGGGAAGTTGGTGGTTCGGTGGAACCTGCTTTCACCTTCTTCAGTTTGGAGCCTGAGAATGGGGATGAGGATGACGAGGCTAGTGAGGCATTTTATGAAGCCACAAGGACAATGCCTTGAGCAGGAAAGGGAAACCCCACATGGTCAGGTGTGTTCTCTCTTGAGTTCCCCTGTGAAACCTAGGACCTGAGACAGGTGATCCTAAGACCTTCAGAAAGATAGTACTTCCCTGGAAAATCTCGTCTTCATAATGGGACTTCCCTGTTCCTGGAGAACAGGACCCCCTGTTCTGTCCTGTGGAGAGGGAGGACCCCCGGCTGGCCAGGCCTGAGCAGTCCAGTTCTCCCAGTAGCTGTACCAGCACACGGCTAGATGTGGTTTGAAGTCCCACTTCTTACTCTAAATTTTTCGTTTGCATTTAAGAGGACTGACAAGAGCATGGTTACAATGTGGATGAAGTTGTTTATAAGAAGGCCTTTTATTTCTGAAAGCTAAGCAGAGAAATTATATGTGGTATGTCTTACATAGGTATATCCGTATATTTCTGCATAATATACATGACCTAATAAAGTTAGGAACGGGGATGTTAAATACCCGGCCTGTGGGCCCATCACTTTGTCTTGCCCTGCACCCCATGGTGCTAGAAGATGAGGACCCTTTGCTGCTGATCCAGGGAGAGGCAGCCACTGACCGTCGAATCGAGTTACATATGACAAAAACATGTTTCGGCCTGGGCCCAGGATGGTCCTGAGACCCAGGATACTTGACCTGTGTTAGCTAGTTTTTGCTGGTTGGATAAGCATGCCACTAACCTTTGGAAACTTCAGTGGGAACACAAATGTGTGTTTCTGGTGAATAGTCCAAGTCTGTGAACTCTCAGTGTAAAAAGTCTCCTGCTTGTGTTGGTCTTCTACCCTTTGGGAATGCGTTGTGCTGTGGGACCAGAGAGTTTGGGCCTTCATTCCAGTGAACTTGGAATCTGAAGAGTTGCTTTGGGATGAAGTCAGAAGCCATTAGTTAGGGGGCAGTGAGGTATTTGGGTCTTTCTCTTCCAGGGCTCTCAAGGTAAATGATCAAGGCTCTTCTAGGGACAAGAAGTCCTTGTGCTGTAACAGGAGCTCTGATACCATGCAAGCAGGACTCTGGGTGCAAGACTTCTGGATTCGAAGTCTGGGCAGGATAACCCTGAAGGTCCCTTCATTCATTTAGTTCTGACAAGTTCATATTGACTCGCCCAGTAGAAAATCCTAAAGAACCCATGTGCTAGACATCGTGATGTCTGTCTCAGGTTCAGTCTCGATATTAAAGTTTTACTCACCTTTCTCCATCTCAGGGTGGGGGGGTGCTTCCATCATGCAAGTTTCCACTTGGGCCTATCGTGAGCTTGATTTTCCCTGCCTGTGAGAGGTAGCTTGTGCTATAGATTTTAGCCTCTAAGGCTGAAACAAAACATTAAATTGATGGTACATTTTGCAGTTAAACTGGAGATAGAGACCGAATTGTCCCTGATTCTTCAATATCTTCCCTCTGGCTTCTCAGGGGCCTAAGCATATGGGTAGGTTATATTCTTGGGGTGAAGTGCATCTTTAACTTGGGAAGAGCAGGGCTCTGTCCATGGACCTATAAATACAACTGACAGGCAAAGCATTTTTTTCTGTAAGTAGACCCCTAGCCTAGGGTGTAGTAGATGGGCTCTTTTGCCCAAGGATGGGGAGGACAGTGCTGGTTCTCCTACTCTGGGGAGTGTTTCCATGGCAACTTTTAGTCTGTCCTGCACACCACCCCTTTATCCCTGTCTTGTCCTTGGCCATGGCCTCCTGGCTTACCCCAGCAGGAATTATTGACCACCTTGCTTCCACTTAGGATTAATTCTTCCCTTGTAAAAGGGAGCTGTCCTGCAAAGCAATGTGTTTGAACAGGGCACATGACCTAGCCCTTCACCAGTTCAGCTTCTTGAGGCTGTTGAAATCCTTTCTGGATTCTCCCCATGTGGTGCTCAGCAAATGCTGAAAGTATAGATGAATGACTATTAAAGCAAATACTTTGCTGGAGAAAGCAGTCTATGAAACAAGGCTATTTCTATCTTCTGGAAGATGGCCCATGGCAACAAAGCCAGGTTCTGGATGTAGTCACGTAGATAGCTTGTTGTCATATAGATAGCTTGTTGAAATACTTTCTCTGTGTCCTGCCCATTTCATAGTCCTGCTCTGTGATGATGTTTCTTGATGTGTGCTCTGCTGAACCAGTCATGTGTCAGATGTTAAATACAAAAGATGTTAAATACAAGCAGGGATGGATGTGCCTTGAGCTATGAAGTTGAAGGTCGTGGACCTCTCTCTTAAGGAGTCTGCTTCCATTGATCTGCACCTAATTTTGTTTTGCATAATAAGGGGCTTTTCTATCTTGGTTGAGTTTCGAGTAGACAGACTCCTGAATACAAGTATGAAACCCATGGAGCTAAATTATAATTAGGCTTTTGAAGAGAAGAACTGAGGGCTTGTTGGAGCCTTGAACATATGAATGTGTGAGGGCTGTAGTACTGTGTCCTGAACTTTTATTTATAGAACACTTTTTTGCAAAAGAATCTCCTAGTGCTCCCTCACTTCTCAGAATGAGGTGTATATTAAGTACTCTGTGAATCAGAAAATTAGGGAATTAACTTCCCAGCTGGCTTGTACCAGCTCATGTGAGCTGACTGCATCTATTCTACACTCGATATTTAGTAATATGATTTTTGGTACCCTGAATTGGTTCCAGTGGGCGCTTTTATGCCACAGAAATTTATAAACTTGTCCATAGTGAGGGGCCTGACTTTGAGCTTAATTTTTTCTGCTCCTTGGGCTAGTTATCAAGAGGTGATGCCTTTTCACATGAGGAGCATGCATGCCTTTAGAAATCTTTTAAACAACTATTGGCATGAGAGGCTGAGTTGATAGAATTGATCGACTAAAGTACTTCTGTTCTTCTGAAAAATGGATATATTTCCTACTTAGAAGCAAAGTGTTTCTCATTGAAAATGAGCTTAAATATTTCAAAGGCATGTACTTAGGCTTTGATAGCAACAACCTTTTGCTGCTAAAAAATTACCATGAGCTTAAGGAGCTTAAAGTAACACATGGATTTTCTTGTGGTTCTGGAGGTCTGAGGTCCTAAAAATCAAGGTGTCCACATGGCTGTGTTCCTTCTGGAAACTCAAGGGGAGACTCTGTTTCCTTGCCTTTACTAGATTGCAGAGGTCACCAGCACTGTTTGGCTTGTGGCCCCATCTTCTGAGCTAGCAGTGTAGCATTTTCTAAGCGTGCTCTCTGACCTCTGCTTGCATTGTCACAGCCCCTTCCTTATGACTTTGACCTTTCTTTCCAGGCCCTTAATTCTGCAGCATCCCTTTTGCCTTGTAAAGTAAACTATTCACAGGTTCCACTGGGTGGTAGACCTCTTGGGGGGGCTGATACTCAGCCTGCCACAGTTAATTACTTTAATAACAAATTTTTTATTTTCTCTAAAAAGCTAGTTTAATAAATGCCTTCTAGTATTTCTTCTGCTTGCAGCATTTGGTTTTTGCCCAAACAAAAACCTGCTTCCCTAACTGCTTCTACTATAAAATTGCAGTTTATTTTATCATTAAAATTTCTGCTGGACAGGGACCTTATTGGTAGAAGTTTCACATCCTTTGTCAAAATGTTAAAACTTGGGCAAAAGGAAGATAATGTTGGGCTGTGAATGCGCTCTTTATTACAGCATTAACATATTATTAACAAAATGTTAATAATAAATTAATATTTATTCTTTGGTTCAGTTTTTATTCTCTACTATCTCAAAAGAGATCTAATTAGAATCTACTAAAATTCTTAACTCCCAAACCCCCAAATTAAGGACCATCGGGAAGAGAAGACACTTGCTGTTTGATTGCACTGACCTTATTTTTCCTGGATTCACTTGCTGTTTGGAGAGTCTGGGGATCAGTTTCTAGGATACCTATAAAATGGGAATTCAGTTTCTAGCAGTTGATCCTTAAGTGTCAATAAAGTTCACCATCCACTCAAGAAACCTTTTAGAGTCTACTGATGTGAATCTTGGAGGGACCTTGATAGTGAATGGTTTGGTGGAGTGAGGTGAACAAGACACTGAGCCGGCATGGTCAGAGAGGAATGAGATGGGGTGGGGGGTGTGTATGGAGAAGGTGGGGGAGTTTAGGAGATCTAGGTGCTGCTGAGAGGACAAGATGAGGTGGTTTGAGAAATGGCCTTTGCCTTGAATGACAGGAGGTCATTGGTTCCCTTGCTGTATCCTTGAACGTTTTAAAAGAAAAAAAAATCCCGTGTGAACCAAGTCTTCAGATGGCCTTGGCCCACAGATGGTATGGTTCTTGACTATTATGTGAGAGGTTAGTTTCATAAAAGCATAGTAATAGTAGTCTTTGGGTTTGTAAGGCCTTTGTCTAGGAGCTTTTGTGGATTCTCAGATTTCTGAATACTCCCATCATATTTTACTCCATAAAATGCAATAATACAGACTTTGGAGAATTTTATTCCATTGATAGTTCTACTTGACAAAGGACCATCATTTCTTAGCCTTCTTTACTTCTTTACTTTGTATCCATTTCCAACATCGGCAGAAGGCTATTGGTAATTAGTTAAGTCAGCAGTTGTTAACCTCAGTGTCATAACTAATGTGGCACAATGAATTGTGCTGTGATAGGCTACTACTTTCTGGTTAAAGGACTCAACTTGATGGATGGATGACCTACTGGAAAATGAGAAACAAGGTGGTTGCCTATATGAGATCATCTTTCTCTCATATGGCTTTGCATATGCTCTGAGTGGGGCAGAAGGGGTAGAGTCAGAGCCAGCTGCCTCTGAGAGTGCCCTTGATGCCAGATCTGGGCATGGGGACAGGGACAAGGGGCTGTGCAGAATTGCCTGGCATATGAAATGTGTGTGTGTTTGTGTGTGTTTGCGTGTGTGCGTTGGTGGTAGCTGAGAACACACTAGGCCTAAGTGAGGAACTACAAAGTACAGTACAGGGAACTATAGTTTAGGCTTGAACAAAATTCTAGTTAGCACCATCAAGGCAATGGTCAGAGCTACCAGGAGAATGCTTAGTGTTGGCTGTACAGGTCAACAGCTGATAGGGGTTTTGGGATAGCAGAGTGAATGCCAGGCTTCGGGAAGCCAGGGTCAGGGAGGCCTTATTGGAGAAGCCGACCTTTAGCAGTAGAACTAGGTGTGTTGAAATGCACAGGAGGCAAGTGCTTGCCTGTGAGATGTAGCTGGCCCCAGGCTTCCAAGAGAGCAGTTCTCACCCCAGCACTATGAGCTGGCACCACCTGTGGGCTTTGCAGAAGGCCAGAGACCTACAGCTCTCCCCTTTGGAGGTCTTGATTGTGCATTGGCAAACAACTTCTCTCCCTCCCTGGGTGATTTTGGTGTTTAGGCTAGGGTTGATTCTGTTTTACTTTGAGGCTAGTGGAGGAATCCAAAATTATGTCCGTTTTATCACTGGACTTCATTAGGAACAAGCAGAGTTTCTTGTATGTCCATGGACACCCAGGCGCACGTGTCTGGGCACACAAATACAGCCTTACGTGGCACGTGTTTGAATATAATCAGGCCTTATGCATAGAAATGTAGCTCTCTAAGACGTAAATGCTCAGATATTTAATGTTTTAGTCTAATAGTCAAGTGTCTTACTCCGTTCTGCAAACAAGTGTCCTAGACCTTTCCTGTCCAGGATACTAAGCTGTGAAGCCTGAAACTCCTAATAGGCACTGGGGAGTCTTTAAAGAGTGCTTGACTTGTCTCCAGCAAACTCAGGTATTTCTTGGGTCTTCTTCTGTTTCACTTCTTTGTACTTGGTCTGATGAATACCTCATATTCTTGGACCTGCTGGAAAACTAGCTGGAGCTTGGAAGGAAAAGCCTCACTTAAACTATAGAAGAAATTCTAGCTAAGGGGTGGGAAGAGCTGGATTCTAGCCACAGTTCTGTATTTGTGACTTGAGATAATCCATTTTACATTTTTGGGCTTCATTTTTCTTTTCTTTAGTTTTTGTTTTTTTTTTTTAAGATTTTATTTATTTGTCAGAAAGTGTGAGCACAAGCAGGGGAGCAGCAGGCAGATGTAGAAGCAGGCTCCCTGCTGAGCAGGGAGCCCAATGTGGGGCTACATCCCAGGACCCTAAGTTCGTGATCTGAGCCAAAGACAGATGCTTAACCGACTGAGCCACCCAGGTATCCCTGAGCTTCATTTTTTTGATGCTCCCTAAGGTTTTTTAAAGCTATATTTTCAGGGGCGCCTGGGTAGCTCAGTGGGTTAAAGCTTCTTCCTTTAGCTCGGGTCAAGATCCCAGCATCAGGCTCTCTGCTCAGCAGGGAGCCTGCTTCCTCTCCCCTCCCTTTCTGCCTGCCTCTCTGCCTACTTGTAATCCCTGTCTGTCAAATAAATAAATAAAATCTTAAAAAATAAAACCCTATATTTTCAGACCCATATGTCATTTATACCCTTAGATCTAACACCAGTTGTCTCTTCTATATAGGGGCTGCACTAAGGGCTGCTGGGCCTTCAGAGACCTGTAAGACCTCCTAGTATCAAGAATATTCTACAGAAGATAATATGCAAGTGAAGTTGAATAATACAAGATTAGCTCTTAAAGTCAGTTAAAGAGCAAACTAAAGAAATAATTTTTAGATGAATGGGGTAGATTAGTGTTTCCCAGACTCTTCTGTGCATTATCAGTTCTGCAAGATGGTGATAGGTTTTCCTGTACAGATAGGTTCCTAGGTCAGTTGAGTTGAGAAAATCCTGGGTCAAATTAAGCCATTTATTTATTGAACACCTTCTCTGCATCTTTGATCTCTGTAATGAATGCACATCTGCATTGTCTTTGGTTGCCCACAGTTTTTTTTGTATAAGGACCCCATAATGTTTTTTTTCTTAATATCCTAGACTATGCACAGTGGAATGTCATTTGGGAAGGTGGTATTCATGATAAGTACTTCAGGAGCTTAAAGTGGGGAGAGGTGGCTTCAAGCTGGAGAGCCAGACAAGGTTTTAAGGAGGTGGTGGGCTTTGGGCAGAGTCTTGAGGGCCGGGCTGGATTTGCCTTGCTGCTGAGAATGCAGGCATCTATGACAGCAGCTTTTGGCAGCTTTGGCCAGACAAGTAAGTGCATGGACGCCTGACACTTTCTTTTATGGATTAGTCTCTCTTCTGAGGAGTGTTCCTTTGACAGAGTTAACCCATCTCAAGTGCCAAATCCCCTGAGGGTATTAGGGGAACTCACTTCCCACCATCTCTCACTAGAGTGCTTTTCTATTTTTGCTCCTGCTGTATCCAATAGAAACAAGCTGATTTCTAGCCTCCCAATTTCCTAACGTGCTACTGTGAGGGGCTCATGGCCCCAAAATAGAACTTGGCTACTCCTTAACCCACAGTGGGCCAGGGCTGAGCTGCTCAGGCTGGCCCAGGGACAAGCTGCACTCAGTCGCCCGGGGGTGTCCCTCTCCAGAGCCACTAAAGCAGAATTTCTTAGAGAGGGGCCCAAGGAATCTGTATTTTTAACAAGCCCCAAGCCATGGATTTAGGACATGAACTTGGAGCTAAAACAGCCTGGCTCTGCTTGGGTCCAGTGAGCCTACATAGACTCTCTCTCATCATACATTAGATTCCATCGGACCCCTTGAACCTAGAGTGACCCTGGGGAAGGCTTGGGAGGTTCGTGTGCTGTGGACTTGAGGCCCACAGCAGTGCAAATTAAGCGTTCCCATTTGTAAGGCCCAAATTCCACGTAGCTTTCCTCAACTACATTCCAGCCTTTGTAGAATTAGCTAGGAGTTGTTGAACTGAACCCTCTGTTGCAAATGGGGTTCTTGAAATGCATGGTCTTAATAGAGCCATCTGGGGAGGGAAGAATCAGGCTTGCACTGGGCAGGTTGGAAGGGGCCTGGTCTCTTCATTCGGTTTATTCTGTGGGGTTTTCTCTCCCTTCAGAGCCCTCAGTCACCTAGTTCTTACAAAACCCATGCAGAAAAAATGCATTACAGAGAGCTGACAGGTTGATTACTTGTGATAAAGGGCTAGAACATTTGCAATGCATGGCAGGAAGAGACATTTATGTTTCAATCATATGGTGCAGCTTATTTTTAATCAGAGATGCTTTTTACTTTTTAAAGGGCAGATAGGTATTTAACTGCGAGAAAATAATAGAAATAAGCTTTGGATGTAAGGAATAATAATTCAGGAAGGGATCTCTAGACTTAACACTGTTACCCCAAATCTGAAGCAAGGAAGTAATTTAAAAACCCAACACCAGACCCCAAGTCCTGACCTAATTTAAAATGTCAAAACGCAGTGTATCCTATTAGCAGATGAGAAAAAGAATGCTTCATCTTGTAATTGCTTTTAGTTGTCAAGGGGGCTGCTTTTCCTTCCCCCACTATGGGGAGAGGGCATTGTTTATACAGTTTTGCCTGGGACCTGGCTTCTTACTCTTTTTTATATTCTTGGTGATATCCCAGCTTCGCAGTTTGAGGGGAAATTGGCTTTTGATGTGTAGCAAAAATGATAACCGATTTTAATATAAAATACTGAATGCTGGGTATTAAATGGTACGGCAGTAAGAAAAATGGAGTGTCACAGAGCATTAGTTTTCAAGGCTTGAAATGAAGTGGCTTAACTTATCAAGAGAGGCCTTAGAGATCGACCACCTCTTAAAGGAGGGGCCCAGATGGACGGTGGGTGATGAGTGCGGGGGTGCCTGGTACTGTGGTTCCTCTTAAGGGGTCTAGGGAACTCTTACCTGTAACTGAATTCTTTGCTTCTGAAAGATGGTCTGCACCAGTTCAGTCCTGATGCTGACATCCTTTCCCCTCCTTGCTCCCTCCCCTGCCCGGAGCCTAGGGCCTGAAGGAGGTGCTTGATCAGCCAGAAGGAAGGTGAGCCGGCAGAAGGCAAGGGAGTTTAGAGATCACAGCACCTGGCTCTGTCAAGACTGGGCCAGTGCCGAGAGCCATGGGCCCCGGAGTGCCAAATTTTCTTTAAAAACAAAAACAATAGAACCTTGGCCAAAACCATGCATATAGAAAGGAAAAGAGAAGGTCAGAAAGTGGCTGTGTTTTCTCTGCTCAGCATTCACAATTAAGTGTGTGTTGTTCCATGATTTTCTGTCTTAATTTTCTTTAAATACCTTTCCCACCTTTGCTTCCTACTTATGGTTTCCTCTGTCCCGGTAGTAGAAAGCTTAGGGTTCCCTGTCAAGTTCTGCCACACAGTTAAATTGTATGCTGCTGCTCATAACCGTTTAGTGACCCCAGGTGCTTCTGTGGCTGGAACCCAAGTCCCCTTTTGAACTGTTGTCTTCCACTCTGTCAGGTAGAATCCCTGCTCTGGCCAGCCAGCTTCCCAGCTGACCTCCCAGTGTGTCCTGGGAGTCCTCTCAGCCTTCAGCTTTTACTCAGGAAAATCCCCCTGACTGGAAGGTTCCTCTCCTCACCAACCATGCTCTTCTCCTGAACACAAGATCCCACTCTTAGCTGGAGTGGAGGCAGGTGACCCTATCACTCAGGTGCACTGCAGCGGATGGAACAGGCCAGTTCAGAAGCTGATAGGATCCCAGTCACTGTGTACATGAGACAGGTTTCATGGTGAACTTGGGAGCCAGTCCAATTGGTATAGAAGTAACATAGATAGATCCCCACAGAATACATAGTTGGGAATTCAGCCTTTTTTCCACCTAACATTATTTTGTGAGTGTTCCCCTATATATTATGAAGTCTTCATGACCATTTTATCTTTTTAGGCTCAAATTTTGCTTCTCAGTATGTTAGATACGGTATGAGGATCCCTTCCTTTAGCATGGCCAGGGGTTCTTGCCAAACCTGATGACTGCTGAGCCCCATTACAGGCCAGGAATGGAATCAGGATGGGAATGGGAATCACTGGTACAATTCTGAGGCTCTTGAGATCAGAAAATCTCTGTTCAGAGTATCCTAACCATACCCTGAGCCTTTGGCACCCCAGCCTGCCTCTGCCGGATGAATGTGAGGGGTAATTGTGCCCCTTTAACTATATGGTCAGGCCAGAGACAGGGTGGGCAAGTAAGGGCCAAGGAGAATCTGGGTTCTTTTTTGCCTAAAGATTTTTTTTTTTAAAGATGTATTTATTTGATGCAGAGAAGGCAAGCACAAGCATGAGCAGGGGTAGCAGCAGAGGAAGAGGGGGAAGTAGGCTCCCCACTGAGCAGGGAGCCTGATGTGGGGCTCAATCCCAGGACTCCGGGACCATGACCTGAGCTGAAGGCAGACGCTTAACTGTCTAAGCCACCCAGGCGCCCCTTTCCTAAAGACTTAACTTACTCATTTGAGAGAGGGTGCACACGCAGGAGCTGGGGGGAGTGGCGGAGGGAGAGGAAGAGAGAGGAGCAGGCTCCCGACATAGCAGGGAGCCCTAGGCAGCACTGGATCCCAGGACCTGGAGATCCTGACCTGAGCCAAAGGCAGACTTTTAACCATCTGAGCCACCCAGGTGCCCAAGAATCTGGGTTCTTAAGAGGAATTGTCTACACAGTGCTGATAGCCGGTTCAGGGATTGATCAGTGCTGAGCCAGGGAACCTTGGCTGCTGCCTCCAGTTAGTCCTGGGGCCATTCAAAGGTTTGTGGGCTTCCACAACACTTACTGGCCCTGGACTTTGCTAGTGTTTTTGTTTCTACTTGTACATTGAGAACAATATATGAAGTTCTCAAATGTTGTGGGTTAGTGTGTCCCTCCCCTCCCCACCCCGCGCCAGGGCAGGTGACCAGCAACTTGAGGTCAGGTATCTATTTGACAGGATCCTTGGTCTGGGTCCTCCAGAGTCAGAGAGAGAGAGAGAGAGGGCACGCGCACGCGCGTGTGTGTGTTTGCGCGCGCGTGTGTGTGCATATGTGTGTTTTTGCACGTGTGCGCACCTGGAGTCACAGGGGAGCAAGTGCGGAAGAGCTCAGTCTTGGTGTCTGAGACATTGAACTTTTTTTTCTTTCCATTGTCCATCCTCCGTGGTTGTGCTTCTTTATTTGAAGGTCAGTTCTGGGTCCCGAGGCTTTGTCGCTTCTTTGTTTCCGTGTCAAAGGTGGTGTGGGGCTGTGAGCCTTAGCTCCGACCAGCCCCAGAGAACTCCCTGATGCCTGTGGAGAGGAGCCCTCTTGACCCTCTTGGGCTTTGTTCCTGGAAGGTTTCTAGAGAATGTTGAAGCCTGGGCCTAGGATGGTGACAGGTCCTAAGAACACACAGAGAAGGAAACGTGTGGACTGAGGGGTGCTTCTGCAGGACCCTTGGAGGCCTGGGTGGGTGGGACCAGGTGGCCACAAGAACTGGCCTTCCAGCAGCAAGTGAGCTCCTTCCTGGTCTCCTTCCTGGTCTTTTCATCTGTGCCTTGCTGATCTGTTTTCCTCGGAAACAGTAAGATTCTTAGCAGCAGATACTGTTCCATGAAGTTGGAGATGAATTAGATCAATGAGAGGGAAAAATCTAGCTGAACTGCAAATGGGAAGAAAATTGGCTAGTTGAAGAGAAAAAGGTGGTAAAATACACAACATAAAATTTGGCACTTGAGCCATGAAGTACATTCTCACGGTTGGGCACCCATCACTGCTCTCCCATCGGCCAGATTTTTCATTATCCCAAACTGAAACTCCGCACTGAGGACATGCTAACTCCTGATACCCCTGCCCCTCGGCCCCTGGCAGCCACCATTCTACTTTCTGTTGCTATGAATTTGTGTATTCTGTACCTCATTAAGAGGAATTAGAAAATATTTGTCCTTTTGTGTCTGGCTTTTGTCTTAAAGTTGACATTTTTCTTGGTATTTAAATAAGCCCTCTGAGTAAAGTAGAGGACAAGGGGCTTTTCTCTCCCATGAAGGCAGTCCTCTCCCTCCCTCTGCCTGTCCTTGTCCAGAGGGGCAAGGCCAGTGTTCTGCCTCAGCTAATCTGCTATGTGGAATGAGCTGACAGCTGGGGGCTCCCAAAATTTGCTTCCAGCTGTTCTCAGCCTTCAGTGTTTTCTCTAGAATGTTGAACTGAGGGTGCTGGATAAAGTACAGGCTTCCCGGTTGAATTTAAATCTCAGATAAACAGAAAACACACACACACACACACACACACACACACACATACACACACACCTCTCCCCTATATTGTGTGTGTGGGGGGCATACTTAGGAATTACTTGTGGCTTCTCTGCAACTGAAAATTAACTAGGTATCTTGTATTTTTATTGGCCAAAATCTGGGCAACCCAATAAACCCAAAGTAAAGTGGCTCATCAGTGAAAGGCCATATAGTTAGTTACAACGATCCCAGAAGATGTGTGGATTGGATGGCAGGTTGAGAGAGAAAGGTGATTTGGCTTGTGGTAGAATATAAACAACACTTGGACCCACAAGTTGTATTTTAAAGTAATTGCATAGACTTTCATCAGTTAGGTCTACAGATAGGTCAAAATATGATCTGTACATGGCAGGTGCCACAAGTCAGGGCCTTAATCTCAGGGCACTTACTCCTGTGCAGGTGCCAAGGACACCTGCTAGCATGGATCTAGAGTGTTTGAGGGGTCCCCCAGAGCCAAGCCGTGTGTCTGCCCCAGCCGTGGTGTCTCTTGTTGACTGATGGAGCCAGCTGTGGAGGGGTGGTTTTATGTAGTGTGAAAAATCGAAACTTGATGTTTAGTTTCCCTCTTGTCCCTTCCTGTTCAACAGCCAATGGTCCTCAGATTTATTCTTTCTGGGGTACTCTGATCCAGCCTTCCAAATGTGAATTCAACAAAAATACGACTGATGATGAGTGTTTGCCTTGAGTAAGTCAGGCTGACGCTGAATCATTCCTCCTCGGTTCTCTGTGTGGCTGTTTTCCCTTGCCCTCCCCCTTGGATTTGGGTTCCTGGGGCTGGCTGGCTTTTTTTCCCTCAGTGTTTTGGAGGAGGGAAAATAATAGTTTGCAGGGTTTGCAAACAGTGTGAGCCCTTCCTGTAGCTGCTGGTGGGTAGGTGGAGAAAATCAGGGTTTGGTTCTATTCGTCAGAGGCCAGGCCCAGCTGCAGATGGGGTCCCTGGTCCTTGGTGGCCTGTGAGAGAGCGGAGGGGGCCGCCTGCTGAAGAGGTCTCCTGAGGCTCCAAGGACATGGGTGTACCCGTTACTCTGTCCACAGCGAAGAGATAGACAATTTATTTTAGGGTTTTGAAGTCCTAGCAGTTTGTGGGTCATTTTTGCCTCTTTCTTCCCCAAGGGACTACATGATATTTAATGACTCAACCCTGATTGTACTGCAGACATTTCCTTTCCACTGAGGTCAGTTTCTAGAGCTGTCCTCAAGCAAACATTTGTGCAAGGGGGAGGAAGAAGCAAAAAAAAAGGGAAGCCTCTGGGACCTCAAATGTGGGCTTCAACTGCTGTCCCCAGGTACTGGGAAACCTTGACATTGTAATGGACAGTGCTGCCAGCTTCGAGGCTTACTGGAGGAAGCTGGTTGGCTGTGCTGATGCGCTGCTCCTTCTCTGGCCAGGTACCCCAGCAAGGACTTTGGGACCCAGCTGGGGGACACCTTCGTGGGCTATGGGATCATCCTTAGGTTTGGTTGTTAGGGGTGGGGCATCGGGCCAGGACCTCAGAGTGCATACTTCAAAAATTGGGTGCTGGCTATATACCACCACCTCTACTGGTCCCCTTCTGCCTTAACTCTGTAGGACTTGAGCTTGACCCTGGGAGGCCAGGGCTGGGGCAGCAGATGTGGTGTTCTGAGCACGGAGGTTCAGCTCCTTAGTTTGGCTCAGATCCTGGAAGGCTGTTTTCCTTTATTCAGCACTTCAGAGGAAGAGTAGCTCAGCGTAGCCTAGTAAGGACCGAACTCCTTGGGATATAGATCAGAGGAGATGGCTTGTAGAGCATTCTTCCTAAGGCCCTGCTTTCCTCTGACCATGTGGGATGGAGTTGGGGGAGGGGTGTGTGGGGAGAAGAGATAGATGCTAGCATCTTTTTTTTCCCCTCTCCCCACCCACCATTCCCTCCAGCCAGATTGATTTTCTGCTTCTGCTCTTCCTGAGGGGCTGACATTATCAGACGTGCTAGGGAAATCGTTGACATTGGGGTAATGTGTGGGCAGTTATGTCTGTTACTAAGCACAAAGAACTTGAGCAAAGAAGAGAGCAAATAATGGGTTTGAAAACAGGCATTTTTGCTGTTCTTCCTGGTGGGTCTGCTAAGCAAAGGGATGTGGCACCTGCTGAGGCAATAGGGGAGCATTGAGAAGCCTGAGTCTGCCTGCAGAAGCCTGTGATGAGAGGGGATGGGATGGGGAGACCAAATCCCCGCAATTGGCTGGTGAGGGAAGACTACCCAGCCTGGGCGTGAGGGGGGCCTGTGGAGCTCAGAGGGTTTCATGGAAGGGCAGCTCCGCTGAGCCTGGAGGGGTGTCTGATGTCAGGAAGCAGGGGAGGGCTTTCTGGGTGGCTGAGACTGAAGGAACAAGGACCAGAAGATGGGAGGGCACAGGCTGTTGAAAGACAGGGGCTGTGGGGACGCCTGGGTGGCTCAGTCATTGACTGCCAGCTTTCAGCTCAGGTCATGATCCCAGGGTCCTGGGATTGAGCCCCGCATCGGGCTCCCTTGCTGAGCGGGAAGCCTGCTTCTCCCTCTCCCACTCCCCCTGCTTGTGTTCGCTCTCTCGCTATCTCTCTCTGTCTCTGTTGAATACATAGAATCTTAAAAAAAAAGAAAGAAAAAGAAAAAAAAGAAAGGGGCTGTGAACTGATGAAGTAGGCTTCATTTTTTATTTTACTTTTATAACTTGACTAGTGCCAAGTTGGATCTTGGTTGGTCCCTTCAAATGAGATGAATGTCTAGGTCTTGTCCCTACTCTTCAGCCTCTACAGTTAGCACTGCACCAGAACCGCCGCCCGGAAGGCTCCAGCAACCCTTCTATGGCCAAATCTCACAGCTTGATCTCCAGCTGTCCTTCCCGTTTTGCTGTTCATGCTCCTTTTCCCTTAGCACCCTCTCCTTTTTGCCTCTAGAACACCTTCCTCCCGTGACCTGCCTTCCCCTGGGACCTTTCTTTCTTGGCCATCCCTTCTGTCTCCTGCATGTGTCCACGTGCTCCAGGCTTCTGTCCTCCAGGCCCACTTCCCTCCCTCCCCTACCCCATGTGCTGACAGTTTTATCCCACACTCAGGCCCACAGGGTCCTTGCTGGCTGCCTGTTCTTTGGCAAGCTGCCTTAGTGGTACCCGGGTTGCTAGCCCAGCTCCTGGTGGGGGTTAGGATTCTGCAGTTGTGAACCTCTGCAAGGCAAAGACCTAAAGATGATTCCGCAAACATTTAACAAAACGCCCTCTGGATACAAGCTTCAGGGGAGACCAAAGATCATCCAGTCGCTATCTGCCTCCCCTCCAGCCTTTTGTTTCCGAGCGCCTTCTCCCTTAAAAGCTCTGAATGAGCTCTAAATATCCAGGAAGGCTGACACCCTACTGTCCTTTGAGGTAACTTGAAGTTGACTACATTCTAGACCATCAGACTTCCGAGCCGGGAAACCCGAGGCCAGGAGCATCTGCGGGATTTCTAGAACCGCCGCGGGAGCAGCCTTGGCCATGCGGGAGGCAGATGTGCTCTCCAGTGGAGCCTCCCCACGGCTTAGAAGGCGGGGCCGGGCCCAGGGGACTTGAGTGTTCTCTGGGTCGGCGTCTTGCATAGGCGACTTTGAATTTGACACCCCTGTCACACAGCCAGTGCCTGGAAACCCTGAAACTATTCCTGGTATTCATAATTCACATTGGGTAGGCTTTGGTATTTATAGCACTCCCCAAGACAAGTTACTGCCAGAGGGGGCAGTGACACTTATCAGGTGTAGCGTAGGAGACACAGGGCTGAAGACATGCTTTTTCAGGCTAATTTTAGATTCCCGGTGGATGGGGATGGGAATGAGGGCTTATCACATAGTATGCTTTCAGAGGCTCCCATCACTCTGGGAGACTGGAAGTATGGATATCTGTGGCCATTTCTGTGCTTAGGGCTTGCGGCCCTCTGTGTTTGTGCCTCCCAGCCCAGGTTCTCCCTAGCTCTGCTTTTTCTTGCTGCTTTGCTGTAGGGAAGCGTGCAGACAGGCCTTCTTGACAAGCTAGCATTAGGCCACAAGGCTGTGGGGTGTGGATTCAGAGTGGGAGAGGGTTAGCTGGTAGGACGTTATGCCTTACAAAGTGTTGAGCAACCTGTTTGTGCTGTTGAGCTTGCCTGTGCCCTGGAGTGAAAGGGGATCTCCTTGGAGTTTTCTGGAGATGTTTGAGGTGCCTGTTAAGGCAGAGACAGGTGACTGCAGGGGCACTGGGCCCCGTCTTCCTCGGGGGTCAGGCCTTGCTGGCTGAAAACCTCTTGAAATGAGCTGCCTCCCTGGGAGGGTGGCTCTGCGTGGGGAGAGTTCCTGCTGCGAACAGGATGTACCAGAATATGGAGGGACAGGAGGCTGCCTGGGGTGTGTTGGTGCTTTCTACCATCCCTCCCTCTCCCCGTTACAAAGCCCTAACAAGCTGAGGTCCTTGACAAAGGGGAGGTGTGTGGCAGTGTGACTGGGCAAGCAAGGGGTTGCTTGCACATCTGTGGGGACCAGCTACCAGGTAGAAGAGCCCAGGGATGGGTTGCCAAGTCCCGTTTTGCCTCGTTCGTTGCCTGCTATAGGTGGGCCTCTCATTTGTCATCTCCTGCCTTGAGCACCCAGGACAAATTGTCTGGGGTGGTTTTCTTTTTGTGGCTTGGGATGACTTGAGCTACCTGTGTGGTATAGTCATAGCTTGGAAGCAGGTCTTCCAGAAAGCTGGGGAAAACGAAAGAACCTTCCCTTAAGTGATGGTGATAGGACAGTCAGGTCTGATTCACTCTGCCTCACCACCAGTTGTTGGGCCTTGGCTTCCCCATCTTGGGATTTGGAGAGATTCAGAGGAGGCAACAATGGAGCCTTTATTGGCGGCCGGCTCCCGGAGCAGCCTGCTCTGGTTGTTGCTGGCATCGTCCCGAGCAAGGGCTTGCATAGGGATGGCGAGTGGGGACAAAGCTTGCTTTTATGCCCAGGCCTTTCTCCAGTTTCTCTGCGTGCTGAGGATCAGGCAGGGTCATCTGCCTGCCTCTCCCTGATTCCTTGAGATGGGTATTAGAAATGGTAAGTTTGCAGTCTTTCCCATTGGGAGTCCTTCTGTGCTTGGCATTTGTCCTCCTGAGTTGGTGTAGTGAGAAGGGACATGCTGATAGTCAAAAGGGATGTGTCCAGTTAGTTCTGGTTTTTCTGTACCATTTGTGGAATGTCTCTGAAACCCTGATGTGGGGTAGGGTTGTATATGAATAAGAAATGTGGGGTTGGGGGGGTGCGCCTGGGTGGCTCCGTTGGTTAAGCATCCAGCTCTTGGTTTTGGCTCACATCATAATCTTGGAATCCTGGGATCAAGCCCCATGTTGCACTCCATGCTCAATGGGGAGTCTGCTTGAGATTCTCCCTCTCCCTTTCTCCCCCCCACCCATGCATGTGTTCATTCTGTCTGCCTGTGTCTCTCTCTCTCAAATAAACCTTTCAAAAAAAATGTGGGGTTGATGCAGTGTTGAGTGGTCCTCTCTGGCATCCAGATCCGCTCAGCCTGGGGCATTTCTTCTTTCTTTCTCTATTCTCCACTCCTGCCCCCTCTCCCTGGTGACAGGGGATGTGATGGGAGGCCTTGGTTGTTAAACCACCATCCCAAGAGTCTGCTAACTCACGTGGTCAGCTGGCACAGCCACATCTGGCAAGCAGTGGGTCTGGTTTAAAAAAAAAAAAAAAAAGACCATTTAATTGCTCTTTCTACCTTACAGGGCAGAAAAATAAGAGGATACCAAAATATGAATGTGTGTTATTCAAAAAAGGTGAAGTATTTTTTAAATGGTAACTCTACCTTTCCGCTATTTCTCTGAGCCTTGCATGTCCTTTGAAATTGATTTACAACAGAGGGACATTAATTAGAGGTAGTTAGAAGCTCTGATGGGGATTGCGACGGACCCAGGAGTGGCTGGGTCAGCACAGGAGAGGGAAATACAGGTGTTGGCTAGATCCTCTCTGAGCATGTGAAGTAATTCACGGTCCAGGATGCTTTGCTTTGTAGAAGTCAGGAAGGAGGGCTGATGTGTTTCGGAAACAGATCACAGAGGGAGCACTGTAGAGTGTAGGTTCACAGAAGGAGAGGGCCAGGTGGCAGGCCCTGCCCTGAGGCTCTATGCTGTCCACAGTGGAGCCTGCCTTGGCTTCCATCTCCTGAGAGGCCTGTGGGAGGGCCAGTGGAGGTAAGCCACAGGGTTGGCTGGCGCTCCGTGGGTCAGGGGAGTCTGCTTTAGAATTCACCACTGCTGTTCACTTCCTGGTGTTGAGCCCTTAGCTCCCCTTCCTGGACCCTGGGGGAGGAGATTCCTAGCCTGGGGGTTTGCAGGCAGGGATGTTGGAGAGGATCCTACCTCAGGGAGGCAGGAAGTCTACTGTGTTTAGGAGGAGGGTGGGGTCGTGCTGTAGGTGATGGGGAGAGGAGCAGGAGGCAAAGGCCCTGAGCCGGGGGTGTGGCTGTGCTGGCTGGTCCAGGCCTCCCTTCTCGGACAGGAAAACCCTAAGCCAGCTTGGTGCAAGGCTTTGGTGGGAATGGGAACCACGTGGAGGCTGCAGGCCGGACTGCATCCTCGGATTTCTCTTTCCCTATTGCATTGCTTTGGGTCTCATCTTTAATTGAAATGCCCTTGTTGGGAAACGGAGCTCTGGTGAAAATCTATCCTGGCCACAGAGCAGCCACCCCCGTCGTCAGGAGGAGGATGTGGAAGGAGACACTAAAACAACTTGAGCCTCCCAAGAATTGCCTTTTTGTTGTACAGTTGGGCTGTTGGCGGTGGCCACAGGCCCTGTGGCTGGTTGGGAGGATTTATTCCCCTTCAGAACAGGGGTGCCTCCTGCCTCTCCCCCAGCCCCATGACTCTGGTAACCCTTTTCTGAACTTCCATTGATGTTTTTGTATCCTCTTTCCACCCGCCAGTGTTCATAGTGAGTGAAAAAGATGAAAGGCTCTGCTGTATTTAATAAACCACTGAAAACTGTCCCTCTTAGGGAGCAAGGCTGAAGCCACCCACTGACTTCCCCTCTCTCTGACCCTGCCTCTGGTGGCTGAGGGGTGATGAGGCGCTCCCTGGTGTTGCCCCCCAAATCCTCTCTTTGCTTCCACCCTCCTGCAAAACAAGTGACAGCTCTGTTTTCCAGATGTGGATGCTGAGAAGCAGTGCTGGTGAAGGACCGATCCTGTGAATAGAGGCGGTGGCCTTCCTGGCCCGGGGCCCATCCGGGCTTTTCCTGCTATTGGGCTCCATGCTTTGCTCTGCTCCAGCACCCCGTGCTTCTCCCGGCTGACACGCAGCACTTGGTTGCTGAACAAAAAGTGTTGGACTTTCCCAACACTTGTCTTTTGAGTTCTTAGAACAAATCTTCATTTCCTGATACTACTTTGCTTGTAAATGGGAAACCATATAGAAATTACAGTGAGCTTCGTGAAGAGTTTAGTCAATAGGAAGTTACCCTTTCATCCGTATTTTTCTCTATGTGATTGGACTGTATTTTAGTTCTGATTTGGAAGAATCTACTTGGGCTGCGAGTAAATAATTAGAAACTTGGAGTTGCAGTGGATCACTTTTATTCTTGTAGCAGCCAAATATCAAGCATTCTTGGAAGGTCTGATGAAATGCTCATTTTAAATGCAAATTCTTTGTGCAGTTAGAAGGAAAATGGAATCGTTCTGGCTCCCAGCATTCACTCAGCATTTTTGCCATTCCTTCTGATGGCTGAGGGGAGGGCTTGTGACTAAGTCCTTCAGCATATTTATTACGAATTCAGATTTGTGCTTGCTGAGAGGAAGCCTGGCTCTGGGACATTAACCCTCTGTTGCCATTGGTGGTGTTTGCACTGGTCTCCCCCTCCCCCTCCACAGTCTTTGGATTACCTCTCTGATTGGGTTTATGGATGATGGATGTACTAGGAAATTCGTGGTGACTGGTTGTTGTTTTTGTTTGAAGTGAATGAAATGTGTTATGAGACACTTTAGCTCCTAGGCTGTGTGCCTTTTAGCCTTAGAAGTTCAGCTTCCCTCTTGGTTCCTCTTTTGGATGTTTCCTCCCATTTTTTCCTTTAGCCCACTGCTCTGTCCCAGCTTGGGATCTAGAGAACCCTTGGACTTGTGCGTGATGGGGACAATAAGATTCCTTTGCAGTGTGTTGGGGTGGGTGGTTCCCTGTCTTGGACTGTCCGAGGAACACGTGCACAGTGGTGAACTCACAGAGGTAGTTAAAGATGTTAATCCTCTCCCCATGTCAGACGTGTTAAATTCCTCTTTCTGAAAGTGAGAAGTTTACTTGGAAAACAGTTCTGTGTTCTTTCGTTCTAGAGGCCATTCGGGAGCCTCTCCATTAATCTGGTTTCTTTCGTGGGAGACGTTTATTCAGCTAGAGCCAGGAGACAAGGTTTTGGGAATGGCAAGATGGTGGCATAGTTTTTCCATCCATAAAACAATGACTTGATTCTGAGTCTATCCCCTAAGCTGGGGTGGCAGGTGGATTTATGGTTGCCAAACATTATAAAAATGCAAAACCATATACATCATTGAGTGCAGTTGTACCCGTGTTATTCCTTCTAATTCTATTGCAAACCTGTCTCACTTTGTTGCGTACGCATTTTTGCAAAGCCGAATACAGAATTCGAGGGGCATCTGTGTGGCTCAGTGGGTTAAACCTCTGCCTTCGGCTCAGGTCATGATCTCAGGGTCCTGGATTGAGTCCCACATAGTGCTCTCTGCTCAGCAGGGAGACTGCTTCCCCCTCTCTCTCCGCCTGCTGCTCTACTTGTGATCTCTTTCTCTCTGTCAATTAATAAAATTTTTTTTAAGATTTTATTTATTTATTTATTTGACAGACAGAGATCACAAGTAGGCAGAGAGGCAGGCAGAGAAAGAGGAGGGGAAGCAGGCTCCCTGCTGAGCAGAGAGCCCGATGCAGGACTCAATCCCAGGACCCGGGGATCATGACCCAAGCGGAAGGCAGAGGCTTTAACCCACTGAGACACCCAGGCACCCCCAATTAATAAAATTTTTTAAAAAAGAATATAGAATTCAAAATAAAGTTGCCACATTGGTCCTTAGTTTGTTGACTGCAAAGAATCATTTTAGAGTTGGAAGGAGCTCCTCAGGTCCAGGAACTCTCTGCTTTTCATTTCTGTGACCTAAGGAGGTCATCAGGGACTTATTTGGTGGGTGGTGATAGAGAGAAACAAGTTGTTCTCAGCCTTAATTCTCCTCCCAGTGGAAGTGAGATAGGGCTGAGAGAACACTGGTGGGGAAGTGGCCCTGATTATAGGTGTTAGGGTAAGAGACCACTAGTAGCTCCAGGTTTGAACCGCTGTCCTGGAAGGCTTTGAGAAGTAATGGTTGAGTCTGTGGTAGAGGTTGCAAAATCTCTGAAGTGGGCCAACATTGTCATTAAATGACAATGAACCAGAGACCTAGAAATTCAGGTGCTATGTCCAGACCAGACAGCCCCCCAGAGGAAGAATTAGGACTTAGGACGTTGCCTGAGTGTTCTTCCTGCCTCTTGTATTTTAGTAAGGGCTCTGAGCCCCCATGCCATTGGCATTTGTGTTGGATGATTCTGTTGTGGAGGCTGCCTTGGGTGTCACAGGATGTTTAACACCATCCATGGTCTTGACCCTCTAGTTGCCATTAACCCACATCTCAACCGCACCTTCAGTTGTGACAGCTGAAAATGTCTCCAGACATTGACAAATATCTCCTGTTGGGGGAGGATTCTTCCCGGTTGACCACCATTGTTTCAGTTGTAGATGATGACCCTGAAAATTCATAAACAGAACTCTTAGATAGCTTGAACCCTATCCCCCCCCACTTTTTTTTTTTGTTTTGTTTTTGCTTTGAAATGTCAACTACACAGCTAAAATAGTGTTTACTAAAGCTCTTACAGTACATAAAACTGGCTCAAAGGCCATTTAGAAGAAAGCGATAAACACAGGCCTGAACTGAACTGTTGAGTCTGAACTGTTTTCCCTTGAGCAGATTTGATTGTGGTTTTCTCCTTAGAGTTTGGACACAGAGGACTTGTCTCCACTAAGCAGCTTGTACTTTTGTTTTTAGCTAATGGTTGTGCATAGAGACAAGGTGCGTAGTGACTAGGGGAGAAATCAAAATGCTCTGAAGGCAAAGGAGACTTGGGCAACCTGAAAATGGTGATGGATTGGTCTCCCATTTTTCAAACCTTAGGGTAAGTTTGGGAGAGAACACTTAACAACTTCAACTTCTGTAAATACAGAGCAGATGTGGGTGCAGAAATTGAAGGAGACCATGACTTTATGAATTCAGGAGTTGTTGTGAATCAGTGGATGTGAAGAGTAGAGCATCCATTAAGAGCCTGGAGACCCGGGTGCTGTACGTGGGCCTGCCTTCCACTCTTTTGGTCAGGTCACCAAATATTTGGCCAGTAGTTTCCTTAGTCTTAGAAGAAAGGGCAAGGTCAAGATTCCTGCTTGCTGGATGGGGGTGAAGTGCTGGGTGGTGAAGCAGGGTATATGAGACCACAGGATAAACCCAAGACTCTCACTGGAGCCCTGATTTTGCTCAGGAGATTTGGAAGACACAAGGTTACTTTTGAATGAAAGCCAGCATGCACCTATTGAATAAGTGCAAAATTTGCATGATCTGAATTTAAGCTAGAACATTGAACTCAGTAAATGAAGGCAATCTCATGCTTGCTAAGAATTTCTTCTCGATGCCAGGTGCTTCCCTCCCCCCGCCCCCACATTTTGTTGGAATTCTGGCAGAGTTTGCTAAGTCATGGGCCCAGGGTTTACCAAAATTATTTCTACATGTAAAATTTCTGGTGGGGAAAAAAAAAAATCCTTGGTTTAAGTGATCTAGGGTAGATTCTAGGGTAAGTTCACATGCTCAACAACAGAGAGGACATCAGGGGAAAAGGGATCACAATAATAAAGGTTGTCTAGCCTTTAAGAGTTCATGTACTTAAAAGTTTACCTTCCTTCCTTTCGGCTTCAGTGGGAGAGCTTTTGGCTTGTATTAGCTTGTAACCAACACTGAAAAGGGTATGGTTGTGCTGTTGTGGGACACTGGAGATTTAAACATGTTACCTGAGAGTTGACCTAATCTACAAAATGTGCCAGAGGAGATAAGCATGCTGCTGTAAATTTATTTGAAATGGCAACAATGGGGTTGGCCTTGGAGTCCAATGTTGAAAGTTAAAACTACCGCCTGGGGAAATTACCTAGCTGGGGAAATTTAGAAGAGTAAGACCATTTCATCTGTAAGACAGTCAGTTTTTGTTTCTGAAGTTATTTAATGGTACAAAGGAGTTGTTTTTGGGTGATGACGTTCATGACTCTTCATGACCGTACTTTGGAAATTAACGTCAAAGACTTCAGACTGTACCCACATTCCCATGCTGTCTGGTTTCTGGAGAGCAGTAAGGCGGATGCCTGGCAGACACCTAGGAATGAAGAACACCTACGAATGAAGGCAGCTGTTGAGCAAAACTGCTCCTGTAACCATTTGTCAACATACCTGATATGAGGCAACTTTACTGTATGACATAACAAAGATAATTTATAATGTCTTCATGAAGGCAGGAGTGGGTGGTAGTGAGGTTTTTGTCTTTTCTCAGCGTGTAATTGAAACAGAGCCTGGACCAAATGAGAAACATTTGTGTTTGGAAAAAGATTCCAGAGGCTTCTTGACTGGGGTCCTATATTGCTTCCTTATTTTCCTTGGAGCATGTAAGCAGACTTCTCATCTGGGATGAGCATTAACAACATGGCCATTTCTATCTGTTCATAAGCAAATGGATTTTAGGGCCAAGGGAATGGTGTAAATTCTAGACCCACAGGGCACACCCAATGAATCAGATGAAAAAGTGTGGAGGTTGATCTGTTTCAAGAAATCCGTGGCTACAGAGTGAATGTATAAATGTCGTTGCTTTAACAGGCTCCTTCCCCAGAAGCTGTGTCCTTCATAAAGGAAAGTGTGCCTGTGCATTCCAAAGTCGCATACTTTCTGAGTAGGTCCGGGAGGAACACAGGCTTTGGAGAGAAAGTGAGGTGTTTGGCCCTTGGGGAAATAGAGCCTGAATGGGGTGGACTGATGAGATTGAATACTTACGCTAGTGCAGGGTGTGTGTGTGTGTGTGTGTGTGTGTGTGTGTAAAACTCTTAAAAAACCAAAAGTAAGAACCAAAAAACCCCAAAACCTGTCCTTGTATTCGGGCTGTCAGTGTGCTTGGTTAGATTCTAAAATGGGCACCTTGAGAGCCACCCATAAGAACCCTCGAAACACGAAGTCATGGTCACTTCACAGGTAACGGAGTCCTCACCGTTGGCCAAGATTGATGTTGGATGCTGTGTCGGGCACAAAGGTAAAGGTGGTGGCTTCCTGGCCCGCCAGGATCTCTCAGGGAGGTGAAAGGCACCCAGAAGCTAACTCTCTGGTCTGAAGTGCCACAGTGAGACCAAAGGGTAAGGCATGTAAGGGAAAGAAAGACTCATTTTGATGGGGAGCATTAAAGGGGTTGTCTTAGGGCTGGTGGTGGAATGTGAGCTGGATTTTGGGGGAAGGTAGATTTATATCTGGTGATGCTGGTTGGGCTTTCCTAAAAGGAGTGGGACTTGGGCACAGACCCCAAAGTGGGTGAGTGAAGGCAGGAAGTGGTGGGGCGGAGAGAATCCCAGAACACTCTGGAGTCTGGTTTGTGGTTGGTGGAGGCAGGGTGTGTGTGTGTGTGTGTGTGTGTCTGTAGGAAGGGGCTGAGTCTGGAAATCAGGTAGGGATCTAACTGTGCAGAGCCTCCTGTCCCAAGATAAGAAATTTGAAATATACCCCTAATGTGTGGAGAACACACCCAGGGGAGAAGGGGGGAAGGAGGTAGAGAAGGCAGCATTGCAGGCAGGACAGAAAGGCACAGGGAAGAAGAAAATGAACACCTTTGAGTCAAAATTCGGGTCTTTCTGCTGTTGTCAGAGTGACAGATGGGGAAGCCAGGCTGCTTATACAGCCTGGGCCTTTGGGAAGACTGTTGATTTTTTTTTTTTTCTTTTTGTATCTTTATTACAGTTGTAAGTTTTCAAACGTGAATGTGGAATCACTGAGTTATGCTGTACTTGGAGGAGGTCCAGTCACACTCTTCTTCCTCCCCAAATTCTTAACTTATGTTAATTGTCTATGAAGTTCTCAGTCAAGAATCCTTCCTCCCCCTTCTCAGTGTTTGCTTGTTCTAGGCCTGCTGCGTACCCTGGGTAGGGTGCGAGGGATGCCTCCAGGAGAAGTCTTTGCTCTATAGGAGCTCCAGGCTGAGACAGGAGAGGAGAGAGGATTAGGATTCTAGAACAGTATGAAGAGCACGCTGGTGGGGATTTCCCAAAATGTCCACAGGGAATTACAGGAGAATGTATTGGGTGGGCACTGGTTGGGATGGGGCACAGGAGAAGACCCCCAGCTGTGGGAGATGATGCAGGTTGTGGCTTACTTAAAAAATATTTTCTACCTTCACTTGAGACCTAAAGTTGCCTTCCAATAGCCTTGTGTACGGCCAGTATTTCGGGCTTTTTTGGGGTCATTTTTATCCCCCAACTGCAACCCCAGCCCTAGTTCGGGGCAGAACACAGCCTGTTGTGTGTGGGAGTTAGTCAAGGGATCCTTAATCCTTCTGTGTCAAGTATTGCCTATGGAATAAAACTGTACTGGAATTACTCCGCTATTTTAAAAATGTATGTAGGAAATAGTGAGGTTGATTGAAAATTTATTTTAGAGCATTTTTGTCTTAATCTCGTATCTCCGAAGATACCAGAAGTATGGCTACTACTCTGTGTGTGTGTGTGTGGCAGGTGTGGGGGCATTTGCAGGGAAGACTCTTTAAAACCTTCTGCCCTTAAAAGGAACCACTGACTTCTCTGAGCACTTAGCGCAGTGCCTGTCATCTGGGTGTGTAATAAAAGGGGCAGACGTGAGGACTGCAGGAGCAGAGCCACATTCGTGCCTCCCACCCATCGCTTCAGGGCTGGGGGCCATCCCATCACCTAGGGCCTGCGGTGAGAGGCACCTGAGGCCTGGAGGTGTGGCCTTTTCCTGCCTGAGTCCTCCAAGGCATGTGGAAATCACTAGGAATGACACTTGAGCACAGGCCCATGCCCCAGAAATGCAGGGCTGTCATTGGAGGGTTTACTTTGAGTCCTGGCCTGGACCTTGGTGGAAAGGAACTAGCTGTTAGATGCAGTGACTAACGCCAGGGTCTTACTTCTCACCATGAGGGTCAGCCCCCTCCTTGGCTGAGGGGCCTTGTCTGCAGATTGTCTGGGGTAGACATCATAAAGCTACCTCTGGAATCCGTTCCCTGGTTGAGCTCTCCTCCCCCATGGGTCCCGTTGGGTGGAAACAGTGACTGTGCCTGTAAGTGAGCACTCTGAATTTGAGAAGGGTCCCATTTAGAGTCTCAGTGGGAAAGGGGCATGAGATCATTTGGTTCCCTTGTTGGTTGCTGAAACCCTTTGTCTTCCTGGAATTGGCAGGCCTTTACTTTTCCTGAACTCTTAGCAATGGTTTCCCTGGAAGCTATTGTTTTGAATTCATCAGAAGAATGTTGGGCTTGTGATGCATGTGCGTGCACTCGCATGTACACTCACACACACACACACACACACACACACACTCAAGCTGGCAGGGATGCACGCACACACAGACACACACACACACACACAGGAACGCCAGGCCTGTCTTGGATTCCAGAGATGGCAGGATGCCGTGGAATGTTTACTTCTAAAGAAAGTGACCTATTAAAGAGTGGGTTCTGTATTCCTACTTGGGCTTTTGCTTTTTTAAACCAGATTTGAGCAAGGAGAAGAGACTTTTCAGAGGAGGTGGGGGACAGCAGCACTTCCTTTTTAGGCACAGGCTACGCAGTGTCTACCCAGGGTATCCATCCAAGGGGTCCGAAAATGGTGACAATGTCGTTGAATGTCACAGTGGCCATGATTGGCTATTATAACCAAAAGATAAACGTGACACCTTTGTCTTTAAAAAAAAAAAAAAAAGAGGGCTTGTTTCTGAATTGCATGCGCTTCTTATTTGGCCAAGATGATATGGGTAAGTGTGTGCAAAGGGCTAGGAATTGAGACTCGATTGCTCATGTCTCCAGACACCTCACCTATTTTTTTGGTAAGCAGGTCACTTGACCACCCCCTGAATGAGCAGAATTCTCCCGAGGAAGGTCAAGTATTGATGAGGCACCCGAAGGAGAATACCGAAGCAACCCTGGCGTTTGTAGCCAGATGAAGAGGGGGAGGGGTCAGGTGTTCCTCCAAACTTGCTGCGGCCTCCGGGCCTTCACTGCCTTCTCAGCCGATCAGGAAGACTGAGCTGGTTCCTGGTAACAGAATGTGCCACAGGAATAGGCCGGCAGAGCCTGTAAGAGGAAAGACCACTGGGTTTGCAGAAACCCAACACTAGCTTTTCCCAGAGTGACAGGCAGCACCAGAGGTCAGCGTGGCCTCAGCCCCAGAGCACAGGACTGCCCCAGGGCGTGGACGTTTAAAAATGAAAATGTATTTATAGACAGTGCCCCTGGGGCCAGAATGTTCACTGTTCCTCTGTGGGCCCCACCCTTTGACAAACACAGACCTCATTCCACAGGCTTGCTGGTGTGTCTTAAATGGGGGCTAAGAGTCCTTGTCATTGACCTGACTCCCAACCCCCGCACCCCCGTAAAAGAAAAAAAAAACATTGCTTTGTGACCTATCCATAGAAGAGTGTATAAAGTGTCTAGGTACAGTGTGAAGAGGAAAATGAATGTCCGTGAAGCCTACAACCAGGTTAAGCCATCAGTGTTACAAATACAAAACAGGATTCCCCCTTGATCTCAGAGGTGACAAGTGTCTTAACTTTATGTTGGGACCAATACTGCCTTTCTTATTGTTAGTACCTATGTAGGCATTCCTACATAATGTGTATTTTTGTTCCCTGATGTTCATTTCATTCTGGGTTTCGAAAAATCACTGACCAAGTACAAACAGAGCTTTGGGAAGCTTCCTGCTGAAAGTGTTCGGCAAAGGATCCCCAGAGGCGCAGAGAGCTCTCATGCTGTTGTGAGCAGGTCTGACTTTTTCCACCAGAAATGCTACCAGAAGCCAATTTTCTCAGTTGTCCGTGCTCTGGTGTATCACTTTGTAAATGGGGTTGTCATTCACACCCCCATTTACAAAGGGGTCATAGGAAGTTCAGAGAGAACTAGAATAGGGGACTCCTTATAACGTTTCAATTCAGCAGGTGTCCTTAGCCAGACATACAGAGAGAAACTTCAGGTGGCTTTTGAACTCTTTCAAACTGCATGCATTCTATGCTTTTGGGTGAAAGCGTCCGTGATCCTTCCAGAGGACTTGGTGGACCCTCCTTCTCCATAAGGTTAAGAACTACGCAGCCGTCATGGTAGGTTGTGTTTTTTTTTTTGTTTTTTTTTTTTTTAATGAATGCTGGAACTGTGGAAGACTTGTTGAAATACGTTTGGTCTGCTGGTGTGTCTGCGTTGACTTTGTACGTCTGAGCGTGCCTGAGTGTTGAAAGGGAAATGAGCGGTAAGTTATACTGCGGATTGTCCAGGGTGGAATTCTTGACTGTCCCACGGGTGGCCCAGCAGGCTTTACATGTTCTCTGAAACCTGTATCTCCTTTTCTTGACCCAGAGTTAACTAACGAGAATGCCAGAATGGGGGGTGGAGTGTGGGTAGGGGCGGGATAGGGATGGTTGCTGTAGTTTCAAAACAAATGACCTCACTGCCAAAGTTCTATTTGATGCAAGAGAAACCCTAACCTTGGCCTTATAAATGATGGACCTTTGTGGAAACACATCCAAATACCCATTTAGTGAGGGTGGGGCACATGTGTCACTGTGACGTTCACTGCCTAGAAACAGAATACAGCTATTGTTAGGATGAACTTCCTAGTCACTTCCTTGAGAGATGTGGCAGTTTAAATCTATAATGAGGGACATTTGCTTCTTCAGAGTAGGGAGTGATGATGCTGTGTGTGACCTAACTTAACGTGAGGTTACTTTCCGCTTTATTCCAGCAATGTGTGGCAATTGTTGAGTTCCTTAGCTGCGGGACCCCTGAGCTTCATGTTCTTTTTATGGAGGAGGTGACGGCAGGACAGCAGAGTTCGGTGTGATATGCCCAGGGATGCCTTGACTTGTCGGGCTCAGCTGGAACTAAAACCCCAGGGAAGGAGCTATTTCCATGATTATGGCTTAAATATATAATTGGATGAAGATTAACTTAAAAACATAATGAGACTCCTTTCCTAGAGAATTAGCATTCTGAGCATCCATATCATTTGAACGAAATGACCGTTGACAACAGTCTTAGCCCGCCCATTTTGAAATGCCCTACTTAGTCTTGGAGCATTTCCTTGATGGATTCTGGCCTCTTGGATCTGTAAACCCTATGTCTGGAAAAGGAGCTTTTGTTCTGGTTCTGTGTTCCTTATAGTTCACAAATTGAGATTTTTTAGGTGTTAAGTTTTTTGTTTGTTTGTTTATAAGGTTTTTAAACTTCTCATACTCAAATGTGAACGATTTCCTTTTTCTTTTACATGTTGTTTTTGAAGAAAACCAGGAGTTTCACTTAGGCAGTTGAAGTCTTTGGGGATTGGGGGGTGGGGGAGAATTTAGGGGAAGGATTAAGATTTGGAAACGCAGGCTGCTCTGTCTTGTTTCATTGGTTAACAGCCAGATGGAATAAGAGTAACATTTAGAAACTGAGTTTTATTAAGGAAAGTAATTTACAGGTAAATTTAAGCTTTATAGACTTGATTCTGTGATTCCATTCCTGGTGTTACCATTACTTGCTGCTAATTTTGGGCAAGACAGCTCCTCTTGGTCATGATTTCTCTCCTCTGTAAAGACAGGATGGGTACAATGACCTCAAGGACACTATGCAGCCGGGGCCCCATGTTGGGTGGATCTGTCGAGGGGCTGCTCTGGGGCTGCTGGGGGTGGGGTGGTGCCCCTCCTGAGACTGAAGACAGACGGGTTGTCCCTTTGGGGGTACTGCACAGTGCCCAGAGACCACTTGCCTCGGAAGTGTTTTTCTGCCCACTTTCTCATGAGAGCCCCACCGGTGTCCTTCAGTGTTGGGAACACATCGTATACCCACTAACGTGGCCACCTGCGCTGACACATGTCATTCGTTTCCTCTTCGCCAGCGCGCTGCTGTAGGGTAACATCTGGGCTGGGTTCCTGGACCCTTGGCTGTCTTGCTGCCCACGAACTCCTGGATCAGCTTGTCACAAACAGTGAGTAACCTGCACGTTTCTACTTGGCATGCAACTATAGACCTGTGGAATTTGAGGGCTGGAGGGTTGTGGCCAGTAGTCCCACCGTCCTGCCAGCTCTCCCAGAGGGACTGCCTTTCTCACACCCAGCTCCAGGATCCTTGGAAATGGCAGCTGTGACCACAGATGTGACCTTTCTGCCCCTAGCAGCCATAAAGGGCACGAGGCCTTCCAAATCTGCATGCTTAGGGCTTCTCTGTTCTATCACCAGGGCCAAATACTGACTGTCCATCTTTACTAGCCCACAGGAACGGCCTCTTCATGGGGCAAATGCAGGTGCTGTGCTTCTGCCTGCCGTCCTGTTAGCCCACGTGTTCCTCCTCATCTATCCTGTCTTGTCCTCATGTTACCCTCCCTTTCAGAGAGACACCTTATCTGACTCCCTTAAAGATCCTCTTCCCCCCCTCCCCGACTCCTCCCCATATTCTGTCTCTTCATGTTTCTCTTACATCCTTGCCTGCATTTTGCTGTGCACTTAAAACAGGCTCGGTCTCTTGTTATCTGGTAGACGACCCGTTCATACTCAAATATTCTTCACGTGAATGAATGGATGTGCTATATGCCAGTGACTAAGGTAGGCACAGTGTGGGCAGTCATGGAACTTCCAGGAAGGAAGAGAATGAGCAAGTAAAAACTACACTGTCACAGTCACAGCCCTAACTGGGTGCATGATTTTGTTCTGAGTGCTCTAAAGCAGTGTGGACTGGGGGATCTGATTAAAAAGCTGGTCCTGACTGGGTAGGTCTGGGTGGGGCCTGGGAGTCTGCATTTCTAACAAGTTCCAAGTGGTGTCCGTGCTACCGTTGTGTGGATCGTGTTTGGAGAAGTAAGGTCTAAGGTTCTCAGAGCACAGGACATTTGCCTTTGAGTGTGACCTTTGGGGAACTGCTCCAGGGCTGTGTGTAGGGTGGTGGGGGGAGGTCTCAGAAATCCTGTTGATCTCCCGAGAAACCACCTGGACAGACCACTTGAGTAGTTAGTAGTTCCAACAGCCATTGAGGGAGTACTCACAGTGTACTAGGTGCTAGGCTAAGAGCCTGGCACACAGCCTTGTGTCTTAGCCCTCCCTCCAGCCTGTGAGGCGGATAGTCACCATTTCACCAAGGCTGGGATGAAGGAACTCGCCGCGTCACACAGCAGGTGCCTTTGGTGTCCGGCTTTCAGGCTGAGCTCTCCCTCCTCTGGCCTTTACCACCTGAATCCCCACTAAAAATGGGATTTTTACTGCTGGCAGCAAGATGGAGTTACTGATTATTTATTTTTTTTTTAAAGATTTTATTTATTTATTTGACAGAGAGAGAGATCACAAGTAGGCAGAGAGACAGGCAGAGAGAGAGAGGAAGCAGGCTCCCCGCTGAGCAGAGAGGCCCGATGCGGGACTCGATCCCAGAACCCTGAGATCATGACCTGAGCTGAAGGCAGAGGCTTAACCCACTGAGCCACCCAGGCACCCGGAGTTACTGATTACTAATGTTTTCTTCCATCTTTCCCACTCTCGTGCTCCTCGAGGATATGGCCTTTCCCTGTGCGTCAGTTTTAAAGGGTTCCTCTATAGGCAGTCCAGCCTCTTGAGTTAGGGGAGGAACTCTGTCAGTGTGGGGTGGGAACTGCCAGAGAGAGTTGTGTATTCACGCAGGAGGCCCACGTTTTGCGCCGCCTCTGCTAGCCTCAGCCAGCCTCCGTGGGCCAGTTCTCCGAGGGGACTGCTGGCTCCCGGTGATCCCCAGAGCTGGTGCTGCAACCTAGTCATCCAGAGCTCATGGCTGGAGGCAGGAGGTGAGGGGTCAGGCTGATCATTTCTTGGCCCCTGTGCAGGATTGCTGTATCAAAGACATCATGGGGCGCCTGGGTGGCTCAGTGGGTCGAGGCCGCTGCCTTCGGTTTGGGTCATGATCCCGGGGTCCTGGGATCCGGCCCTGCGCCAGGTTCTCTGCTTGGCGGGGAGCCTGCTTCTCCCTCTTTCTCTGCCTGCCTCTCTGCCTACTTGTGATCTCTGTCTGTCAAATAAATGGATAAAATCTTAAAAAACAAAAAACCAAAGACAATCATGAAATAACCTTTCTCTGCTCAGGATTGTTTTCTCTGTTCTGGGTCAGATTTGCAACTGTAGTGCGTTAGGGTTTCAAGGTTTTGGTGAGGCTCCTCTGTTTGGCCTTCTATTTTCTGGGTTTGTTTCCTCAACAGCAAAAGGAGGGCAGGGACTTTTCCTGGCACAGAGATTGGTTGTAGATATGATGCTCTTACAGTACGATGTACACAGCCCAGCTGCTCACTTGAGGCCTGGCTGAAGTGTCCTTTTCCACCTGTTTCTGGCTCCATTCCCTCCAGCCGAGCTCTTTCCTTTTGTTTGAGGCCAATTTCTTTGTAGAAATGAGTCCCTTGAGGACCGGGATTATGCTTCCTCCATCCTTGTATCCCGGGACCCAGCACTCAGCCTTGAGCCCCATAAACATGTGTTAAACGAACCCCACGAAGTCATTTCCTTCTTCCATTTGCTTATCTAAACTAACCTATCTGAAGAGCAAAGAATTAACGGGCACTGCTGATGGATCCCTGAGCAAACACTTAGTGGTAACTGTGGTCACACTGGTCTCTGGTAATTATAAGCCTTCGCAGGTAAACACGACGGTAGGCGTGTCCTTGGCTTTTGTGGACTTGAGAAGATCTCCTCTCTGGGGTCTGCAATTGTTTGTGATAATGGGAGAGAGCCAATGGGATGGAAGATGTTGGATAAGTGTCTTAAAGAACATTCTTTGCTTCAACAGGTTGGTTTTTTTTTTTTTTTTTAAGGTCTTTTTACTTGGCAAAGTTACAATAGCAATTTACAATCTGTTATTTTAAGAAAAGGAAGGGAAAGATGACTAAAAAGGGACCTGCTGATCCTTCGTATTGATAGGCCTCATATTGACGACCCCTGCCAAGGATTATAGCTTTCTGGGCCTGTGTTGAATGTCAGATTTGGGACTGGTCCCCCTCTTTGTACCAGACTGTACTTTTTTTTAAATCACAATGTGACAAATTTTAGGATGCTATGGGACAGAGAAACGGGTTTTTCCTCCCTTCAAATGTAGTGTTAAACACTACTCTGGTCCCTACTTGCTATCCTTCCTGCCTCTGCATCAGGACAAAATTCTGTCCATATCTGCCATTCAGAATGTCCCACCTGCAAAGCCAGCGTTGGTTACGGAGCTGTTGGGGTTGGGATTGGGCGTGGAGTGATTTTGCCTGCAGCAAACAGATTTTATTTTAGTACCAGTTTCTTACCTTGTCTGAAATTGGGGGTCCACGGTGACATCGGATCCCAATTCTTATTCTCATTTGGGACCCTCCGAGGCATGTTTCTTTTTACTAAAAAGGAAAGGCAGTGATTGCTGCTTAAAGGAATGAGGAGGAATGGAATCTGCCAGCTTTTACTTCTCCCTCCTTGCAGACAGAGCCCTTACTGGCTCAAACATACCAAATGACACTATTAAACCTCTTGGTTTACTGAGGGAAGAAAAAAATTTTTCAAGGTGGTATCAGGACTCCCCCTAAAGTCCTCATTGTGCCCTTTGTAAGGAAAGTGTTATTTGAACAAAATACAGTATAATGTTCCGCATAATACTTCAAAAAATAAATGTATCCTAGACATTAATTCCATGCTGATACAAGTGTATCCTGAATTTAACAACTGCAGATTTCTTAATTGTTAACATCTTTCCTTGTTAAAAAAAATTATATGTGACCTTTCACTTTCTGCTTGCTGGCCACGCTTCGTGCCCTCGGTCTCCCCATTTACCTACTTGATAATACTTCAATGAGTATTTGTTAAATAAATATCTTTAAAAAATTGACCTTTGAAGAGATGATTTAATTTGTATTTGTAACAAGGGTGTGAAGGCCCTCAGTAACACAGAATGTTGATGTTAAAAAAATTTTTGTCATTTTGAAAGCCAGATAAATACAAAAAGCCTTCCAAAATAGGGCCATGCCAGCTCTGGGAGTTCATAGGGCTTCAAACAAGGTCTCTAACCCGCTGGAGTTTACCAAGATGTCTCTGCTGGTTCTGCAGTTCAGCCTTCAAAGACTCCTTACGGGGAAACTCTGAGCTTGCCTGGTCCCCTCAGATGGCTCCTTTGCTCTGCCTCCCACCTGTTCTTGTTTATACCCATTGGTGCGGAGTGTTGATAAATGCTTAGGAGTGACCACTTCTGTGGAAGCGTGTTTGAGAGGGAAGATATGGGTCAGCCTGGAGGTTGCTCCTTGCTGCCCATGGTGGCCCTGGCCTCTCTCCCATGTCTAGTTTCTCCCCCTCTTTTCTGGCTCAGAGGGGAACTCCTCAACATGCCTGCCGTGGCCACACTGAGCTGTCTGTGTCGAGGGTCTCCCAGGCACCCAGAAGGACTGACACTTGTCAGAAACCGATTTCTCTGGGGCAGAGTCAGTCAGCAGGCATCTGTGGCAGATCTGCTCTTGAATAGGAGTGGATGCTGACAGGATGAGAAAAGGCTGAGAAAGTTCCCTGTGGGGTGAGTTTTGCTGATCCGCCTACCCTATAACAGGCTTTTCTCCTCTGTATGGCAGCCGGTGCCCGGTCTGGCCGATTCCTGCACTTAGAGCAGACCTCTTTGGGGCCAGAACCACTTCCAGCACAAGTCCTTGGTGTAGACATACTCTTGCCTTGAAAAAGTGATGTTCTCGGTCTCCAGATGGATCTCCTGGGTGGCTTGATAGTGGGCTTCGATTTTGAGTAGATGCAATGAAGACCGTCAAAAGCCATTACATTCTCTACTCCTGGATCTGCCTGGACCTCCTTCCCTGGGAAATGCTCTCCTTGGGGGTACACACTGGGCAGCTAACAGTAGAATGAAGGAGTGGAAGCTCAAACATCCATCTTGACAACGGCCACAAGGCTCGGCACCAGCCCGACTCATGAGACCGCATCAGTTTCAGAACAGTAGCTGTCTCTCCAGATGTTTGGTTCAATAAAAATATTTCTACGATAAAAAATGCCCTCAGATGCCCTGCTGAGAGTGGAGGCGCTCAGCTCCGGAGCTCGGCTCTGCAGCCGGAGCACGTGGCTGCACCCATGAATTGCGTTTGGCAGCGTGATGTTGGGCCAGCTACATGGCTCCCATGAGACGAAGGGGCAGTGGAATGGAGAATATGTGAGGGAAAGTAATGAGGTGGGAGGCGGGAGGGCGGCTGACCTCTGTGCAGCTGCCGAATTTCCAGGGCCGGGCTTGGGCTTTGCTCTGCGGAGTGTACATTCCAGCTGCTGCTGCTTGGTGCTGCAGTGGTGAGGATGACTCAGAAACCTGGAAGGAGGCCATGGTGATTTCACTACGGGATCAGAGGCCACGCTAAAGCCCTCTGGGGTGGGAGTAGTTGCTGGGGGTGGGGGGCATGCTGGGGGTTGCTTTCTGATGAATTGGAGTAATCTGGATGCTAGTGCTCTGGGATCTGCCAATTACTGACTTGGGACGTACTCTATTTTTACTACTGAAAAAAGAACGCTGGTGGCAAAACATTGTACAAAACAATAGCAGATGATATCAAGGAAGTTCAGTCTGTTACGGAGGTCATTGGTTTTGTGAATTAATTCCCTTTAGAAATCCTGTTAAAGGGCCAGGTTTTTGGTCCCGGGGTGTCCCAGGGGCTTCTGGGAAGTCAAGAGGGAGCCTCCACTAATAGCCTCCACTAATCCCATTTCTCAGAAAGGAGGAAAACTCACTCCTGTCCGGATGAGGGAATACGGTCTGTGTCAGTTTAAATTTGTGGTCCTCTGTGGCAGCAGCAGTATAAGTGACTTAAAACACCACTCATGTGTTCCCAGACTTCAAATCTATAGAATTGTGTGTCTCACTGGTCTAAAATTAAGGTGTGGGCAGGCTGTATTCCTCTGGGAGGCGTAGGGGGGAATCCATTCCTTTGCCTCTTCTAGCTTCTGGAGGCCACGTGCTTTCCTTGGCTGGTGACCCTGTTACCCCATCTTCAAATGCAGCTTCCCAGTATCTGCCTCTGACTGCAGCCAAGAAGACTTCTCTGCTTTTGAGGACCTCATTGATTCCACTGAGACCACCTGTTCATCTAGGAAAATCTCACCAGCTCAAGGTCCTTAAGCCTATTTGCGAAGTCAACTGTGCCTTGGGATGTAACATTGTCACAGGTCCTCTAGATGACAATATAGACCTCTTAGGGGGGCCATTCCATCTACCCCAAGGATCTGCCACAGGGTCTAACCAATATGGTGATTTCCTAAGCTTGACAGGGAGGTTAGTAGCTGGAGTAAGCTCAAGGATGCAGGTGTTCTGACTGCTCAGGGCCCCTGCCTTGTCCTTGCTGCTATTGGCTGCACTGTGGGATGTCCTGCAGAGGTGGGGTGGTTCCCGTCACAGGCTGTACCCTGCATTACAGCCAGTTCGTCCCTGGGTAAGAGGCTGTGGGCTGAGGAGAAAAAGAGCCACTCCTTCTAATGGGGAAGAAAGGGACAGAGGCATGAGATTGGGGGGTAAGTGACTGCAGTAGAGTTCTGCCTTGTTTGTGGAAGACTGTAAGGTGACTGTGATCCCTCTGCATTGATGGAGGTCTGTTGTCATGGCTTTGTGTGTCAAGACACAGACACATGTGAGCTAGCTTTAGTGAAGTGGGTGGGCCTTGTGGCATTCAGTGTAGCTGCTTTACTGCAGCCGACCTTTATTGAGCATTTACTGTGTACCTGGGAGAGCACTGGGGACCACCCAGTACATGCTCGCTTGTGCTTGCTCTTTGAGAAGCAGCTCTGGGATATTTCTGTATGGTCCCAGCCCCTCTATACTTATCAAAAGGAGATCAACTCTTTGCCTACACTTCCTGTGGAGACCTCACACTTGAAGATCTCTCTGTTTTGCTCACCACCTCACAGCTTCCTGGTTCAGTCCTTTGTATCTCAATTTCTGATGCCTAGGAGAGGCCTCTAAATGGATGAGCTGGAGCCAGGTGTCCAGTTGGCTTGGAGGTGGAAGAGGGGCACAGTCACTTGGTTCTGTGGGCGAGTCGATGGTGACAGATATAGACAGTATGGGGAAGGAGCCTTGCCTTAGTTGACAGATGTTTCCGTGGAAACCCTTTGCAATGTGCATTTGTATCGTTTTAAAAGACTTGTTTTTTGAAATAACTTCAAACTGAGAGTAAAGTTGCAAGAATACACATGTGGCTTAAATGTAAATGATCAATTACAGATCATTTGCCGCATTTGCTTTATCGTCTTCATCCCTTTTATTTTCTGGGTCATCTGAAAGTTATGTTGTACCACTTCACCTCTGAATACTTGATGTTTTCCCTATCAACATGAACCTTTCTTTTCATAATGAGTTCAGTTTGTAAAAAGAGGACCTATATAATGTTGATCTTTTGTTACCTAATATACAGTTCATATCTAAATCTTGCCACTTACCGCAATAATGTCCTTCACAGCAATTCTTCCCTTCAACCTAGGGTTCAACCCAGGGTTCTGCAGACTGCATGCCATTGTAATATCTCTGTAGTCTCTTGGTTGGGAGTAGCTTCTCTGCCTCCCCCCCCCCCCCTTTCATGATAGTGACATTTTTCAAGAATATGGGCAGATTATTTGGTAGCAGTTTAGGTTTGTGTAACTCTTCACTCTCATGATGACATGTATTTTTGTCAGGAAGACTGCGTGAATGATGCTTTGCCTCTTAGTACATCATATCGGGAGGCGCATGATGTCCTTTTGTCCTGATCCTGGTCACGGTAGCTTGGCTCCTGTGGTTAATGTGGTGTTGAACTGTTGTGATTTAATCTGTGTTCTAGAGGATGTGAGCCCTTGAAGCTGGGCATTGAAAGGGAGCCGCCTTCTTTAAAATTAGGTCAGGTTTGCCAGTGCTTTTCACACATAGGAGTTTCCTGAAGTGGGCATCCTTTTCCTCTGCAAGGTGTGTGCTTGAATAAAGTTAGAAGGGTTGATGTCCTCAGAGCCCACAGCTACTTGCGAGGGAGAAATTGCCTGAGGTTAGAACAACCTTGTCTGTGCTCTTGCGGCAAGAGTGAGGTCCGTGCAGAGGTAGAGGCACGGTTGTGGTGGGAACAGTGGGCTCCCTTTGATGTCATCTGACTGTCCGGGCTGCCTCTGAATTACCTAGGAGCAGAGGAGCCATTAGGACCCAGAACTCGCTTCCTCTTGCACACTTGACAGGGCCGTCAGCGCTAAAGAGGAAGGTCCAGGTGCCGCAACTGCATTCCTTGCCCACGGAGCTCTTTTCTTGAGATGCCGACAGGTTGGCCTAATGTGGTTTCATCAGCTTGCAAGTTGTTACCATTTCAGGTTGGTAAGTCCCGTGATGGTTGCTCTTACAATGATGATGGGTACCCTTTCTAAATGTGACTCTCAGGACTGTGGAGGCTGCTGTGTGGGAATGATATGCTTCTCAGAGCTCTGGAAACTTCCAGTTGGATTTTTGGACAGGCTTTATCCTGGATTAGTGCTTCTCAAACTTCTTCCAGTTTCATTGTTTTGTGTTGGACAGTTGTTGGACCAACATCTGTTGGACATTTGACCTTGTTGACCCCTGGAACTGTTGTTCCCACTTGTTGCTACAGAAACAAACAAAATGACTACATGAAGTACACTGTAGGATTAATGGGGAAAACGGTACTCTTTGTAAATAAAGGATCGGGAATACTTCTCTACCCTTTTGGTCCTCATATACTGTTAAAAAAAAAAGTGGGAGAACACAGAGGAATAGGACTCGGGCAGTATCCTTGAGGTCAGGGGTTTTAAATTAAAAGGACAATTGCTAAAATTTAATTGATTTATGGGTTCATTTGTTTCTCAATTTTTTTTTTTTTTTTTAAGATCTAAGCAGTTGCAATGCCTGTGCTTATTTGTGGGGGGTTATCCCTGCGTGACTTGGGACACGTTTGTCAATGTCCTCAGAAGAATCAGCAGTGACAGCGGGCCCTCAGCACATACCAAAGACAGCTGCTTGGAGAATTAAATAGGTCTGGGCATATATTCCCAGAGGTTTGCTTGTGTCTGAATTGGAGTAGAAATTACAGGCAGCCTTAGGAAAACTAGATGTGGAGACATTCCATCTTCTCCAAAATGACGTTAATAATTTAATTCCTTCTCTTGTGCCTTGGTATCAGCAAATGTTTCTCAGGGCTGCAGATACTCCTTTTTTTTTTTTTTTTTTAAGATTTTATTTATTTATTTATTTGACAGAGAGAGACACAGTGAGAGAGGGAACACAAGCAGGGAGAACAAGAGAGGGAGAAGCGTCCCACTGAGCAAGGAGCCTGATGTGGGACTCGATCCTAGGACCCTGGGATCCTGACCTGAGCTGAAGGCAGAGGCTTAATGACTGAGCCACCCAGACGCCCCAGGACTGTGGCTATTCTTTACTGTTAAGTATGTCATTTGCTCTTTGACCTTTGGAGTTTTTCTCATCAGGAGGGGACCTAAGTCACATGCGTGTCACTTTTTGTTCTTCTTCCTTCTTCCTTCTTCTTCTAACAGCCAGTCTGTGCTGAATACAGAAATAACTAAGTAGTTATGATCTGGTGCTGGTCCTGGATGGCAAGGGAAGCTGAGGTTGATGGAATAGGAGTAAAATGTTCAGGATTTACACACACACACACACACACGTATTGGGAAGAGCAAGGTGAACGAAAAGTAACCCCATGAAAATGGAGCGGTACCTCTTTTACTTGGGTGTCCTCTAGCAAGGAGGAATTCAGAAGGGGTGAATGTTGCAAATAATTGAAGTTCCCCTTGATAACAGGCAAAACTGTTTCTCTTGTAGATGACCGAAGTCTATTTTATACTTTCCCTCTTAAAGAAGTAGGAGGAGATCAGTATCATTTACCTTTTCCTTGTGACTCAGACTTCTGTCCTGGGCCAAAATAGTAACTCTCCCTTGGGGGACATGGGTGGTTGCCCTCTGCCATGTCCTGTCTCATTTGACCATCTCTGAGTCGGCCTCTGAGTCAGTACTTGCGCTGTGCAGATAGGCCCATGGTTTCAGGCAGGATATAAAGTTGCCAGGGTAAATCCAATGACCAAGTGGGTTCTGGACTCAGAGATTGCTCTCTTGTGACTTCATACACGTAGGCTTAGTATTGGGTATTGACTTAGTGCTTGAATGTGTTTTCTGATTGCTCAGGGTTGGTAGCTGTTTTGTGCCCAGGTCATAAACTATAGAAAGAAGACAAAATGGAGAGGCCAATGTCATTGAAGGATGATGATCACTTAGACTTCCCAAGACAGGGTGAGCATGCCACGTAGGAACCATCAGGGTGGTCAGGAGACAGGAGTGAGGAGAAAGCCTTGGGCAGTGCCTTTACTGGGGTTTCCATAAGAAAGGGCAGGGGAAAGAGTTAAGAATTGGCTAGGTTGGGTGCCTGGGTAGCTCAGTCAGTTGGGCATCTGCCTTTGGCTCGGGTCATGATCCCAGAATCCTGGGGTCGAGTCTTGCATCGGCTTCCCTCTGCCTACCTCTCTCTGTCTCTCTAAAAAATAAATAAAATATTAAGAGAAAAGAAAAAGAAAAATGCTGGGAAAAAAAATAGAAAAAGGGATTGGCTAGTTTGAGTAATCCCAGCGGGGTTTGGGCTCTAGGAGTGGTGGCTTGGCCCCTGGTGCCTGGCCCTGGGATTATTTAGGGGAAGAGAAGTGGAGCTTGGTTTCTGAGAGTTGGACAAAGGGATGCCAGGGATTGACGTATAGACTCTGGATTGGCTGCTTCCGTAGCAAGGGCATTGTCCTGGCTGAGCCCTTTGCTGTCTCTAAGAATTGGCCATCCCTTGGAAGGGCAGTGTCTCCCTGGGTCTGGAAGACCCCCAAATGCCAGAGTATCAAGAATATAGAAAAGAGAGTTCATATAGTTGTCTCTGTGATGCAGTGGCCTTGTAACAGATAGGCTGAGGTTGCTGGCTGTCCCAGGTGGCAGAGTGTCAGATCCTTCCGGGTCCTTACCATCCTCTGCTCTAACTCTGTGGTGGTTGGAGGCTTAAGGACCATGGGAACCACCCTTCAACACTCCTTTCTACTAGAAAGAGGTGTCTTCATCAGTGACGGGCATTTCCTCTGTTCTTTGCCTTATTCAGGAATGAACTTGAAGCTGGACGCAGCCTCATTTCATTAAGGAAAAACAAGCAAGTAACTGGCCTTTGAGCACTGGGGAAAAGGGAAGGCTGTGCTGGTGGGGAATTTGTTTTCCTCTCAATCTCTGGTGGGTATGTATATATTTCAGTAACGTACCAAATGCCTAACACAGTCCTTTTATGAGCAGGCTGTTACTCAGATGTATCTTAAAACTTTTGTTTACTATGTGAGTAATACACGGTATTACAGATAAAATAGAAAATTCGCATTGGTAAAAGAAAACAAAAACTACCCCCATAATCCTGCCATCTGGATAGATCTTCTGTTTTAAAAATAATTCCTCAATATGTAAGTCTCCTTTTGTGATTTTTTTTTTTAAAGACCATTCCCCTCTATCCTCTACCCCCATAGCTTGAAACTTTCCGAACACTGAAATTCATAAATGGAAATGTACAAATAAGGTTTTATTTTGTATTAACCTAATTCAAATAACTGCCTTCTGTTATGGTGGAATTTTTGTAATCAGGAAACTTCATCAATTCTGATGGCTGTAATCACATTGGGAAGGTGTTTGAGGTCATGCTTCAGAACGAGTCTAAGAGCCCAGGATCATGTTCTGGCCACCTTCCCACTATATTATGTTGGAGAACTTGGGGTGTTGGTGTGGTCTTCTTGTAAGAGGTTGAAGGTTTGGAAATCTGGAAAAAACTTACTAGCATATGATTTGTGCTCCCTTCTGCCTTCTTTGGGACCTGGAATAGGCTGTTTGTAGTCATAGCTGGAAAGCTATGGGCATAAATCATGATCTGGGAAGTATGTTCCCCGGAGCAGCTGCTGGCCAGCTGCTGCACTGGTAACAGCAAACAGTAAACTTTCATCTCAGAACCTTAAATTGTATCAGAAGCCATGCTGCCCAACAGTTGTCTTACAGCTCTGGGTTCAGATCTTGCCTATACCATCTAATGGCTTTGTGAGTACTAGCCAGTTACAAAACTCCGGAACTTGTTTGCTCACCTGTGAGATGGTGAAAACCTACCAACCTTAGAGAACTGTTGTGAGAAGGGCATTAAACAAGATCATGCAGGGGAAACAGCCAGTGCCATACCTGGCTTCTAATACTCACACAGTAAGGTCCTGTCTTCTCCCCCCCCGCCCCCCGCCCCACCATCCGCACCCTCCCTCTCTATCATGTTTGAGCAGGTTATTGTCAGGAGTGAATCTGTTCTAGGCATGCCTCACAAAAAGGTAACCCAGATCTACACAACCACTGCCCCTGTTATTGTCCATATAAGCTGGTCCAACACACAGGACAGGTAAAAGGTCTGACCTAAGTAAACACAACCTCCATGTCTAGAAGAAGGGAGGATCCTGTTGAAGCTTGTCTATCTCAGGGATGCAGCCTCTCCTCTCTCTGGGAGATATTGGGATTCCTTTATTTCTAAGAATTAAAATTGAGGCCAAAGGACGGGAGAAGTGCCAAGAGGCTTCATGTGCAGTTTCGTCCTTGGTGCTTCTAGCATCCTGAATTATTGCAAGTGTCCAAAACTCCTGAGCTGGTATGTCCCCTTGGAGTTGGGGTGACCACAGCCGAGGGGGCCCTGTGGCCCTACAGTCTTTTGCTTCGGGGTTGACTTTGACCAGGGCTGGGATTGTGCGTGGGCCCTTGGTGAAATTTTATCATGACGGCCGCTTAAAGCTGAACCTCAGCTGGTAGGGTTTTAAACAAAACCTGAACCTCAGCTTGGGGGTTTTAAACAAAAGCACCAGCCTCTCCAGAAGAAGATTAGGTAGATGTCCATTCAAGCAGGGGATTTGAACATGTTAATTCTCAGAGGAGATATCTGACTGGGGAAGGACTGTGTGACCTTATTTAGAAAAAAGGCTACACTTCGTTAACCTTTATTCCCTCAAGAAGGAAAAAAATCATTACATGGCAGAGGTTCAGGCCCCATGGGGGATTTTGTGGATGATTCTCCAAGAGTCTTATTTCCATAGACATGATAAAATTATCAGTAACTTCTGCTTGTCCCCACTGCATGCTCTTTTCACTTGGAAAAAAGAAAACTATTCATATTTTTTGCATAGCCTAGGCTTTGGTTCCTTCCCTCCCAGCCCTAGCACTTACGGATATTCTTGTACAAGGAACAGGGAAAAAAGACAATCATTTGAAAAGACCTTGCCCTATACTGCCCCCCCACCCCGCCCCATGCTCATTCAATACCGGTAAGTGGGGAGTAGCTTCTAAGCAGATGATCTCAGACAGCTGTCAGTTGAGCTCCTCCTTCAAGCTTGTCTCAGATGCTGCCTTCTCCTGATGCTGTCCCAGGGCGCCCCACCCCCAGCTCAGCCGTCCTCCCTCTCTGTTCCCGTAAGCTGTTCACATCTAATACCGAGAAGCAAGGAAGAGCGTGCCGGTGCGGACTCAGAAGACGTGAGTCCAAAGGAAGGCTTCACCACCTCCCAGCTGTGCGACTGGGCTTCTGAGGCTGAATTTCTTTCACTGCACTTGGGATTATACTGTGTGATGCCTTCTCAGTCTCCCAGCTAGACAACTGAACTCCTGGAAGACAGGATGTTTTTCATCCTGTTATTTCCAGTCATTTATCTAGTCATTCATTTCTTTATACAATTACCCTCCTAGGATCTAAGAATAGAGATGAACATGATACATTGTGGCACGTGGTAGGAATTACAAACTGCTCTTTTTTTTTTTTTTTTTTTTTCCTTTTCTCCTTTATGTCCTATGATACAGATAAGTAGTTAAGAAAACTTTGGATCTTTCTCCCCAGAGCATTCACGAACAAGGAGCAGCCCATGGCCCTGCCCATTGAACTTAAGTGTGACACTTCTGAAACCAGTCTTTTTTTTTTTTTTAAAGATTTTATTTATTTATTTGACAGAGAGAGATCACAAGTAGACAGAGAGGCAAGCAGAGAGAGAGAGAGAGAGAGAGGGAAGCAGGCTCCCTGCCGAGCAGAGAGCCCGATGCGGGACTCAATCCCAGGACCCTGAGATCATGACCTGAGCCGAAGGCAGCGGCTTAACCCACTGAGCCACCCAGGCGCCCTTCTGAAACCAGTCTTAGGAAAGCTGCTTGCAGGGAAAAAGTATTTCCAAGTTTAGGGATAAAGTGAAAACCCCCTTTTGAAAAATTTCCTGCCCCCTGCCAGCTAAGACCAGGGTAAACAAGGGCTAAAAAGCCGGTTAGGACATCTAACTTTTAGTGGAATGGGTAGAAATTGAGAGCAAGAGGCTGATTATATGGACTAGAACCTGAAGTACCTTGTTAAATGGAAAAGTGGATATAGATAATTTCAGAATGATGGATTTTAAACGGGCTCAGCTTCATCACCTCATTCCACCTGGAGAGGGTAAACTGTTATTACTCTTGATTTTCCAGAAACAACTTTGTGTGGGAAAGCCCTGAAGGACCACATTCCACTTGATCCCTTTTATTAACCAAATTGTACTTTGCAGGTGGGGTGTGGCTGGGGAGCCCTTTCAAGATTGGAGCCTGCAGGCTTTGGGGCTGGTTAATTGTATGTTTGGCTTTTGGCTTCTTTCCAGTCTTTCATCATGGAAGACCCCTTATCTATAATTTTTAGGCCAAAAAAAAAAAAAATCTGCTCTTCCTCTTTGTGTTTTATGACGCTAAACAGACTGGGTTTGCAAAGCAATTAGGGTGGAGGAAAGGGTTAGGCTGGATTCTCCTATAGATGTCAGCCTGTGGAGGCTGCATACAGGCATCACCATGGTTGAGCAGTGTGGCCCCAGGAACCTGGGGTTCCTCTTCCTCACTCATCTCCCCCAGATACCTTCCACGAGTGGGGGGTGGGGGGTGTACCTGGTCGCCTGATCCTCAGAATGCCTCCTTGACTGGCTCATCAAGCCCGGCCGCACCTCACGACCACCTATATAGCTGAAACGAGATGACAGGGATGGAGTTTGACAGGGATGGAGGCTTCAGATGAGGGCTGGAATTTGTGTCGTCCAATGTGTCATCCATCTGTGCATGGCTAGGGTGTCTCATCCAAGGCTCTCCTGACCCTCACTGCTCAGAGTGTGGTCTGTGGGTCCAGCAGCATCTGTGTCACCTGGGAGCTCCTTCAACATGCAGGCTTTCCAGCTGCCCCCTCCCACCCTGGGATTCCTATAGCAGAACCTGCTGTTCATTTGGTCTGCATTAAGGTTTGAGAACCTCTGCTCCTGTATGGTATTGTGGTAGGAGTAGTTCTTGATGTTCCGGGAAGTGTGATACTGACTACATGCACTTTGATCTTCTACCATTGCTTCCCCTCCTAAGGATTGGGCTGCAATGTACATAGGTCAGTTTCACAAAATTAGGATAGGTGAATCCTCTCTTCTGGATTCTGACTTTTACTCTTAGTTGCTTCGCCTTCTGTTGTCTGGCACATGGACATACTGCATTTCAGTTAAACATACTGAAGCTGTAAAACAAAATGTGTTCTGTGGCTAAATAGGGAGGATTGTTTGTGCTCTATCTTCATGATCTCTGCCTCTGTTCCATGGGCTTTGAAGTAGCCTTTGGCTGTGTCTCTCTCCCCCCAGATGATGATTTGCTCCTTTTTTGGGTTATGAGTCCCCCCACATGTGTGAGTGTCACTGAATTTGTTGCAGGGTGTTGAAATTCTTGTTTACATTTCTGATCTCCATGGGGATAAGGTCCTTATTTATTCATAGCTGCATCCCCTGTGTCAAGGGCATACTTGAAGCATAGTAGGGATTCAGTAAATGTTTACTGGGAAAATGAATAGCATTGATGATTAAGGGCTCTTCATATACTTTTTTTTTTTTTTTAAGAGAAGGGGAGGCAGGAAGAGGCAGAGGGAAGGAAGAAAAGAATATCTCAAGCAGACAGCTGGCTGAGCAAGGAGCCTGATATGTAGCTCAATCCCATGACCCTGAGATCATGACCTGAGCTGAAACCAAGAGTTGGATGCTTAACCCACTTAGCCACCCAGGTGCCCCTAAGGGTTCACAGTGTACTTCTGAGTGTGGGTAATATCCGTACACTTGGGCTTTTTCCACTACCCTCTCCCCAAGATAACAGGGGGTTGAGAGACAGAGAGGGTTACTTAATTTCCTATTGGAAACAATAGTACTTGATTCAAGAAGTTTAAATCTATGGAGGTGAAAAAAATTAGGCTAAATGGGTGGATAGGATCTTCAGTTAGATGGTTAGACTGTCTCTTTAGGACATTTCTGGGTGACTTGAATGCCTTTTGGTGTTTATCTCCACTACTTCTAGAACTTGCCGTCTTATGGATACAAAGTTCCTGCTTCCCTTAAATGGGAAGCTATTTCCAGGTCCAGCAGTTTCTCTGGTTAATAACCTTAGAGAAGGGTTCCTCAGAGTTCTGTTGCTGTCACCCAGAACTCAACTAGCCATGGGTCACTCTGAGATAACAAGAGTCCCATGATAATGATTTTTGTCCCACCAAGGATGATTTTATGCTGAAAGACTCCACTCTGCTTAATGTAACTTTAAGTAATTTATAATTGGAAAGATAGACTTATTGAAAATTGTAAAAAAAGAAAAAAATGTATTCCAGTGCCCAAAAGTTCTTTGCTTGGTGATGGGGTTGTGGGTCATTTCCTGCATTCTACAGCATTCTGGCTCCTCAGTGTTGATGTCTAGGCCCTGAAGGTCTTTTACCTGCTGTTTGAGAACTAAGGAAAGGCCCAAGCTTCCTGTCGTGAGAAGCCCATCTAGAATTATATACCAGTTACAAATAAGACTGAAATTTCTGTTTTTAAAGTAAATGTATTGATACTTCAGCCTAACTGGAATGTGCTTTTCTAAATGTGTTGATAGGTTTAGGATGTGTTTGCATTTCTTCTGCATAGTAGGGCAGCCCCTAGCATCACCCACTGACCCAGTCTGTGAGGTAATGTTAAGACTCAGTGTCTGGGAGGTCATGACAAAGCTCCTAGGCTATTTATTTTTATACTTGGAGTAGTTATTTGAAATAGCTTAGAAGCTCATGGAGAAACCATCCCAGTGTGGTGGAAGTGACAGAAAGGTATGTTTGGCTTTCCAAGGAGCTGGGATAATGGGAAGCAGTGATAGCAAAGCAAACTACAGTGGAAAACTAGAAGGTGAAACCACAGAGCTGCCTTAGCGCCCGTGTCCTTGTGGACCGAGGTGTTTCACATTGAGGGAGCTTTCTAGATAACCTTGAAAGCTAATTAAACTAATTTTATTTAAAAGCCTGAGAAATCCATCTAAATGGTTCTTGAGCTGCTTTGAAAAATTGTGCTGGAACAGTGTTTTTCCTGATGATTCAGAATCCTCATCACTTGATGGTATTGTGGTGTACTGAGTAAGTGATTTGAGTTGAACTCTTTGGTCCTACAAAGCATGGCCTGGAGTCTCTTGTGTAGTCTGAGTGGGTGACTCGTGGAGCTCTTTCAAGCAGCCTGTGGTCAGTGGTCCGTTTACCCACTGTCAGCTTGTCTGTCCTTTCTTGTCTGCTTAGTGGCTACTTCCCTGGCAGTTGGGTCACTTGTCAGGCTTGTGGGAATTAGGCATAGGTAATGATCAGAAGTTAGGAGTTCAGGCAAGAGGGAGTGGTTTACACAAGAAAGTCTGGAGGCTGTTGGACAGTCTCTTCATGTGCCAGAAGAAATTTTTAAAAACAGGATCCGGGGAGCCCCTGGTGGCTCAGTTGGTTGAGCGTCTGCCTTTGGCTCAGGTCATGATTCCAGGGTCCTCGGATTCGTGCCCTGCATTGGGCTCCAAGATCAGTGGGGAGTCTGCTTCTCCCTCTGCCCCTCCCCGTGCTCATGAGTGCATTCTCTCTCTCTCTCTCAATAAATAAATGAATGAATGAATGAATGAATAAATGAATGAATGGGTTCTGGGTTGATGACTGTCCCAGGGAGTTGGGATAGCCACGAGACTCACCTGTATCTGAGTATCCATCACTGGAGTGTGAGGTATTTCAGATGTCAAATGACCCCCAAAACCTGGTGACAGGTTTTCCACGAAACTTGCTTACTAGCTGGATTTTTTTCCCTAAAGACGAATTATTTTCAAGGATAAATATTACTCACCAATTCATTACATTTTAGGAAGGTTGGGGGTACAGTATATGGAGGGCATGAAAACTGTTAAAAGATATTTGGCAAAACTTGTAAAGGAATGGATGGATATACTCAGGAGAGTTGTGTGAGGGTTATTGTTAAGCAGAGCAGAGATCTGTTGATGGGAGGTTGTGGAGTCTGAGACCATTTTTGATTACGTGACCAGCAGAAGACAGAGGATTTGATTTTTTGCCACTAGTGGCTATTCAGACAGAATTACAGACATGCCGTGCTAACTTTATGAAAAAGAATAACTTGACCAGTTTTTCCCCCCTGGGCCTACGTTCATATTTGCAACCTACCTTTATGCTTCCTGGGACATTATTTTATTTATTACAAAAAAGGGAAGAGAGAAATAGCCTGGATGGGACTTGAAACCAGGCCTCCTTCGAGCAAACATATTTTGAAATTGAGAAAAAGGTGGTACAGAAGTGCCACCTTACTCAGTATAGCAGGCCAAAAGTTGCCATTCCTTACACATTCTCAAATTTTTTGGACATGACAATTCCGAGAATAAGAATGAATGAATGTCTAGAATGGATGGCGGCCCATGGTGGGTTGTTTTTGTTTTTGTTTTCTAATGTCTAATAAGAATGCAACAGGATTTTCCTGGCCAAAACGCACCCCCCAGACCACATGGGGGAGCAAGTATTCATTGTCTCCGATGCGTTCAGTAGATAAGGCGCTATGGCTGGCCTCCATTCCACAAAACGAGGAAACCCCACAGTCCTGGATGAAGCAGGGGTCCAGCTGGGCAAGGCTAGTGTGACGTACCTTTGGACTAGTGGTGGCTAAACAGGTAGGCTTGCAGTAGGTAAACCTAAAGCGAGGCAAGAGAAAAGGGTTTCGTTGACCAAAATGCCCTTACAGTAGCCGAGAAAGACCAGGGGTATCTGCTGTGGCAATCTAGGGCCCCATCACTACTGACTTGGGATTCGAGGCCCAATGGGAGATTCCTTGCTGAGGGAGCGCTGTTGGGAAAGGAATCCATGCCTCCACGGAGTACCTGTCCCTGCTGTTGAATATGCATGCTCTTCTTGAGCAGTGAAAGATGCAGAAGAGAGATAGCGTTGTTTTTTGTTTTTTTAAAGATTTTATTTAGTTATTTGACAGAGATCACAAGTAGGCAGAGAGGCAGGCAGAGAGAGAGGAAGGAAAGTAGGCTCCTTGCTGAGCAGAGAGCCCGATGTGGGGCTCCAGGACCTGGGATCATGACCTGAGCCAAAGGCAGAGGCTTTAACCCACTGAGCCATGCAGATGCCTAGAGATAGCATTGTTTAAAAACAGTTCTCACAGGCTGCTCTTGGCCATCTATCCTGAATACACAGGCCCCGCTACAGTCCGTATGACAACACGATGTCGATGGTGGGATTCTGGTAACCTGAGGGGGGCTTGCAATCTTGCCGGAGCCCTTCTATTCCTATTGGTGCCCCTGAAAAAGGCATGTCATGTAAGTTTGGAGTTTAGAAATAGTCTGCTGAAAGGTGCAGTGCACTGTGGGACATGTTACAGACCGTTCCAATGAGCACAAGACAAATGATCTTTTTCAAAAGGTTGAATGGAGATTGGGGCAGGTAAGCTTCCTGAGCACTGTTTAAATAAAGGAGGAGCTTTTGTCTCTGCCATTGCTTTCATTTAGCCAAAGGACATGGGTTGGGCCATCTGGGCACACTCAGGGCTATGTATATCCCTTCCATTCTCCTTTGTCCTTAGCAGGTCACATGTGTCTTTCTTGGCCTAGGTTTGTCAAGCCTCCGGGGAAGGCTGGAGTGGATGGATATCCCCGACCGGCCATTGAGATTTTCCATCAATTCTGTCCCTTCTGGGCCTATACTGAACAGGCTATGCTCCTACAGGGTTGTTGGATACCACCCTTTGTGGTTTGGTTGCCTGTTTCAGAAATGAAGCTTGTACTCACATTGCCCCAGAAAAACCTTAATTGTTGGTTGGAGCTTTTCATGACTCAGATTCGTAAGGCCTCCTGCTGTGGTTCAGGAATGGCAGAAGTGACTTGAAGTGATCCTCGGGGAGAAAAAGACAGACTTAGAGGGATACATTGACACTGATGAGAGTGGACCTCTGGAAGGTGGTTGTTTCTCTGACTGGGTGTAGTTATACCAGCAGGATTTTACAGAACTAAATCATTTTGTGCTATACCTACTGAAGACTCACTGATCTTTAGATATTTTTAATTTTGAAGATCTGTTTTGAAGGAGTCTCATAAAGGCTTACAACTGATTTTTTTGAGATGATTATTTCTCAGGTAGAGAGGACTAATGAGTGGGTATCATTTCCATAAAGGGTCAAGTACTAAGATAGTAGCAGAAAATGAACTAAGCATAATTTGGGCATAGTAGGGCTTCTGGAGACCCAGTGTGACACGGGACATGGCTTGATGATCTCTAATGCTGTGTTTTGTTCTGTACCTACAGTGGGCCTGGTGAGAGGGCCCAGGGACAGGTGGCTGTGTCTTAAAGCACATGCTGGTCTAATACATGAATTGGAGGGCCTTGGCACAACTGTCTGCAGCTGAATGAAGCTTTTTACAGAATCTGGGGGCCTTACTCCTGATGACAAGGTGGCTACTTCCTTTTCACTTGCTTTTTAAAACAAAATAAGCATTGTTTTTCTAGGGAAAGGCATTGTGGATTGAATTTACCAAATTTTGACAGCTTCTTAAAAATTCCTTCAAAACATGGAGTTGCCAAAACAAATGCTTCCTCTTAAGAGGATATGAATTTAGTTTTTAGGCTTTGAAGTTCCTAAGGAGGAAGCCTGTCCTCGACATGAAGGGAAAAGACATGGTTTTGGAGTCAGCCAGGATGGCAAGCAAGCCTGTGCCAGCAACTAGTGTCTGACCTTGAACAAATTGCTTTGGGTTCCGGGCATTGGGTTCATTGCCAGAAGCACCATGCCTGGTGAAAAATAGGTTTACCTTAAACCACGAATTTCAGGAAGGACTCAACTATACTTAGGATTCTAAAATTGGTTATCACAACTCTATCGATCCATAAAGACTCAAGTTGTATCCTTTGTTGCTTGGCTTCTGGCCCATCTGGAGGAGGAGAGAGGGCTGTCATCTGTGGCTCTGGATCCAGGTTTGGAGATGGAATTTGGTGACATGAACACACAGGCACACAGGCATACTGTGAGAACTGCCACTTGGAAAAATATAAGGCAGTGGGAAATACAGAGGCTGGGTGATAAATGGTCTTGGACTTCTGTTTTCATGTCCTCTCTGTCGCTCTTCTTACTCTTGAATATTCGCTAGCAATTTTGTGGCTGCCTCTTTCATTTTCATTGTCCTGGAGTCCAGAGATGGGCTGGAGGAAAACAATTCTGGCAAGTCCAGAAGGTTTTGACTTCACAGCTCTGTTGGCTGTGTTAGTAAAGACCACTTAATGAGCTGGCCACTCTGACCCATGCTGTCTGGATTTACGTGGCCGGTTTTTGAACTCTGCTGCAATAGTTAACAGACATCCTCCTTAGCAATTTAAAAAATTGTTACTGGGACGCCTGGGTGGCTCAGTTGGTTGGGCAGCTGCCTTCGGCTCAGGTTGTGATCCCAGCGTCCTGGGATCCAGTCCCGCATCGGGCTCCTTGCTCATCAGTGGAGCCTGCTTCTCCCTCTGCCTCTACCTGCCATTCTGTCTGCCTGTGCTTGCTCTCTCTCCCTCTCTCTCTCTGACAAATAAATGGATAAAATCTTTAAAAAAAAAAAAATTGTTACTTTTTTTTTTTTAAGATTTTATTTATTTATTTGACAGAGATCACAAGTAGGCAGAGAGGCAGGCAGAGAGAGAAGAGGAAGCAGGCTCCCTGCCGAGCAGAGAGCCCGACGCAGGACCCCGGGATCATGACCTGAGCCGAAGGCAGAGGCTTTAACCCACTGAGCCACCCAGGCGCCCCAATTGTTACTTACTTTTTAAATTTCAGAAGTAGTAGGTGTTCACTGAAGATGATTTGTGAGGTGGAGAAAAATGGAAGAGCATAAAAATCGCCCACTGAGGGGCGCCTGGGTGGCTCAGTGGGTTAAGCCGCTGCCTTCGGCTCAGGTCATGATCTCGGAGTCCTGGGATCGAGTCCCGCATCGGGCTCTCTGCTCAGCAGGGAGCCTGCTTCCTCCTGTCTCTCTGCCTGCCTCTCTGCCTGCTTGTGATCTCTCTCTGTCAAATAAATAAATAAAATCTTTAAAAAAAAAAAAAATCGCCCACTGAGAGTGAAACAGTCTCACCCTCCTCGAAATGGACCCTGAATTCTCTACCAATAGCACTAAGTTAACCACCCAGACACCTGGGATCAGCAAGGACTTACACGTATCTCGGTATGGTTTATATTTGCTCGACCCTGAGCTTGAATCGTCCACTTACTGAAACTTGGAGCACTGACTTGCCTACTTAATCCGAATGTGCTGCTCTACACTGAGAGACTTCTTAAGTGATTAGTGGATTCACTCAACGTCACCACCTTCTAAAGCTCCTTAGGAAAGTAATTTTCTTTCTGTGGGGTGAAAAGGAAATTACAATAGCCAGCCTCCTGTTTAGCCTTTCCCTTCTTGGAAATTCCCAGGCTCTCTGGTGGCCATGTGGTTACCCTTGGCCGTAGTCTGTGTTGCTCCCATAGTATGCCCTGCCCTATTTCCTCTCCTGGCTCTTCTCCAGCTAGGGCCTTTTTAGAAAGGTTTTTTCCTTGCTTTGAATTTATTTTCATCTCCTTTTGTTGGTTGCTTCTTCTCTGTCCTGCGAGCTTCTCCAAGAGCAAAGAGTAAGGAAGCCTTCGCTTCTAAGAGCCAGGTGGTCACCCTGTAGTGGGGCTCACACTGCTTCCCCGTTTCTTCTCTCTTGACAGCCTGCCTTTGGTTTACGGTTTTTAGCAAGCTGTGCAGTATCAGAGACCGCAGGATCCAAATTGGGGAAAAGAATACCTGGTTTGGGTTCCACATTTGCCTGTTTCTTGATGTGTTCATTTTTTAAAAAAAGATTTTATTTTTATGGGAATTTTTAAAAAAGATTTTATTTATTTGAGAGAGAGAGAGAATGAGAGAGAGTGAGCATGAGAGGGGGAAGGTCAGAGGGAGAAGCAGATTCCCTGGTGAGCAGGGACACCCCCCCACCCCCCCACCCCGCCGATGCAGGACTTGATCCCAGGACTCCAAGATCATGACCTGAGCTGAGGGTAGTCAGTTAACCAACTGAGCCAGTCAGATCCCCTTTTTCCTTTTTTTTCTTTTTTCTTTTGAGAGAGGGAGACTGAGGAGGGACAGATGTAGAGGGAGAATCTCAAGCAGGCCCTGTACTGAACATGGAGCCCGACCGTGGGCTCAATCTTACAACCCTGAGATCATGACCTGAACTGAAACACAGAGTCAGATGCTTACACGACCGAGCCACCCAGACCCCCCTTGATCTGTTCATTTTTGAACCTTTTATTCATCAGTAGAATCCACTGCATGTAAAGTTCATGAAATGACTGTAAAGTTGTGAATTAATTTGCAGAGATTTAGTGTTTACAACTTTTCTTGCTTTGTTGGCATACAAGGTAGTAACTCTAGACTTTATTATGTTTAACTCTGATAGGCCCTTCAAGTAAATGGATTTAGATGCCATATTTATGGATTGGAAGACTTAACATTGTTCAGATAGCCTTCCCTCAAAGTTACCCAAAAGTCCAGTGCAGTCTAACTCAAAATCGCAAAAGGGTATTTTAAAATATTTTTTGAGACCTAAACAAGCTGGACCTAAAATTTATAGGGAAATGCAAAGGACTTAAAGTAGCAAAAATAATTTTGTAAAGAAAAACCTAGCTGGAGGGCTTATTTTTTTTTTTAAGATTTTATTTTTTTATTTGAGAGAGAGAGAGAAAGAGAGAGAGAGAGGGACAGAGTGAGAGTGCATGAGAGGGGAGGTCAGAGGGAGAAGCAGACTTCCCATGGAGCTGGGAGCCTGATATGGGACTTGATCCCAGGACTCCGGGATCATGACCTGAGCTGAAGGCAGTAGCTTAACCAGCTGAGCTACCCAGGAACTCTGGAGGGCTTATTCTACCTGATATCAAAGTTTACTATAAAGCCACAGATATCAAGACAACGTGACATTGGTGTCCAGGCAGACACACTAAATCCGTGGAATAGGGTGGAGAGGTCCAGAAATGGACCCCTCCACACAAGGTGAACAGATTTTCATCACAGGGGCTATGGTAATTACGTAGAGAATGGGATGGGCTTTTCAGCAAGAGAAGCTGGAACAATTGGGTATCCATATGGAAGAAAGGCACCTTGATCCTTAGGTTATAGGATATAAAAAAAAAAATTAACTCCAGATTGTAGACATAAAAACTCTGATGTTCTTTTTTTTTTTTTTTTTAAAGATTTTATTTATTTGACAGAGATGACAAGTAGGCAGAGAGTGGGGGTGGGGGGAAGCAGGCTCCCCACCGAGCAGAGAGCCCGATGCAGGGCTTAATCCCAGGACCCTGCGATCATGACTGGAGCCAAAGGCAGAGGCTTTAACCCACTGAGCCACCCAGGTGCCCCCAAAACTGTGATATTCTTTCACGCTATTTGTAATTAGCATGAGGGAGGAACAGCATGCCAGTTGCTGAGAGGAATTGGCATGCTGTTTGAAGGAAGAAATGGTCTGACTGTCTCTTCCTTCCTCCCTTTCTTTCCTTCCTTCCTTCCTTCCCCTCCTGTACTCTGGGCCATTGTTAACAGGGCCCTCTTTGGGTTGGGTAATAACAAAACCAGAAAGCCATGCTTCTTGGTGGTACTTTCAGAGGATAGATTTTCCTCTTCCTGCTTCTTCCCTTCCTCTTATTTTGCTAGTGAATCTTACTATAGTTTATGCACAATGCTCAGAAGTTGTTTTTTTTTTTTTCCTTTTTTTAAGTAGGTTTCCTGCCTAGCACAGAGCCCAACATGGGTTTGAACTCATGACCGTGAGATTGAGAGCTGAGATCAAGAGTCAGATGCCTAACCCACTGAGCCACCCAGGCGCCCTTCAGGAAAAGTTATCTTACACAAATCTGTGTACTAGGAAATCCTGTCATTGAAACAATCCCATGGCGTCATGTTAGTAAGCAAGAAATCCTTCTGTTTAGCTGGTGTTCTTCCGGCAGCTCTGTCCTAAGGTTGCACCCACTGGAGTCCTCCCGCCCTCTAACTAGGGTATGGGGAGGGTGGTATGGTGGGGTATGGTGGGTAAGTCTTGACTTAGCTCTGAGTTTCCTCGGTGAGCTTCTCAGGTGGCCTCAAGCCTCAGTGCTTCCTGGACTTGTCCTGACTATGGTGTTGGCTCTGTCTTGATGTGCAGACTGTGTAAATTATAGCTGAAACTTGACATCTGTGTCTTTCTTCCACATGCTGGGTTAAAGATTGCTTTGTGATGTCAGTGGGCACCAAAGTTAGTTCATGACCGATCAATCACTGAGGAAGGTAAAAGTTCTCCCCAAATCCTATCTGTGATATGCCGTTGGGGGCATCGTCTGCCTCTGTGGAGCCGGGCAGGGGTCTGTGCTTTAGATAGTCTGAGCTTGGTTCTGAGGTTCACTAAAGGTCACTGAAGGTCATGAAGCCAGTTACATGATGGCCAGGTGACAGATCGAGGATCATTATTTTGTTTTTCTAATTGAACACCTATCTAGAGAGCATTTCCTTTTTGGCAGGCACTGTTTTAGACATGGGGGGAAACTATCTGGAACAAGACCCATGAAGATTGGGTCCTAATGGAGTCCATGTTCTAGGAGTGTAAAGTCTTCTGGTGCTTTCCTCACTTGTCTCTTTCTTGAAGCACTCAGTCAAGTCCAGCCAACCATGGCATCTCCAGGAGGAAGGGACCTCCCTGTCCTCTGAAATAATTTGTGTGCATTGCAAGCACTCAGAGTATGACAGTTGTTAAAACAGCTCATCTAGTGGCCGTTTGCAGAAGGGCTTAGGCTACCCTCTAGGAGATGGGAAGTGTCACACCTTTTTTTTTTTTAAAGTGTGGTAGGAGGAGGACAGGCCTCCCCAGGGAGTGCCATGTGAGTGAGGAAAGACCCCGAAAGTATTGATTGAACAAATGCATGTTTGCATGGTATAACCACATGGATCCTACTGCAAACATCCCCCTGATACCCAGCTCTTCAGAGTAACAGTTTGAATTCCCAAGAACTGTACTGAGCCTAAATAAGAGGAGAGCCCTCCTGCCAGCAGACCCTTTCATTTATTTCTGGAGTGTTCTTAGGAGGAAAGCTCTCCCAAAGGTTGGGGGAATCTTTTTTTTTTTCCTTTTTTTAAAAATTTTATTCATTTATCTGAGAGGCAGAGCACAAGCAGCAGCAGGGGCAGAGGGAGAAGCAGACTCCTGGCTGAACAGGGAGCCTGACGTGGGCCTCAATCCCAGGACCCTGGGACCATGACCTGAGCTGAAGGCAGATGCTCAACCAACTGAGCCACCCATGCCCCTGATGTGGCGGGGGGGGGGGGGTGTCTTATAATGGCAGTGTGTTTGAAACAGGTGACATTGTCTCCTGAGCTCTCTCTGGGGTCTTGGATGCTTTGACAGGCAGAAGCAGGCCTTCCTCTGTAGTTGGAAATACCGACCTACATGGCTTGAAAGTGACACAGTAGAGCCCCAAGTTAAAATAGCTGATTTCACTCCCATTATAGAGCAGAAAAACATCATTTTGAAATCCTGTATGAGTAGAATGATGTTTAGACAGGATATTAATCTTCCTAGAAATTACACCAGGAAAGTAGAATGCTTCCTCTTAAGGCTTCTATCCGCCGCCCCCCGCCCCATCCCCCCAGTCCTGGCTTTTGGCTTGTGTATGCATTTGTCATTGAAATGAATGAACTATAAACTGTCTTCTGTATTTATTTATTGATGACAGGTTATTAAATGTTGTCACTTGTTTTTAGCTTAAAAACAGTTCCTGAGCTGTGTGTAAGTGACTTAAGGATTAGGAGGGAACATAAAACTGTTTTAATTCAGTGTATTCCAAAGAACTGATTCATGAATTGGTCTTAAAGTCAACCTGGGAAAATTCTGTGAAGATAAATTTTTTCAAATAATTGCCTTTTATTGAAAGACATTATCCTTGCGACTCTTCAGGTTTTGAAATGGCTCTTTTTGATAAAATGATGGCATAAGTTGGTTTTCTCAGGTGAGGACCTCAAAGACAAAGGTGTCAATCAGGCCAGTTTGGGGAAGGAGTAGGGATTTTCTGCTTTGGAGCACCAGAGTCCACTAATCGCTCACCTAGCTGAAAACCCCATTTGACCTTTGAGTTGTCCTCTTATTACCTAGGACCCACTGAGTTGAGGTATTGGCACTGGGAGCCTCCACCCCAAGGCTGGTCCTCCTTTCCCCAGCTATAGCTAAGGTTGGAGAATTAGTGTTGTCTGGAACTTTCATAACCTTAACTTGGGCAAATTCCCAGCGGCCAGAGCCCAGGCAGGGGAGGAAATGCAGGGTGGGCTTTGGGTCAACTGTTTGATTCCCGTGGCCAGAGCAGAAATGCCCATGAGCTTGAGTTAGTGCCACCACTTAATTGCATGGTAATTAAATGCGAACATGGTTGATCAGAGGAACTGTGTAATTGAAGCATAATAAAATGTGGCATTCTTAGTAAGCAATTGAGTTGTCTTCCCAAGGATGTAGCCTGCACTAGGCAGGAGAAGCACGGATGTCTTTAACAAGTTGGTTTCCTTTCTTCTTCTTCCTCTTCTTTTTTTTTTTTTTTTGTGGCTGTTCTGCCCTTTTGTTTTCTAAGGAAGATAAATAAGGTGTTCATTTAAAGTAATGAACCTAACCCCATATCTATCACACTTAAAAACCAGATTCATAATTTTATATGAAACTTCCCATGCGTCATTGACCAGCAGGACCACTGATGTGTGTGGGGGTGATGGGGTACTGGTTTACTGGTCTCCCTCCCACCTTTGTGCCTGGGATGCCCTTCCTCTGCTCTGCCTTTTACTGCTTGGGGTGCCTTGAGAGAGAGAGAGAGAGAGAGAGAGAAACTGTGGCTTTGGATTCATTGCCCACATTCTGTTGTTGCCAATGAGAAAGGGAAACTTTAAGGCTGGGGTTTGGTTAGGGATGTTAGTTTCAAATTAATTATGTATTTAAAAATCTTATTTTTATAAGCCCTGTGAAACTAACTGTTCTTAATATATAGGAAAAATTTTAAGGTTGGAATCCTCCCACCAGTCTGTATTTTGTCATTCTTTTTGCAGCTTTAGTTAAGCAGTTTGCAAAACAAGCTGGTGCGGCGAGGTCCTGGAGCCCCATACGGCCTGTGGAGTGTCCTGCTCTTGGCAGGTGCAGCCAGCACTGGAGATCCAGCCAGAGCACCTTCTCCACTCAAGGGCTCAGGGGAGTGGGTTCAGAAGTACCAGCCCTGGGGGTAGTGCCCCAGAGGGTGGGGCACACAGCTCCCGGGTTAGTCAGACTTGGGTGCTGCTTTGTGGCTTTGTCTTTGGGAAAATCAGTTAATCTCTTTGAGGTTCAGTTGCTTAAGCTGTAAAATGGATGTTAAATGCTTTCCTGAGGGAGGAGTTGAGATAATTAAGTTAATGAAGTAATCTAGAAAGGGGTAGATGATGGTAACATATGGGTAATACACGGATTTTGCCCGACACATAGTAAGACACTACTTCTTTGGACTGGGCCCAGGATTTCACATTTCACTTAAGTTGTAAATTGTCCTTGTTGTAATTTGGGATTCCATATGGAACCTCTGTTCCGTTTTCTCCTTAATCTGTGCCTGGTGATGTTTTGCTTGTCCCAGGCGGATGCTGTGGGAGGATAGCTTGCAGTTTGTTGTTCTAAGGTAGACCATGTGTCTGGTCATCAAGAAATGTCCTATTTCTCCCTCGCTGGATGCCTATAGGCTCTTGAACAACTCTGAGAATTAAAAAAATGTGTATTCTGGACACAAAAGAAGACTATATCTAGAGAATCCAAGTGCTTGATATAAAGTGACACCATGTGCTCTGCCTAAGTCCAGGAAAGGTAAGGGGTAAAAGTTCAAGGGCACAGATCCTCTCTGGGCTTCTTGGCACCAGATACATTGTATTTATAATTTTAAAGCACTTGGGCGCTTCCTTCCTGTGATGTTAGTGGATGTTTTAAGTTGCTCTGTCTTTCCTGCTTAGTGCTGGACTTTTCCTTCCTTCTGCATTTAGGAGTGACCTCCAGCCACTCACCCTCTCCCTGGGCATATGGTGTGTCTGGATCACATGATGAAGCAGCTACTAGCAGCACTTGGTATCAGTGATACATGAATGTGGTACAAATATGGGCACTTGAGGAATCTTTTGGTCTGTTGTTTATGTTGAGGAATAGTTCTGAATTAAGGGCTGATGAGAGTATAGGAATTACCATGTATTTTGTCACCCCATCCAGCTCCAAGAGTTGGGCTTGGCTCCAACGGTGTATTGGAGGCTTGTGAAAATTTCTTGGAATTGTTTTTTTTTCTTACTAATATTTGGATTTCACATTCCATCCCATAGTGTATTCTGTTTTAGTGTAAAAATGGTATTTTTCTTCCCAAATACTTGAAGAGGATTGACTTGATGGAAAAAATGTCACATTGATCCTGCACATTGATCCCTCCTTGTGGTACATGCCTGTGTACCCCTGAGGGGATACCCCCTAACCTGAGAAGCAGAGTCTTGTCTGACACTGGCAGGAGATTTTGTGGGAGGATATAGCCATACTTCCTGGAGTTTACCCCTGAACATTAAGGATTAACCCCAGTTTCATTGATTGACCATTGGAGGGGGTGCACCTGGGAGCCATGTAGACCTGGGTGTACTTTTCTTGATCTTGAGCTTGGTGCCCTTGGCCAATCCATGAGCACTCTACCAGCCCCATCAGTGAAGTGGTCCATCGCTCTTTTCTTATGGGGTCATCTTACGAATGAAAGCAAGGAGTAACAGACACATAAGGGGTCTAATGGAGGGCTGGTAACAGGGGAAGCATGTGGTAAATGGCAGTTCTTTGCTTCATGTCCAATCCAAATAGGGCCTGGAAGAAGCTCTGTGTGAAATTAGTGCTCAGTAAAACCGAAGAGCAAACCCTCCTAGAGTCTGGATGGTATTTTGCAGCTACAGATTAAAGTGGCGTAGAAGCCTGTACTCAGCCTGTTGGAACTATGTTGTTTGTCTTACTAGGAGCAGAGAATGTTCCAGATCTCTTACAGGTTAGCTCCCCTAACAACTGAAGCAAAAGAGAGAAGGACAACCCCTTTTTAGAGAGAGGGCAGAAATTCCAATTTCAATTTACCTTTGATTTGGAGAACCTACCTTTCCACCTTCTTATTCGTCCTATATGCATAGTACACACAATGACTTCCCCTTCTTCCTCCTTTTGCAAAGCTCTTGAAGGCTGTTAGCCTAATGTGCACACAGCTCCAACTTTTTCTGTGTTCTTTTCAGTAATGCATTTCCCAGAGGCTCTTTTTGAGAGCAAAACTTTTGTATAGACTGTGATTGAAGTTTTGACCCATTCCATTATATCAGTAGTGTTATGGGGGGGGGGGACTTCATCCATTGTGTCAATGAAACATAGTTCTGTTAAAAAGGCCAAGTGTGTGATGCCTTCGAGAAAGCTCCCCAGTGGTCTCCCTTGGGAAGTATGTATGATATGCTGGGAATAAAGTTTTAATGTGGTGTATTTCTTTTCCTCAAAGGTCTTTGATAACTTGTGTTAGGTGGAGTTCTTTAGGAGTGGCAATGAATTCAGAGTACTCTTTAGCCTAGTAAATGCAATCTGACCTTCAGGTACCCTTGATGGGATTGTCACTGTTCCTGGGCTTCTGCATTTAATAGAAGGAAGAAGACCAACATTGTACCAGTCAGTTCGGTGTACTATTTCAAATCAGGGAAACTTCGTGTCGGGTTGTGATTATAATTGAAGTGTTGAAGACTTGGAGAGGGGTCAGTTGGATTTAATCTCTCAGCAGCCCTATTCCACTAGTAGTCACTAAGTTACTGTCATTGTTAGAAGAGTTACGTCAGTGGCTGTCTTTATCCTGTTGGGATACAGAGTTAAAAACTAGGGAAGCACAAACTGTCTAAAGGAAGTGGATCAGCAGCATGCCTTTTTCTTAAATACCTCACAGCAGGGGGAGCAGAGAGGTAAGGTTGGAATGCTGTAAAGTTGGAGGAGTTGGTTTGCTTGAGTGATTTCGAACCACCCCCCCATCCCCCCACTGCACCTGTTGCCTCATCCTTCAAATGAAGCTGTTGAACTGGAGGTCTGAGGCCCATCCTAATGCTAATATTTTATCATTGGTTCTTCTCTGAGTTTTTGATCTTCTACTTAAGTTGGAATGGTAGATAGCCAGCCCCAGGCATCCCTCCTCCCCTCCACAATATAATTTTAATTCCTGCCAAAAGGAAATGGATTGCATTAGTTAGCTGTTAGGAACTTTGTTTCAGCAGTGTCTGTGAGATGGGTCCGTGTCTTTGTTACTATCAAAAGTTTGTTCATCTTTGCTGCAGGAGAATAACCCATTGTGTGCATAGACTGGGATAGATCTGTTTTACTGCCAGCAGAAGTTGTTGTAGGTTCCATATTTTGGCTATGCTAAAGAGCCAGCAATCTGTGGTCTTGTTTGCTGGTGTTCCCCTTTTCTTTGAGAGGGAACTTTTTGTTCTATTTGTCCAGTAACTTTCTCATGAGTATTCTCACTGAAAAAAAGGATGCTAGAGGTTTGCAAGATTGTTCATTGTGCAGATGTTACCCTTAGACTTATCTGTGCAGACATGCTACCAATGACAAAATGACCCATATTACAGAGAAAACAGCTGTACAGTTTCTGCTTTTTAATTTTACCTTAATTTTAACTGCCCTGTATACATGTTTGTATTCTCCTATCAGGCTCCTGTGAATTCTTCAGCTGTGGAGAGATGGTAAGATGGAAGCAAATCCAGCAGAACTTAGCTGCGTTCCTACCACAGACCCTCCTTGCCTTTCTTTCATGTGTGTTGGTTTTGCCTCATACTTGGCCACACGTGCACTGGGTCCCTCCCACGCAGTGCCTGACTGAAACCCATGCTGGTCTCCTCCCTTTCCAGCTAGGTCCTGAGTTGGGGAAGGGAGATTTGTCATGATAGGACTGAGGCCCAGAGGTCACCAACAATTGTTGAACATGAACCAACAATTGAAGACATGAGAATTTGACTGTGCCTTGCGGGTAATCTAGTCCAACCAGCTCTTTTTGCGGATGGAGACACCAGTGTAGACAGGTGAAGTGACTTGTCCAAGTAGAACCCATGTTTTATTCTTTTCCAGTTGCACGTTGTCTTCTATTACTGACTGAACGTAAGGCAGTATTGAAAGAGGGCTTAAAAAAAAAAAGGCTTGATGTGCTCATAATTGATTATTGGTGTTGCCAAATGAGAACTTTTTTTGTATACTGTCTTGCTGAAAAATCTTTTTTACTTAAACTGTATAGTTAGCATATGGTGTGATAGTTTCAGGTGTCCAATATGGTGATTCAGCAATTCTGTATGTTACTCAGTGTTCAGGGACAACTGGGTCGCTCATTCGGTTAAGTGTCTGCCTTTGGCTCAGGTCATGGTCCCAGGGTCCTGGGACTGAGCCCTGCATTGGGCTCTCTGCTCAGCAGAGAGCCTGCTTCTTCCTCTTCCTCTATCTGCTGTGTTGCCTACTTGTGCAATCTCTCTGTCAAATAAATAAATAAAATCTTAAAAAAAAATACTTGGTGTTCATCATGATAAGTGTACTCTTAATCCCCTTCACCTGTTTTACTCATATCCTACCCACCTCCCCTCTGGTAACCATCAGTTCTCTGGAGTTAGTCTGTTTCTAGACTGTCTCTCTCTCTCTCTCCTTTGTTTTCCTTTGCTCATTGGTTTCTTAAATTCCACATATGAATGAAATAATATGGTATTTGTCTTCCTTTGGCTAACTTATTTCACTTAGCATAATACTCTCTAGTTCCATCCATGTCTTTGCAAATGGCAAGATTGCTTTTCTATGGCTGAGTAATATTCCAGTGTGTGTGTGTGTGTGTGTGTGTGTGTGTGTGTGTACCGCCATCTTCTTTATCCATTCATCTATCGATGGACCCTTGGGTTGTTTCCATATCTTGGCTATTGTAAGTAATGCTGCAAGAAACATAGGGATGCATGTATCCCTTTGAATGAGTGTTCTTATATTCTGTGGGTAAATACCTAGTAGTGCAATTATTGGATCCTTTTTAATCTTTAATTTTTTGAGGAAGCTCCATACTGTTTTACACAGTGGCTGTGCCAGTTTACATTCCCACCAACAACGCCTAAGGGTTTCTTTTTCTCCACATCCTGGCCAACACCTGTTGTTTCTTGTGTTTTTGATTTTAGCCATTCTGACAGGTGTGAGGTGATAGCTCATTGTAGTTTTGATTTGTATTTCCCTGACGTTGAGTGATGCTGAGCATCTTTTCTTGTGTCTGTTTGCCATCTGTAATGAAATGAGAGCTTTTAAATTGGGTTCAGAATAATGTGTGATTTTTCTATTCTCTCCTCTGGGCAAATGACACACAGCAGTTTGGCCTCTTGGGTTTATGTCCTCAGTGTTTTCCTGTGAGCTGTACTTTTATTTTACTCCTACTCACGTTACTTGAACATCTAGTTAGGAGCTGTGCTGCTCTAACTGAAGAATTCTAAACTTCACTTGAGATGGGCTTTGACTACCAAAAAGATAAAAGTGGCCTGTCAAATGAGGAAAGACGTTCACTGCACAGAGTTGTTGGTGACCTGTGGCTTTCGGTGCATGCCTGCCAGTAGATAGCAACTGCAGTGTGGCTTTCTCCTCCTGCCTCTTATTTCTTCTCCTGACGGAAGGCCGGGTGTCCTTCTGCCTTCCCAGCCATTGGTCCCTGCCTACCTGGCTAATTGGACAGAAGCTCTGGTAGGCGAGTGATCGAGCCTGTTACCACTCATTTGCCTTACATGATCCAGTCATTCGGACTAGCTGTGCCTCACGTCCTTTTGATAGCAGAAAGCTTTTGAGCTTTTTCTGTGGAATTGTAGATAAGAGGTGAGATAACCAATTATGTGACAAGGAGGAAGAATTGTGTCTTCAGAAACTTTGTTCTGAGTTTTATCACCAAGGGGTGGAATAGAGAGGAGGGAGACCATGGGTTTCGTGTGATGTGGTATTGCTCTGGGATGCTGGAGCTTGGAAGATGATGTGGGACCACCCCTCCCATTCACCACGTGGGCAGCCTCTCACTGGTGCTGTTTCACTAGGGATCAGTGAAGGCCAGAGAGTGAGGTAGTCAGATCGTGGTGGAGGGTGGATGGTGGAGGTGGACGTTTCTGCAGCCAAGGGCATCTAGAGCTTGTTACTAACTTGGAGTATAATGAACACCCTCCTCCTCCTGTTCTGTATGTTCAGTATCTCCCCCTCATTCACTGTCCCCCACCCCCATTGCTAGGTCTGCGCCTTACCTCTTCTCATTTGTCTGTCTAGCTTTACTGCTCTGAAGGCTCAGCCCTCTCCACCTGTCCATTTTTGTTTTGTTTTTGTTTTTCTGAACAGCCTAAACTGCCCTGAGCGGGGAATCACAGTAAAGTCTGAAGTATTCTATTTGGCACAAAATGGGAGGCTTCATGTTTTTATTTGAAAAAATGACTGTTGAATCTGTATAGAAACAAAGATACCACAAGCAAAAATGTTCTTGTTTTCTTTTGTCAATTTGTTAGGGGTTGTGGTTGTTTTCCCCTCCCCATTCCGGAGGGCCCTGGGGAAAAATGAGGTGGTGATTGGTGTTTTGTAATGAATCTGACTAGTTATTTCCCACTCCAACTTCTTAATTTTGTGCCTGTTTACTTTTTAGCAAAAATAACTTTTCTCTGGAGGTTGTTGGGAGATTCTGCTTCTATTCTAATTTGGTTAAAAAGTCAAACCTATTGCTAGCATTATTATGAGAAACGTAGGAGCTTCCTGTCTTAGCAAATTTCCTCCTGTGAAAAACATTTAACTCTATTTTGGGACTTACTGATTTGATGGTAAAAAGGTTGACTGGACAAGTTGAGCAAATATATCTTCCTTTTTAATTCTTGTTGCTGGAACCATTATGAGAGACTCCAAAGTCCTCTCCTGGGTCTTGTAGGTAGTACTTCATTTTCCCGCACATAGTACTTAACCTTGAGCTTAAAGCCTCTGTTTCTAACCTCATTGGGATAACGGGGGTGATGGTTTTCCCCCTCCATCAGGTTGCTTTGTGAGTGAGAGCGGTACACAGGGCACTTATATTGGCCTAGCACTTAGTGAATACTCATTCAATGTCCTTGTTTTGAGTTGCTTGTGTCTAAGGCAGGAAGGCATGTAGGGCTTGGGGAGGTAGGAGGAGCATGGCTTTTTGAAGATGAGTAGAATTGAACTCAGATTTCTGGTCACTGACTAGCATACGATACTGGGTAAGAGCTGAAACTTGTCTGAGCCTCAGGTTCTTAAACAACATTCTTACATTCCTGTCTGCCTCACTGGGGACGATTGGGATAATGCATTGCAAAAGTAGGGTACACAGTAGAGAGCCACGGGGAGTGTTGCCTTGTTAGTGTGGGATAGAAATATAATGATGATGGGCGCCTGGGTGGCTCAGTGGGTTAAGCCGCTGCCTTCGGCTCAGGTCATGATCTCGGAGTCCTGGGATCGAGTCCCGCATCGGGCTCTCTGCTCAGCGGGGAGCCTGCTTCCCTCTCTCTCTCTCTCTCTGTCTGCCTCTCTGCCTACTTGTGATCTCTGCCAAATAAATAAATAAAATATTTAAAAAAAAAAAAAAAGAAATATAATGATGAAAGAATACATGCTGGTGGAGATTTATTGGACACTTGTGCCACACAAAGTTCTAAGTAGGGTTAGAAGTGTTACTTAAGCCTCATGAAGATTTTCAGAGGTAGTTTCTCCTCCTATTCCCATCTAACAGATAAACTGAGGTATTAAATGGTGAAGCAACTTGGCCAAGGTCCGAGAGCTGTAAGTGGCAGCTCAGCCTGCAGGCCCCTCAGCCTTGACCACCGCTGGGCCTGTAGAACCCTGTCAAACCCCCTTCTCCTGACTTTGCTTTTTCTATAAACAGAAGACATCACTGCAACCCTTGAGTTGGCTGGCCTAGCACCCTTGGGTGGGTGGCGGGGGCGGGGGTAAGTATTTCTTGCTTATATGTGTATGTCTCCTAAATATGAACAGGAACCAAGTGAAGGAGGTCTTGACCTGGGCCCGGTTTTTCTGTTACTGCTCACACCCTTATATTAAGCAGCTTCCCTAGAGGCTCATTAAGTGAGACACTGAGGGAATTTGTTTCCTGTGCCTTTTCAACTTAAATCATTAGCAAGAGATGATGATAGCATATTAAATAAGCCTAACCTTAGAAGTTCTGCCTCTCTGCAAGATGGAGAATTGGAAATCGAGGACACCAGTATTCTTCTCTCTTCGTAGGCTGACTGGTGGAGGGTACGCCAGCTGCTAGGCTCAGCCCAGAAAGCAAAAGCGATGAGGTAGGGGGAAGGAAAGTGGGTCAGGGGGTGTAAGCTATAATTTGTTGCAGCTGATTTGTTTGATGGTTGAGAACTATAAAATTGGCTGTATAATTTTTAATAAAGTGTAGTTTCTGGAAGCATATATGAAGTTAAAATAGTATTTCCAAGAAAATATTCCTAAAGATCCTAAAGCCTTCCAGTTACTATCTAAAAAAGGAGAGAAGAAAGTTTGAGCCAAGAACTGAGGAATATGTGCCATCGTTTTGGGGGGATCTGAAATCTATACCACAGTTGAGTTGTATATCTCCCCAAATGATGTTCATTCATTGTCCCTTCTGAAGAGGAATGGCACATGTCTATCTCGTGGCTTTTTGGAAGAACCTGAAATTTCCCTCTGAAGTTTGTTGAAGGGGGAAGAGCTGAGTAGGTTATGTAAGCACAGACGTAGGTGTATATACAGCACTCACACAGACGGCTTAAAAAAAAAAAAAGACCCTCATCCATCTAGAATGAACAGGGACATAGAATTGTGTATGGCTTTTATTTCCACCCTTCTGTCGGCATGGGACAATAAATCTGATCTTTCTTTGAAACATGAATCGTAGCCACAGTGCAGGGACCAAGGAAGTGGCTGAAAAGGTGACCATATGTGTTCAGTGGGAGAAGCAGCATCAAATTGTACATTTAAGAGGTTCAAGATCATTCACTTAGTAGTTTATTTAAAAGCACATCAATTATAGTAGTTGGACTTACTAGGGGGGTGCGGGGCACGTGTTTGGATGGACAACCTGCCATTCTGAGCCCATCTTTGTTCCTAAGATGGGTTAGAAATACCCACGTTGTGGTAAAGGTGTCAAGAAACTGCTGGATCGATACAAGTGAAGAGTTAGAATCGGACCCCACATACGACAAGTGTTCAGTTAGTGGTAGTTGCCATTTGTATAGAAAATGGTTGAAGTCACATTGGTCAAATCGTTTACTGGAGTTACTTGAATAGAGGTGGGGAACAGGGACGGAATTTAGTTTGAATTTGTTCCACCAGTGTGTTAGACCTTAATTCGCTGGAAAATCAGAAAGATGGGGAAAAAATGAGGGAGATAGGATGATTCATAAAGTAATTTCTCGGATGGCTTTCTTTTCACTGTAATTAGGTGAATTTGTTGTCAAACATTGACTTTTGTGCTCTGGAGCCGAAATATGTTAAATGAAGATAGATTGTGGGATAAAGAGGAGCAATAACTTGACTGTTTTGCAGGGCAAAGAAGGCTGCAGCAGGCTATGACCTTCAAAACTGCAAGCTGGTCCAGAGGAAGGGGCTGGGGCTAGGGCTGGGGCTGGAGCAGACGGGAGTTGCGGGGGGGTAGTTATAGGGAAACAGAGGGTCTGGCTGGTTTTGACAGGAATTGTGTATGTGCTGCCAGCCTTGTTTGTCATGTTTGTAAGGTGGTATTGGATTCCTTTAAAAAAAAAAAAAAGTCTAAGAAGGGAGGCAGAGAGATGTACAGAAGAAACAGAGGATAAAGGTAACTGTAAAATTGAACTTTGCTAAAGAATTAGTGCAGCATTGTGATTTTTTTTGTTGTTCAGCTTGATGCTTTTAGGTGATTTCAGTTTTGCTAGAGTAGGACATTTTATCTTTGTATGGAGTTGTTTAATTTTTGAGAGGAGTGTATATGTTCAATTCTTTACATACTTTGTCCTCACCAAGGTGAAGGGGTCAACGAGATAGCTTGCCTTGGTCGCTTGGTTGGGAGGAAGGAGAGAGCATTGCGCTTGAAGCCTTCCCCTTCTTTTGGCTGTCCTTCTTTTGTCCCTCACACAGGTTGACTGTGAAGTGTGTCTAGTTTTTTGAATTCTGGGCCAAAGTTGGAAAAACAGTACACCTGATATTCAAAGGGAGAGGTGACCATAAGTGGTTTCTCTGTGGCTGTAGCTGACATCCCACCTTTATCTGTCTTCCCTGTGGCTGACTTCTTGATGTCTGTGTAGTGGTTTTGGGGAGAGAAAAGATTGGGGGCCCTGGAGTGAGGTCAGTGTGGCCCCTTAGGGACACATCACTCATATGGTTGACTTTGGGCTCAGACAAATGGGGAGACTTCTAAGGATTAAACAAAGAGGGGTGTCTGAGTGGCTGACTTCTCCCTTTTAGGAGAAGAAAGATAGCAAGAAATAACCTATGTCAGTAAATCCTGGGGAAAAATTTTTGAGGGGAGACAGACGATTTAGTGGGTTTCTATATTGCATCAAGGAACTGGTTTCCGAATAAGGTTTGAAACTGGTGGTGGTGGCTTACCAAGTTCTCATGAATGAGAACTGGGTCAGCTTTTCTTGGCGCTGCCCGGCCGATTGTGTGGGCAAGTCTCTACCAGTCTGGCAGCCAGACCCAGCACCCACCCGCACACCCCCTGGGCTTCCTGTAGGTACCTGTTTCTGATGCACTTGGAGGTGAAGACCTCTTTGCAGGAGTTTTGTTTTTGTTTTGTTTTGTTTTTTAGCAGGGGTGGGAATCTTTTTTTTCTTTCTCAAAATTACTACTTTTTTATTTTAAAGCAAATCAGTGACTTGCTAACCCTTGAGGCTTTCTAAGAATCTTCTTCTGTTTGGCAGCTTTCCTTGCTAGTTTATTCTGCCTTTTTTGTTGTATTTTCCTGCAGCTGACATTTTCAGGACAGAATGACTCCCCAGCGTCAATTTCAGAGTTCAAAAGCCAGAGAAGAAAATTGCATCTTCTCCCTCTGAAGTGCAATTAACTTTGACTTTGACAAAGATTCCCTCACCCTGCTGGGATGTGGGAGAATGTTATAAAGGATTTGGAAACTGTTAACAAAATGAATGGTCTGCCCTGAAATTGCTTTCACACACACATGTTCCCCGCCCCGCCTCCGAAACACACACACACCCAATTCCATGGATCCCAGCAATGGGGTAAGGCTTCAAAAGTTACCTACCATTTAAATATGCATACCTTCTTTAAGTATGCCACCTGTTTCTCAGAATCAGAAGTTTATAAAGTGTATCATTGTGCAGCTGTTTCAACAGAGCCCTCAAGCCAGCAACAAGGGGGAAACGTATCCCAGAGAGAGCAAGCTAGAGGGGGCCGTTGCAGTGCAGTTGTGGGAGACTGAGTGTTCCACTGACATATGACTTAACATTCTCAGTGCAGTATGGACAGGGGGATAGTGTTATCCTAGACTTCCCCATCTGTGAAGCCCTGAAATAAACATTTTGGATACCTGTGCCTCCTCCCATGCCTCATCCTGCCATCTGATGGAGAGGTTAGAGGGTTCCGCTTCCATACAGGTACATAGATAGCTGTGTAGTCTTAAGACATAGATCCCTTTATGAGCAGCTAGCATTTTGAGAGGGGTGCTATGCTGAGTCAATCTCCATGAGCTGTCTCAGTTCATCCTCTCAAGAACTCTGAGGCTCAAGGTATACCTTGTTTTTAGGGAGGAGCAAACTGGGGCTCGAAGCAGCTTATGGAGTTGGGACCTCACACCCAAGTCTACAGAGATTCCAAAGCTGTTGGTAAAATGTAAATCTGCAACATTGTTAATGTGGGACATGTAATACTTGTAAACTTGTTTGCTCTTAATGCTTAATAGTTTCTCAAATATAGAGAAAGTAACTGACTGAATGTCAAAGGGAGAGGTTGACAGCTCCATGGCCTAGTGGGAGAATTGAACACGCCATTCTTAGTAAGTGAAATATCAGACAGACAAAATAGTAAAGTTGTAGAAACTTAATCTAGTGGACATGCGTAGAACACAGCTCCTATCCCTAGAGCATACTTCTGAAAGCATACGTGGAACGTGTATGAGAAGTGACCACGTGTACCTTAAAATGTTAAAGAGTCAGTACCATATAGACTACTTTAAAAAATTAAAACCAGTTAAGTTAGAAATGAAAGACAAAAAGCAAGTGGGTTGCCCAGTGCTCTAGGATTATGAGATAACCTTCAGTTTTTTTGCCATATGGAGCATACAGACCTCAGCTGGGAAGAGCTCGGTCTTGGGGGGGGTGACATCACGGCAGAGCAGTAGGGAAGTGAGTCTACCCTGCGTCCCCCACTCCTGCCACCCATGGTTACTGAGGATTAGGAGCTGTTCCAATTTCCTTTTGAGGAATCCAGGGTGTAGGGTTCTTTGACACAGAGGCCTCGCTCTGCTTCCTAGTGAGGCATTTTGTAAATACATATCCCTACTTTGACAGCCCCTCAGGAGGGAAAGTCCTTAAAACCATCTGGGACTCCTTGTTTATGGGAATTCTGGGCTATTCCAGCATTCCTATGCCCTGATAACATAGTCTTTTCAATGTGGGGGAATTAAAGTGTCTTGTTGGTACATAAATTAAAATCATTGCCTTTTAAAAAACTGAAAAGGAGCTTTGTAAATGGAGAATTTTACACTTCAAATTTTTTTTATTAATGCAACAGTTCCCATCCTAATAGGGATGAGCGTAGGATGAGGTTTTGGCTTCCTCATTGGAGCTCAGTGGTGTTGAGGCAGAGTGACACGCTCTCAAGCTATCTGCAGAACTGGGCTCGAGGTTAGTACCATTTTTTTCCTTCTGTAATGTTAGAATTCGGTTTGATCATTTCCTCAGGTATCAGAAATTGGTGAAAATTGACTGTAGTCAGCTTTGTCTTGCCAGTTTTAACTTACTGTACTTTGTTCTCTTGTATTATACCTTTAGTAACAGTGTGTCACTTGTGCCTTGTGGAACTATGGGACATGCGCTTAGACTGGGGGGCTGTTTTGTCCAGAAGGACCCCTGGGGTGGTGGGAGGGAGGTACAGACTAACCCTCAGAGAGGCGGTGTCTCCACAGGTACTGTTGGTTTTCAGCAGAGCTGGGAGGGGCTGGATGCCACCCTCCTTCCTCAGCTCCCCACACCCCTGCCTTTAGTTTTAGTTCAGGCCGCCTTGGTCAGCATCCCTCCCATGCCATCCTGCTGAAGCATCCTGATCCTCTCTGCTGTTGGGACTCCTCGTGGGGTGGTGTTGGATCTGTGCTGGTGCAGGACTGCTAGAAGACCAGCTGAAAGAGGGGCAAATGGAAGGCTTTAGTCCTCCATTAATGCTGGAAGTGGGCACAAAGGGTGGACAAGAGTGGCAGTGATGGGCTTGGTCATATAAATTATGCATTTATTATTAGCTGGGCTCTTGTTCTCTGGGAGCTTCTCCTGCCTGTGTGCAGATGAAGCCATGAGTAAAAAGTTACGCCATAGAGTTCACAAGACTTAAATATAACCGTGGGTACTGCAGTGTGTGTGTGTGTGTGTGTGGCAACAAACGGCCTGTAGAAGGTCCATTACAGTCCATATGTGCATCCGTGGTATACACACTTGCATACACACACAGGTCCAAGCACACATGCACACTGGGTACCAAAGAAACACTGAGCCATGAGCTTCCCTTTGATGCTTGGGAAGGCTTCAAGGGCAAATTCTAGGGACAGAGGCGTTGGGCGTGTGTGTTGGCTTTTTGGACCCGTGCAGCTAGTGGAGCTAGGGAAGCTATCAGGTTTTTCAAGTGATCTTTGAATTCTCCAGAGATCCTTTTAGGTGATGATTACATGGAAAGTTTCCCTGTGGCACTTATTATAGGGTCATTGCTGGTTGAATTGGGAACTTTGTCATTGTACTCCTGGGGTTGGGGATAAAATTCCCAATGCTTCTGCCTTAAGAAACCATTGGTCGGTATTGTGGATGCTAAAGCAAACCTTACTGAATGAAAAGCCCACCTGGCTTACCACCTGTTACTGAATACAGGTGTTTGTGCACAGCAGGAGGGCCACTGGACTCTTCCATTGGTAAAAACAACATTTCTATCACTAACAAAAATGACCTCACATCTTTGGGGAAATAGTGGTGAGTCAGTCCCAGAGATGAACACATGGCTTGGGAACTTTGCCGAAAACTTCTTCCATCATATTCCCACAGTTGAGACAGGAAGATCCTAACAGGTTTTATTTTAACCTGGAGTTGATGGAGATTTATAGCTGAATGAAGTAAGGCTTTAACCCTCAGTACCCAGGCCAGCTTTTAGCTGGTGGGTCTCAACCACTGCCAGCTTCTTTATCTCAAAGAGAAAAATGTGGTTTTTGTTTTGTTTGTTTTTGTAAAAATATGAGATGATCATTACTGAAGTAATATGTTAGTGGAAGTTACTCCAAAACCCACAGCAGCATGCCATTTTGATAGATTCCTTCTAGTCCTTTTCTCCATGCAATTTTAAAAATTCATAATTCTCCTGGATTTTAAGAATAATGCATGTATAAGATATAACCTATTTTAAACATGACATGGATGTATTTTCTTGGAATAATACATGCTTCTAGTGCTTTTCCTTAAAGGTTTTTAATTTTTATTTTTTAAGTTCATTAAAGTAATCTGTGTACCCAGTGTGGGGGTCAAACTCGGAACCCTGAGATCAAGAGTCTCATATTCTTCTGGCTGAACCAGCCAGGTGTCCTCCTTAATCTTTTAAAAGGAATTTTATGTATTAAAAGAAAGTTTTTGTGTATTTATTTGAGAGAGAGAGACAGCTTAAGTGGGGTGAGGGGCAGAGGGAGAAGTAGACTTCCTACGGAGCTGGGAGTCCAATGTGGGACTCAAACCTGGAACCCCAAAGGCAGACACTTAACTGACCGAGCCGCTCAGTTGCCTGGCCTTAGTTTTTTTATTTTTTATTTTCTTTTTAAAGATTTATGGGGGCACCTAGGTGGCTCAGTGGGTTGAGCGTCTGCCTTTGGCTCAGGTCATGATCTCGGGGTCCTGGGATCGAGCCCCACATTGGGCTCTCTGCTCAGTGGGGAGCCTGCTTCCCCCCTCTCTCTCTCTGCCTGCCTCTCTGCCTACTTGTGATCTCTGTCAAATAAATAAATAAAATCTTTAAAAAAAAATAAGGATTTATATATACTTGGAATAAAATTAGTGAATTTTATAGCTTATATTTTTATATTCTATTTTTTAAGTAATGGTAATGCTTATATTCAAATCATGTAAATGTGGTTTAATTTGGTATATCACTTAGGTGGATATATCAGAATTTACCTAATCATTTACCTTGATTGAATGATTACCTTGATTACCAAGGTAATCAAATTACCTTGATGCTGTGGTAGCTTCCAAAGATAGTTATCCTAGAAGTCAAAAACAGGCCCACAGACCAAATTAAGGTGTTTAAATTATTCAGTTTATGTGTCCATTTAAATATACAGTAAGAAGCAAGGAGAAGGATTAGGTTAATGCACGTACGTCCAACAGAATAGTTAGACCACATTACTTGTATCATGGCTTGGACAGTATTCATATATCCTATCTGTTGGCCACCATACCCTTCCTTGCTGATGATGTGATTACAAGAACCAGATCTGAGAATGAGCAATGGATCCCAGGAGACGGAAGATACCGGGAGCCCATATACTTGATCTGTTGTAGAAATTCAGGAGAAAGTGTTCCTGGCCACGGGTGTCTCTTATCAGATCTCCTCTGGAATATCAAGAGCTTTTGTTCTTTAGTAATAGACAATTTGGGCCAGAATGAGTATCAATAATGGGTGGCTGATTTGGGTGCTAATGAATATTGGGTGACTACTTGGTTATTCTGTTCCTTCCTGTTCAGTCCGCCTGTGTTCTACTTCCATGTCTCACAAACCATGTGCTTGTTAACTCTGTGTAAGTTACATGTCTTGTAAGTTTCATTCATTCATTCTCTTCCTCTTAGCAGAACTGAATATTATTAAATAGCATGGCCAACACAATTTGTACTTGTTTCCATTTTTTCATGATTATAGGTTAACACTTTGATAGACATCATTACACATTAAGCTTTTTCAGTATTCTGGGACAAATGACTAGAAGTGGAATTACATGGGATGAAGGAATATTTTTAAGGCTTTTAACACTTACTGTCTGATTATTACTGGGGAGGGATATAGGGGAGAATGGACTACAACTCAACACCTAGTTGGTGTATGCATCCCATCTCCAATCTCTGCCTCTCTTACTTATGTCTTCTGGAGGGAGTGCCAGCGGGGTGGGAGGGTGGGATTCCGGGAGGGCAGAGGCAGAGGGAGAGAATCTTGAGCAGGCTCCATGCCCAGTACAGAGCCAGAGGCTGGACTGGATCTCACAACTCTGAGATAGTGACCTGAGCCGAAATCAAGAGTTGGAAGCTTAACCAACTGAACCACCCAGGTGCCCCTCTCTTGGTTGTTCTTAAATTTTCTATCTGAATAATCAGCACATGCATGGAGGGTAGATATGTGGGGACAGTAATTATTCTTCCTATCTTGGTCAGGCACCTATTCTCAGGCAACTTCTCCGATGTTTTACGTGTCCCTCCAGAGATCATCTATGTGTAGACAAGCGTGGTTGTGTGTGTATGTACATAAACAACTCTATGTATTTTCAAGCGTAAGTGATAGCATAGTCTGTTTGCTTTTGGTGTTTTTCTCTCTTTTGTGGCTCTTCCCATATAAGTACTTACAGAATTGCCTGGTTTGTTGTTGTTGTTCTTGTTTTTTTATGGGTGTTTCATCTTTTGTCATTGGCTGCATCATAACTTCCCTGGTGAGTTCCCTATTGAAACACATTTTTTGGTCTCTAATATTTTGTGATTCTTAATATCCATGAACAAATAGGATTTGGCATACATGTGAATTTGTCTATAAAATAAAATCCTAAAAGTAGGATTGTAAATTTTACAGCTCAATAGACACTGCCAAATTTCTCTCTTGGGAGGAAAGATGGAAAAGAAAGCTGATTTCCCCAATCCTGTGTCCATACTGTTAGACATTATGATCTTTGTCTTTCTAACAGATGAAAAACTGTCTTGCTGTAGTTTTAATTTGCATTTCTCCTATACTTGGGGCTAACTCTCTTTTACTTCCTGAAGAACTCCTTTTCTCACTTTTCTTGTTTCTTGTTCATACTTTTGTGCCTTTTTTGTTAGGTTGTTGGTCTATTTCTTGTCTATTCATTAGAGCTCTTAATAAGAAACCCCTTTTTTAGAGCTGCAAGTAATTTTTTCTAGTTTATCAGTGGTCATTAAGTTAATGTATATTGTATATTGCCATTCATATTTTTTAATTTTTATTTTTTTATAGATTTTACTTATTTGACACAGAGAGGGAAAGAGCATGAGCCAGGGGTGAGGGGCAAAGGGAGAAGCAGACTGTCTGCTGAGCAGGGATCCCAATGAGGATCTCAATCCCAGGACCCTGGGATCATGACCCGAGCCTAAGGCAGACACTTAACTGACTGAGCCACCCAGGTGGCCCAACCATGTATGTTTTTAAAAAAGAGATTCAGGGGGCATCTGGGTGGCTCAGTGGGTTAAGCCTCTGCCTTCGGCTCAGGTCATGATCCCAGGGTCCTGGGATCGAGCCCCATGTCGGGCTCTCTGCTCAGCGGAGAGCCTGCTTCCCCTTCTCTCTCTTTCTGCCTGCTTCTCTGCCTACTTGTGATTTCTGTCTGTCAAATTAAAAAAAAAATCTTTAAAAAAGAGATTCAGGTGACTTTATCCATCTTCTATGGCTTCTACTTTTTGTGTTATACTTGGCCTTCCCCACTCAACTTAAAAACATGAGAGTCCCCTCCAGTCCTTCCCCAGTGCTGTTATGGATTTGCTTTTCATCTCTGAATCATCATCTCCAAGCTCAAAGGGGTTTAGGAGTCTGTATTTTAGGTGGAGCTTTGGGTGAATCTCTTAAAGCCAGTACATTTGGGAATTGTTGTCTGAGAGTAATTGTGGGTCTCCCCCAGGTGATGAGTTACCCAGCTTTACATCATGGAAAGAAGAATCTAAGTGACTTAGAATAGTATTCACTGGGAATAGTCTGAATCTGAAGTTAAATGAACTTTGATCAGGCCATTGGGATGATAGGTGGTCTTCCTACACAGCCTCCAGCCAGCTGCTCATCACAGCCCCTTAAAATATGATGTGTGATGGTCCCTGTTGGCATTTGTGGTCCCATCCTAGGAAGTAGAGCCCAGAACAGCCCCTGAAACACTGCTACAAAAGAGACCAAATCTTTTCTTTTCTTTCTTCCCTTCTTTTGTTTTTCTTTCTTTTTCTTTTTCTTTCTTTCTTTCTTTCTTTCTTTCTTTCTTTCTTTCTTTCTTTCTTTCTTTCTTTAAAACACTGCTCTTGTTTCATATAGCACATACTGATTTGGCAATAGGATCACACTTTCCTGTGCTTTGGTTTGTGTGAGTTTGATGCCTTGATCAATTTGAAAAGGCCTGCATGGGTAAGTCATAGTTGCTTACCTGCTGTATGACCTTGGACAAAACACTCAACTTCCCCGATGGGTTCTTCCCCAGAAAATGGGAAATTTTGATGGTTCACAGTTGTGAAGGTAAGATTAACTAGGGAGTCTGACAGTTCTCCTCAAACTGTACCTGGGCCAGGTGGGCAGTTGGCCTCCAATATTTATGTGTGCAGGGATCCGTAGGGAAGGGATTGTTAAACAAGTGATTTCTTGAGCCCAGGAACATGCATTTTTAATATTGATGTGACTCTGAAGCAGATGTTCTGTGATCCGTACTTTGAGAAACTCCAAATTAACTCACACTTTGAGGTAGGCAAGTCAGGGAAATCTGGTGGGGTTGCTGTATTTTTTTGTCTCTATTTGCTACCCCTTCCCTTCTTTCTGACAGTGATCTGTTTGGATTCAGCCTTCATTTAGTTATAGGAACCCTAATTCAAATTTCTGGACTCTAAGGATCATTATATACGTGTGTGTGTGTGTGTGTGTGTGTGTGTGTATAAAAACATATTTATATATGTTTAGAGAAAGACTAAGATAATTCGCTGATTTTTGTTCTGAGAAGGTTCTTCTTTCTCACCTCATTAATTATTTTACAAGTTTGCCTCCTGTGGGCAACCTGTGGAGGATCTGAATCATGACAATATTTATGCCTTGATGGGTGTTGGATACCAGCACCAGGACTATCCTGGCACTCTGCGCTGGGAGGGAAGTTGGTCTTTATATCCTGCAATCTGTGGGCAAATGTTGAGCAGGACCCCATGCAGCAAGCCCTGTGAGTTACTGTGAGTTACTGATATGACAAAAATCCCATTCTGGTGGCTTTGAGGCTTGGGTGATTGACTACTGTCTGCTCATGGCGTGAACCAAAGATGTTTGCTGTTGGTTTTGATTAATGGGAACTGGGTCACTTGGCTCTGGGATAGTTCATGCACAGCTTCCCAGATGTCAGGATGGACATCAATCACCAGGGATTAAAATGCAGATTCTGACTGAGCAGGTCCAGGCTGGGGCTCAAGGGGTCTGGATTTCTAACCTGCTCCCAGGTGGGAGGTCAAGGACCTCACTTTGAGTAGAAGAAATTAGGAATCAGACAGACAGAGTTAAAGCCTGGCTCTGCCTACTTAGCTGTGTTACTTGGATGCCTTTTTTTCTTTTTTTCTTTTTTTTTTTTCCCCTTTATATGATGGAGACCGTGACATTGAGTGAGATGACCTATGTAAAACACACAGGTAGACAAATGTTAGTGCTCTTCCAGCTGGACAGTCATTTAGGAAGAAGAAACACTAACAACTGGATCATTACTGAAATGTATCAGAGCAGTACATTTGAGGAAGATGATTAGGAAGAAGTAAGAAACACCAGTAACTGGATCATTACCAGAATATCAGAGCAATCAATTTTGGCCAGATCACAGGGTTTACTATTTGAATAGATTGAAGTACCCAAAGAAAGATCTTGAGTATTAGGTGATGCCTGTGGTCAAGAAGTTTTTCTATCTAATACCTGTTTATTCATCCTGTTCTGAGATCTGAGAGAAACTTAGCTGCATTACAACCTGCGTCGGCCAGTATAATCCAGCAGTGCTGATTGGTCAGAGTAGACCTCATTGAGAATTAAGAGAATTAGATCTCCTAATTTGATATGTAGAAATTGACTCGTCATTTATTTTTTGGAATCCTCTTTTCTTGGAATTGTGTTTGTGGTTTTGATAGAGGCAGTTGCCAGTATTGCTTCTACTATTCTACAGGGTTTAAGAGACATGGGTTCTAAATCCGTCTCTACCACGCTGGCTCTGTGGCCTTGGCCACAGAGAAGCTCTGGGCTTTAGTTGGGTCCTTTGCTCCATAGATGCTCCAGGAAGGAATAGGCTTGTCAGCCCGGGTATTGTGCAGGTGCTAGCTACCTGTTGCTAGGTACTGCGCAGAGCTGGTGCTCAGCAACTGTCTGTGGTGTGAGTGAGGGAATTGGTCAAGGCGGATTTGTTGTGCTTTTAACCCCCCAGGGATCCTGTTCAGACACTCCCTGACTCAGTAAGGTTTGGGATAAGGACTGACATGCTGCGTTTGTAACCAGTTCTAGGTGATGCTGATGTTGGTTTGTGCATTACCCTTTGAGTAGCGAGTTGTCTCTAGATGAGATCATTTGTTCTGTTATACATGCAAGTCTTCACAATGCCTTCCTGAAGATCAGTTTCTAAATACAACTTGTTCACTGAAACTGACTAGTAGCCTGTGGGCTCTGGCGGTCTTGGCTGAAAACCTGTCTGGTTCAGCTTCAGCCCCGGCTTTCACATCTCTGACCATTCATTTAGTTCAGATTTTCCTAGAACGTGGTCCTCCCAGCAGCAGCACCTGGGACTTGTTAGAAATGCAGATTCTGTGACCTCCCCTGCCCCCAGACCTACTGAATCACAAAACTCCAGAGTTTGGTCAGCAACCTGTGTCTTGGAACCACCTTTCCAGCGGATTTCCATGTTTGAGAACTACTTTCCTGTCAGTAGATGTCAAGGACATGTTGTTTGCTACTAGTGGGTGTGAAGGCACCTCTCTTGTTTGGCTCGTGGGTCATGCCAACATCTTGAAACCCAATAAAAGTTGATAGAAAAATAAAAGATTTTAGTTGTGAACTTCCCTGGGTGAGAGGAAGGTAGTCGAAGATGGGATGGCTTCTGGAAGCCACATTTGTACGGATACATGTTAGCATGACTTTGGCTTGGTTTTTCCTTCTGTTTGGGAATTAAGAGACAGGGCTGCCCATTGGAATCACCTGCAGGGCTTTAAAAAGGATGTTCGGGTCCCACCAGAGATTCTGATGTCACCGATCTGGGATGCAGCCCGGGCAGTAGGATTTTTAAAAGCTCCCTGGTGATTCTAGTGTTTAGCAAAGGTGAATTACTCAAATAAATGAACGCATCACTTGATTTTTTTTCTCTGCATGTTTTAAATTTATTTTTAATTTCCATGCAATAACTCGGTTGTATGTTGTATGTACGGGTTTTGACAAATGCATAAAGTCATGAAATCACCACCACGCTCGATTCCTAGCATTTGGTTTTCATAAATGTGCTTACGGAGTTTTTCTCCTTAAAATGACAAAGTGAAACATATGGCCTTCACTTGGTTTCTAGTATTAGGTTGTTGTTTCATTGTTGTGGATTGCTATTTCTGTTGGAAATCCCGTGTCTTAAAATTAGTGTAAGTTTCAAAACTGTTTCCCAAGACTCATTTGCTTTGCAGTTTGAAGACACTCTTAATTAGAGCTTTGCTGCTTTGGAAAGCATTTATCCCTGCAGTGCCCAGGCCACAGTCCAGACCAGTTAAACTAGAATATGTGGGGTGGGGCCCCGCATTGGCCTTTGTCAAGCTGCCCAGGCATTACTAATGGACAACCAGGCCTGGAACCACTTCTCTATGATTCTCCCTTAAAATACCTGCGTGTCAAAGATCATGGGTTCTTGTCAAGGTCTGTATCCCATTTCTCAGTCAGGGGTGCTTTCGAGAAGTCCTTTTTGTTCTTCTGTGACACCCCTGTGGGTGCATCTTTGAAATGACTTATTGATCATTGAGGATGACTAAATATTAATAAATTCTGTATTTTTGCCTCTTTGTTGACCTGTGCAGCACATGTGTGGTCTTCTCCCTGGGGGCCATCTGAGCGGTATTATACTTGTGTGGGTGTCTAGGCAGCCGTGGTAGGGAGGTCGCTCAGTGCTGCCCCAGGGCCAGTTGTGCTTTCATTGTGGGAGAGGAGGAAGTGATGGATGGATGCTCTCTTGCTGGGACTTTATCAAGTCCCTGGAATCCTTTCCTGACCAGCCCTTTTTCCAATAACAGATGCTGTGATGTTGCTTTTAAATACTGCTTGTCTCAAGAAGCAGTATTCAAGGAACCCCTTCCTCTCTAGGACTGACAGCTTCTAATTTTCAGGGGTTGGAGCTGATCTTTGTGTAGTGCTTATCTAATCCATGAGCCGACCCAGTTTACCCAGAGGGCCTAGCTCCTGGAAGGTGGGGTAATGCCATGCCTTATAGAATGTCTGAAAGATTATTGTCTCACTGGAGGCTTAGAACTCACCCGTTTCCTGGAGAAGGCAACTGAACCTCAAGGGAAGATGTCATTTACTTGCTCAGTCCCTCAGCTGGGCCTTCCTCCTAGCCCATAGTCCTGGATGGTTTATCCGGTGGTGAGGCTCATCCAAGAAGCTGGATGATAGATGAGAAGGGCACAAAGGATAGTTTGGAAGAGGGAGTTCTATCAACTTAAAGCCTGATGGACGGCCCGGCTTCTGTACTCTGGGGATGTTTTTTGATCTTAAAAGCCCAGTTCGGAAATTCAGTCAGGGTACCCTTTCCTTAGTACAGTGTTCAGAAGTCTCCTAAATGCCTACACTTTCTCTATGGCAACTCAGCTTCTCCCAGACCTTGAACACCAGCCTTGTCTTGGTGGTTACCCTTTGAAGACCACCTCCATTCTTCTACCAAGAGTTTAAGGACAGCAGTAATGATCATACTGAGCACCCAGGAGCATTCCTTCTCCACTCGCCTGAATTCTTTGCTCTTTCCCTGCTGCAAAGTGTTACCAGTATTCTGCATTACATGTAACAATTCATCCAAGGCTTCAGGAGTGTGAGATTGGAGCTTGCCTGTGTCCGATGAATAAACTGGGGGCAAGTTTTGCAACAGAAAAGTCTTTTTCAAGAACATGTCCTTATAGAAGCAGATTCTGTATTGCGTGGCTGGAGGGGCCTTTAGACGGTCCTTTCCCTTAGTTTTAGATTTGGAGTCTTAGTTTGGTTTCTACATCCACACGGTTCCATAAACACTCTCTAAGAGGCAGAAAGAGCTAAATTGTGCCTGTAAATTAAAAGATTAAATCCTACCCTCTGACCCCTTTCTATGTGAAGTAAAATACTCCTACTTGCCCCTTAGGCCATTTGTGAATCAATAAACCTAGGACTGTCAGTCTGAGAAATTGTTAGAACTCCTGAGAACAAATGGAATGCTTAAAAAAATCTGGGGGAAGATCTGTCTGATGTGATTTACTCTGGAGAGATGGTGAGTGCTTTGTAACCTGCTGATTACCATAATAAAACATCATTATTTTTTAGGGGAATAGAAAAATGACAATAGACCTTAAAGCACAGTATCCCATCGCTTGCCTCTGGGAAATTAAGGATGGTTCAGTCGTGATTTGCAAAGAGAACTCCAGTGGACTCTAAATTTTAAGGCTCGCCTCAGAGTAGAAACCATAGCTTACCTGCAGGGAAGGATTTGATTTTCTCTGCCTGGTGCTCTGCTCACCCCCCGCCCCCCACCACACCCTGAGTCAGATTGTAAGTAGACCACTTCCAAGGCAGTGCTGGTAGATGAACTTCCTCAGAAGTATTTTCATAGTCATACACGTGTGGGATTTGGGATGGGGAGAGGGTGGGTCTGTTGTGTATGTGCCAAGAATGGGCAGGATTTGTACCTGGACCAGTGCGCTGTGCTTTGAATGGTCTTCGTGGTGGTGACTGTGGCATTTCCAACATAGGCACCACTGAGTAGACCCAGGTCTGGGAAAGCCCTGTGCACGGGAGTGGGGTGATGGTACAGCCTTAGTGGGGAGGGATAGTTGGAGGGGCTTGAAGTCTGCAGTCACTTTCAGACAAGAGCCTGACAGAGGATGTAATGAAAGTCAGCATTTCACCGTAGAGGGCTGGAGCAGGGGGAGCGCAAGCCTGTCTATCAAAAACCTGAAACCTAGGATTAGCGGCCACCTGTGGAACTGGAAGGAGGGAGTCCCGGTGGATGGTGGGTGATTAACCCAGGGGTTTATTCCCTCAGTGGGTCAGTCAGACATCTAAGCACCTCCTAGCCATGAAGCTGTCTGGAGAGACTTCTGGAAGTTGACAGTATATTCCCTGCTATCCATTGAACCATCATCTTACCCCTTCACTGGCTTGTTTTATTCAATAAACCTTATCTGAAGACCTATGTGTCAGGCCCATTGTTAGGCACAGGGCACTAAAAAATGAGCAAAAGTGAATATTTGGACTTAACTGCTAGACCTCCAACTGCTTACTGTGCAGATATGTATAAATGGTCATACTCAAACTCAGTCCAAATGAATTCATTCTGTCCTGGGTTGCCATTAAACACAAACGACAGCAAGAAAAATTAAAATAATGAGTAGGTGTTTCTCAAGGGGCACTGTATAGCGGTGGGAGTGGGGTACCTAAAAACCATCACTATACAATGATGTCGTGGGTGTGCAGAGAAAGATGTGTAGAAGGCATTGTGGGACTACAAAGGCACAGGACCCAACCCTGTCTTAGGATGAGATAGGTTATCAAAAAGGGCTTTCAGAGTGAGATAAGAAAAGGAATGTTAGTGAGAGCCAGACTGCTTGGGGAAGACCTCTCAGTCAAAGGATCATAAGTGGGAAAACATTTGTTCGGAGCTCACTGTGAAACCCCAAGGTGTTCCATGTCCCTGGGGGTGTTAGGATGGTGACAAACTGGAGAGCTAAGTGAAGACCAGAGTGTGGCAGGTCTTTCTGCCTGAGAGCAGTAGCTGGGATTTGATCTTAAAGGGATTTAGAAAGTGGATTCACAGGGGCACGGTGCATGATCTAGTTGGAAAGAGAAAATTAACATACTCGCAGGTATGTCAGTACCAAGACAGACTGGTATGTCCCTAAGGGGATGTATGGAGGAGGGAAGGGATTCGGAGATCATTCCCCGATCTCTGCGATGTGGAAACTCAATTCTGTCCCTGCGATGTGGAAACTCCATTCTGTCCCGTGGATGTTTGCTGTGGTCACGGTTTATGACAGAACAGAGACAGATTCTGTTCTTATTCAGGTGAGGGGAGATGGGCAGGTTTCAGGAACCATGCCATAAGATGATGAAGTCAAAATTACGAGGTTGACTCACATTTTTGCCCAAGCTTGTTGACATAAATTGCTAATGCTTTTTTGGTACTGTGGGCAGCGACACCGGTGAGAAGTTGGTAGAGGGAGTTAAAGATACGTTAAGAATCTACCCACACGGAGGACTTTTGTAGCTATGTTTTTTTTTCCTCTCTCTCTCTTTTTTAAAGCTTTTAAATTTATTGATTTGATAGAGAGAGCTCAAATAGGTAGAGCTGCAGGGAGAGGGAGAAGCTCCCGCAGAGCTGGGAGCCCAATATGGGACTCGATCCCAGGACCCTGGGATCATGACCTGAACTCAAGGCAGACCCGTAACTGGCTGAGCCACCCAGGCTCCCCCATAGCTGTGTTCATACTTCCGTGGGTGTTTAAAATTTCCGTAATTGAAAAAATGGGAAAAATAATAGCTTCACTGGTTTTTGTGAGGGATCAATGAGTGCTAACACAAGTGAAGGTCTTGCCTAGTGCTGTACTTGCTAAAGGTAAGTGATTGCTACTACTGGCCACTATCTTGGCCAAATTCCACTTTTCCTTCCCCACTCTGTTATTTCTTGCTCTTGACTTTCTTGGCTCTTTATCTTGTTTCTGGCCTGGAATTTGCCCCATGGATTTTAGACAGTCCAGCTTTTCTGGTTTTGTCCCTGGATGGTTCTCGCAAGAGCATGCCTGTATCTCTTCTTTTTCTCTGCCTCATCTTGCCCAAGGAAACATCTCTACTACCACCCAGTCCTGGGGGCCACCCTGGGGACTGCTTGACTGGTACCTTACTTGCCCAGATACCTCCTTGTGTATAATGTGCATGAGGGGTGGAAAGGTGGGGAGGGGCCATGATGGGAAGAGAATGAACCAGACACAGCCCAGCTAATAATATCCCCCTTTATACAGTGGGTGTCCTCTTGAAATGTTGGGTTAAAAATGAGACTTTGGTAGTGTCCTTTTTTTTTTTTTAAAGATTTTATTTATTTATTTGATAGAGAGAGATCACAAGTAGGCAGAGAGGCAGGCACAGAGAGAGGAAGGGAAGCAGTCTCTCTGCTGAGCAGAAAGCCTGACATGGGGCTCGATCCCAGGATCCTGAGATCATGACCTGAGCCGAAGGCAGAGGCTTAACCCACTGAGCCACCCAGGCGCCCCAGGAGTATCCTCTTTTTATTTATATATTAGATATATAATATATATTATATATGTTATATATGGTATGTGCTAAAGTCTGTGCCTGTAGACATGATTGTATAGATATTTACTGCAACTTCAGGGACTCTGGTTTCCATTTTGTACTGAGTCTTTATCAGTGACTTTCAACCCTTCTAACCCTTTACTTCTGGCTGCTCTAGGTGTTTCCTACATTGCAGATTATTTGTAAACAATTTATTTAATATACTAGGTGAAAAGATTATTTAGAGGAATTTGGTGTTGAATCCGTAAGAAACACAGAATACTCAAGCCTTGTTAAGTGTCAGACATTGTGGTAGGTTCTTTTCACATACTCATCAGTAAGATGTCCTTCTGGGTTTTCTTTTAGTTGTTTTTTAAATTTTTTTTTTAGAGACAGAGTGAGAGCAAGCTGGGGAGGGGCAGAGGAAGAGGGAGAATTTTAAGCAGCTCCATGCTCTGTGTGGAGCTTGATGCAGGGTTCAGTCTCATGACCCTGAGATCATGACTCTGGGCCGAAACTGAGAGTTGGATGTTTCACTTACTGAGCCACCAAGGTTCCCCTGTAAGATGTCCTTTTGAAGTAAATGTTTTCTCCATTTTTACTTTCCCTGTGTCACATATTAAATATAGTTTAGGATGCTTTTGGTTGCCAACAAAAGAAAACCTACTCCAAACTAGTTTAAACAATAAAGGGAATTTAGTGGTTTTTGTGACTGAGCAATCTAGCCATAGGATGGGCTTCAGGTATGGTTTGATCCAGAGAAGCATGTTAGTATTAGGGATCTAGTTCCATGTCTCTAGGGTTTTCTTGGCTCCACTTTCCTCTGTATTTTGGCCTCACCTACAAGCAAGCTGTCTACAACTCAATGGAAACAAAAATACCCTCAGGAGTTCCAGGTCTTAAAAATGAATGTTACAGGAGCCCTGGAAGAGCCCACCAACTTTGAAACAGCAGAAGTCTTGAAATTCACTGAAGTTGCATGTTGAGACTATATGTCTGTCCTCTAGCAAACGTTGTGTCCAGGGGAGTGGATGCCACCATTAAGCCTGACCCTAGGGTGTGCATCAGGGATCTGAGGAGTAAAGTCAGCTCCTTCAGAAGCACACATACAAGCAGAGACTGTGAAGGGGAAGTGAGTACCATAGAGGCTGTTCACAGGTGTTCATTGCAGGGACACAGGTCTGGGGTTTGTAGGTAGTGCTCTCTGTCCAATCTCAGAGCCTTGTAATCCATATTGCTTTCCCCAAAGCAGTATTTAATAACCCTCACTATCCGTATTCCTCAAGAAACCTTGGATCTTGGTCTTTTGCACGTTACTATCTAGGAGCATGACTTGGTCTACATCATCTAATTGTTCAAGAACTCAGTATGCTTAACTCTGCAATAATGGGGCACCTGAGTGGCTCAGTTGATTTAGTGTCTGCCTTTGGCTCAGGTCATAATCCCAGGATCCTGGGATTGAGCCCCGAATCGGGCTCCCTCCTCACAGTGGGGAGCCTGCTTCTCCCTCTCCTTCTGACTCTCCCCACTGCTTGTGCTCTCTCTCTTGCTCACTCTCTCTGTCAAATAAACAAATGAAATCTTTAAAAACAAAACAAAACATTTGGTTTGCCGTGTGTTTCTGGAACAGCTTCTCACCACAGATACATGGAAGAAAAACCTGCACAGTGAACACAGAGGGTCCTATTTTCCTGAAAAGGACAGACATAAGATCCATAGCCTGGCCACTATTCTAGGCTCTGATGTGCTTTGGGACATTCTTCACTTCCTGAAGCACCCATTCCAAAGCTAACCTTCTAGCCTCTGATCATAGACATTTGTGGGGGAGAAAAACCTTTATAAAGCAAGTTTCAGTAGAGTTACCAAAAAAAAAAAAAAAAAAATCTGAGTGGAGATTTAGAGGCAACCACAGGGAGCAAGTCAATGTGTGTGTTATGACTTTTCTTCTCCTTTTTATTTTTTAAGATTTTATTTATTTATTTATTTAATGTATTTATTTTGTCAGAGGGCAATCGCCCACAAGCAGGGAAAGTGACAGGCAGAGGGAGAAGCAGGCTCCCCACTGAGCAGGGAGCCCGATGTGGGACTCGATCCTAGAACCCTGGGATCATGAGCTGAGCTGATGGCAGCCACTTAACCGACTTAACCAACTAAGTCACCCAGGAGCCCCGTGACTTTTCTTTTATTGGCTGATGCATATGGGAAAATTGTGGGGTGAAGAACAGTATAGTACGTTTCTTTGCTCTTCCTTCTATAAATGGCGTGCTGACATAATGATTAAGGTACTGGAAGAAGTCTGCATTCTCCTGTGGACAGAGGGGAGAGGGAGAAGGTGGGGGAAAGACGGATGAAAAGGACTGGAAACATTTCTAGTGGGGCATCCTCTTTGTAGTGTGTGTGTAGATGTCTTTTTTCTTGATGTTCCTGGCAGAGTTCCAGGCACAGCAGAGGCTGTAAGTACTTGGCAAATGGGCGTATCTTTTTCTTTGCTCCAGTAACTCAGTAAGGAACAGTGGTGCCCTGTTCCTGGATGTCAGCCTTCACGAAATCCGTATTGCTCTGTGCGCTGGGGAAAGGGAATTACCCAAGGGCCCTCGTGAAAGCCTAACCTGGGGTGTACTGACAGTACTTTGTTCTGACTGGGCACTCAAATATTTGTTGAAGAGAAACCCAGAATATCAACTTGAAGCTGAGGATGTTTGTGCCCTAGACTGATCCTGTGTTTCTTTCAACATGCTTTGGAAAGAACACCCCGGGGGACATGGCTATCTCTGTGAACCCCAGGTCTGTGGATTTTGTTTCCTTTCTGCATTCTGCTGATTCTGTGAAGTAGAAGAGCCAGACATGCAGGACATTGGGTGGGGCTGGAACATTCTGGAAGACTGGAAATTTGATGAAGTTTGGGGGGGGCATGACAGCTGTTTCTGTTGCTGGGGGAAGAGCAAGTCCCATGATAGGAGGTGTGGCTGGTCCGACTGGCAGGTAGGCAGTGACTTCAGTCCTCAGCAACTCTGAAGGGAATTCTTTTCTGACCTGTTGGTGGCCAAGAGAAGCAGTTGCTGCAAACCATGTGGCTTTATTGACTTCTCGCTGGAGGCTGCTCCTTGAAGGCAAAGCTGAGCTGAGGCCTGGCTGGTCTACCTCTGTGTTGGATTCAGCGAATGGATTTCAAAGTGTGGACAACTTTTGGAGTGGTTGGTGTGTTTTTCCCTCGATGTAATAACAGCTGTTAGAGTTCAACCCTCTGCTTCTGTTGTGTGAATTTTGGTTCTTTCATTTCTTGCCCCACGGACGTGAGTGAGGGAGAAATGTTTTTGAAAGGAGAAGCAGAGAGGGAGGTGGTGGTTGGACTCTTTTATCAGGAGACCGTCTTTGTGACATCACTTTGTCCTAAGGTTTGCTCTTTCATTCCAGGCACAAAGACAGAATAGAGGGTCCCTCAGCACCCTGAGCCAGTGACGGCCACTGCGGATGGGAGAGCGAAGCCGGGCTGGTCCCCGGCACAGGGCTGAGGCAGAGTCTCTGAGAACAGGGGGTGTTTGGGCAACCATCTCTCTTAGCCACAGGGCTAACGACAAAGTGCAAGTTGTAGAGCATTTGCAGAACTAAGCATCGAGAATGAAATTCCTTATGGTCATGTGATATGCAGAGATCACGAGAAGACTTGTGTTTCAGCGAGCAAGCTTTTGCCCTGTTCTGTCACAGTTCTTTCAGCAGCCTCTGCAGACGGTCTGTGAACCCCTGCGGAATCTATTTAGGGCCTAGGAAGAGGACAGTGTTTCTCAGGGAAGAGAGAGAATGAAAAAACATTATTCGAAGGATGACTCTGGCCCTTTGTCACAGAAACCACGGGTCTGTAAGAGGACCGCGGACTATTAATAAAGTCTCAGTCATTATAGATATGCATCTGGTAAGGGATGGCTTTACCTGACAGATAGTCTGTAGTGGTTTAAATTTTGTCAGGTAGCCCCTCCATTTCTATAACCTATTGAAAAACATGTTCAGGTGCTACTAATATAGCTTCCAACTGGGACATCAAAATCTGTGTGCAGATAGATCTGTCATGGCCCACATAGTAGGGGTGGAGCTTGAGTGGCTGGGGTAATATCCATTCTGTGGCTGTATTGACATCCTTTTTGCTTGTGTGTGTACATGCACACACACACACACACACCCCAACACCCCACTTGTTTGACCGTTTCCCTTGTTCCTGTTGTCATCCTCAGTTAGAATTGTACTTGATCCTGACCTATCTCAACTGACTCATTATCTCCTAACCACTTTTGGGATGGGGCAGTCTCAATCTGTTCATTTCATGTCCCTCATTTAAATCTTACTAACCTATCCTGACACCCTCCCTTCAGGAGCCCTGGGACTACAAGTAGGGAAGGGGACATAAAAGACTTGGCGGTGATCAGAGCCTATTGTTTTGTCTGTGCCTTGGGCTGTGCCTTCATTTCTCTTATTCTGGTGTTGCCCTTAAGATGATTTCACACACATGTTTGAAAGGTATGGGACTACACTCTTTAGAACTCAGAATTAATCTGCGGCTTCTTTGGAAGGACTTTAGTTATCTGTAGATGAGAAGGCAGCCTGATAAATTTCTGATCTTCATCCAGCTGTTACTGCCAGTCTGGTTGTGAAATGTGACAGGACCATGGCCAACTGTGTAATGTTGAAATATGTTCCATCTGAAATTCCCTTCTATCCTCTACATTGCTGTGTGAATTAAGAGGGTATGACTGGCAGTGATCAGAGGCTGAAATCACATTTTGAATTTGCCTAAAGAGGATTTGTTGGGTTTTCTGCTAGTCACAAGACATTGGGCAAGGGGCCATTTACAAGGGATTGCAGTAGTATGGAGAGCTTACATTCCAGGGCAGGACTTGGTGAAAGGGTACTAAAAGTAGAAGGTAGAATGTGGATGACAACTAGTATTGAGAAAGTACTCTAGGTGGCAGCTCAGAGGAGACAAGAAAGCTATGGGCCTGGATGTCTGCCCTCACAGATTAGGATTCTAGCCTGAGTCTACATGTCCACACAGGATATGAACAACATCGTGTAAGGGAGGAACATTTTAGGCAGAGTAATGACACACATAAGTGTGAAGGTGGGAAAGTTTGGGGACCCTGTACAAGACTCTTGGAACAGTGGATTTTTGTGCTGAGAGAAAAGGGGAAGAGAGGATCTTGAAAGTTAGGAGTGGGCATGTATCCTGCTGCTTGGGACAACAGAAAACCCAACTTAGCCTAAACCGTAAGAGAGAACGCATTGGCTCAATAACAGAAAAGGCTCTTCTTTCCAGGTTGCTGGCATGGTTCTTTAAGGTCTGCTCCCCTCTCCGTAGGTTTCTGTGTGCTCATAAGATGGCTGCCAGCAGCAACCAAGGCCACATGCTTCTCTGTTCACATGTATAACAATCCAGAAAAGACCTGAGTCCTCGCTTCAGCAGCACATATACCAATAAAGGACTTGAGCTTTGCTCTGGCTGGTCCAGTCTTAACCATCATGGCAGCCAAGGGAATGCTTTGTGCTTAGGTTTGAGTTTCTGCTCATCCCACAATTAGCATAGAGATGAGGTTGTGCTGATCAGTTTATGCCAATAAGGATCAACCTCTAGAGCTCAGTTTTGGGCCAACAACACTGAAGTCCTGTGGCTGCTGTATAGCGATTCCCCAAAGGAAAATCTAGAAAGGTAGAGAAGAATAGGAGGCTGGAGGATATATTGACAATGGAAAAAAATATGAATTATAGCTTTAAATTATAGGCAGCTCTGAATTCTAGGCTCAGTGATGTCCAGCTGAATCTAGACATGATTCTATAGGTAGATCCTCTTGGGCTGATGCCAGTATTTGTCGTGGTTCTTGATGGAAAAGAATGTTTTATTGTAATCTGCTCATGCCCAGAGAACTTATCTGGTGGCCAGTTTTCCTTCTTGTCCCCATCATCTGTGTTTGCTCCTCACTAGGATTGTGTATGATCAGTAGCTGGCTCATTTGTTTGAGACTCTCCAGAGTGCCAAGCTCAAATGTCTCTGGAGAAGGACCTCCCTCTCCTATAGGGCCCCCTGTGAGAGCTACTCCACTCATTGCACATTGCTGTGCTGAAGTTACTCAGTTGAGTCTAACCATTCACATTAATCATTAAGCAAAAATTAGGTAGAATTGATGAAGTTCGTGAGTGCCAATCAGAGGCAGCCCATCCATCCATCTATGTGTTCAGTAAGTGAGTGTACCTGCTCTGTGCCAGGAGCTGTGCTGGTCACTGGGGATGAACCCAACTATAGCACACAGTCCCTACCCTTGAGCTCCCCATCTGATTGGGTAAACCAGGAAATCTACAATGTTCATTTTATGTGGTGCATGTCCTAGGTAGATAGCATGCTACGGAAGTTTAGAGAAATGGTATTTCTCTCCACTGGAGGTATAGCAGATGACATTTCCTAGCTTAAGTAGGATGTTTAAAATGGGTTTAGAAGTTAGGGTTAGGCAGTGGATAGGTGTTTAGAACAGAGAGAGGGGATCGTGATAGATAAAGATACATTGACCTATTGTCAGAGTCATAAGTGTTATTTGGTGGCTGGGGCTATAATTCTTAAAAAAAAAAAAAAAAAAAAAAGAAAAACAAATGGACAAACCAGGAGATAGAGTGGGAATGCAGACTCCTGACTCTTCCATCCAAGATTCTAATCTGCCAGACAGGAAAGTGGTCTGGGAATCCCATTTTCATTTCCGGCTCCTTGGGTGGTTCTGATCCTGGTGGTCTGAAGAGTGCACTGGTCTAGAGTGCATTGTGGGTGGTGCAGGGCTGCAAATGTAGGCTGGAGAAGGGGAAAAGCAGAAGCCTGAGTGGCCAGAGAGGTTGGGGAAGGATGCGGGAGAATTTCAAGGTCTGAGAGTGTTCAGTAGGATCCTAGAGGAAGTTGTAGGCATTGGACAGCAAACCCACTTTAGAGCAGGAAATAAGATCTTGGGCTTATTTTTGCACCATTGAGCTAAAACATCTTTCCAGAATAAAAGACTAGTGAAATAATCACTTGGCTCTAACCTCAAGCCGCTGAGCATTCGGGTTCCAAATTTTAAGTGCAGTTCTTAGTCTGCTAGTCTGTCTATTGGGAATTATTTATCCTTGTTGTGTTAGCACAATGATTTTGTAATGCTCTTGAGTAACCTTGGAGGCCACTCTACAAATGGCTTGATTTATTATTTAAAAATAGGATTGATTCAAGACCGAATAAATGTGTAATACCGAATCCACATTGGGGGGCCAGTGGAGGGAGGTACGCAGCATTTTTATAGGTCAGGTGTTTGCAGGCCTCATAGTCAGGGTCGGTCTCTTCTCAGAATCATTAAGACTTAGTAAGACATGGTATTTTTTTTTTTTTAAGACCTATTTGAAAGAGAAGAGAGAGATGAGCATGCTGGGGGAGGGGGAAGAGAGAGGAAGAGAGAGAATCTCAACCAGACTCCCCACTTAGCGTGGAGCCTGACAAGGGGCTCAATGATGCCACAACCCTGAGCTGAAAGCAAGAGTTGGACGCTCAGCCAGCTGAGCCACCCAGGTGCCCCTTAGTAAGATCTACTAATAGTCTTCCTCAGACAGGGTAGCTTTACGAACCTTCTCACAGGTTCCTGACTTTCCCTGAAAGCTGCTGGGAGTGAGTTGGGTTCTCCATCTATGGGCACTGGACTTCTAGATGGCTTACTTCCCGTGCAGTGATGATTTTTACTCGGTGTTAAAACAGAAACAAGATTTCAGATGGGCTCTGTGTTTTTCGTTATTGTTGGAATTAACCCAGTTACCATTCTAAGCTCCTTGGGAATGACTGGAAAGTCCCACTTTTCGGTACAACTTAGAACTGCTTTGTGTCTTCCGTTGTATGTAGTAAGAATTCATTAGTTAGGGGTGCCTGGGTTGGTCAGTGGGTTAAAGCCTCTGCCTTCCGCTCGGGTCATGATCCCAGGGTCCTGGGATCGAGCCCCGCATCGGGCTCTCTGCTCAGCAGGGAGCCTGCTCCCCTCCCCTGCTATCTCTCTGCCTACTTGTGATCTCTGTCAAATAAATAAAATCTCAAAAAAAAAAAAAGAATTCATTAATTAAATTTGACCTTAAAGGCCACCAAGAAACAAGGTCTGAGCTCCATCCTTGACCCTGAATGATTTGTTTTAGGCATGAAAGTGTACCTTGAGAGAAGGTGCAGGAAGTTACATGTAAAAACATGTATATTATCAGCAGGTCCTCACAGGACTTCTCCCTACTGGCGCTGTTGACACTCTGGGCTAGATGATTGTGGTTAGAGCCTGTCTTGTGCATTGTTAGATGATCTGAGGCATCCCTGGCCCCTACCCACTAGAGCCAGTTGTGAGGGTCCACATTTGTCGGCAGATACTGCTAAATGTGCCCTGAAGGCAAAAATCGCTGCTGGTCGAGACCCACCAAGTTAACAGACAAGGAAGCTCTTTCTGGATATCTCTTTACTCAAGCTGTTCATTGATTTTTTTGAGAATTCCACTGTAACTATTAAAAAGCCAAATAGTTAGTGATCAATATACACAGATTGCATATTTGCAGATTTTGTCTACGTGCTAAAATTGATGAGTAAACCTGAAGTCATGAATCCAGGAGCTTTTACAGTCGGCCTTGGACACACACGTGTGCCGAGAGGCAAAACATTCCAGTCGCGTCCTGCACCTGTTCCCAGCTGAGGTCAGAAAGGTGATGCTTCTTGTTGTAGCTCTCTCTTGTAAACAAACGTCCTTCCCATGGCCTATTGAATGCCACATTTTTAAGATTTTTGTGCCTTTTCAATGGTGATTTTGCTTTTAAAAATGACCCCCAAGTACAGTATAGTGCTGTCTAGTGTTTGTAAGGATGAGGAGGTTATTATGTGCTTTACAGAGAAAATACATGTGTTAGATAAGCTTCCTTTCAGGCATGAGTTAGAGTGCTCTTGGCCATGAGTTCAGCGTTAATGATAAATCTTTCTAGGTGTCTTCAAACAGAAATATGCATAAAACAAGGCTACGCATTGACATTGGATGAAAATGTTGTGACCAGAGGCTCCCAGGAACCTAGCCCTGTATTTGGCCATGGAGAAACAGTCCAGTCTTTGCCAGTTCAGGGTTAGTGGTGACTTTGTAAGAATGTAACTACTGCAGGTAGGAATCGAATGTACTAGTATTTAGCTAGCTGACATTGCCAAAGCCTACATTTTAGAGATGCAATGTGGTGAATGTATGAAGCTGGATTGCTTTTTTGGTAAAGAATGATGTAGCCACATTATGGAAAACTTAGAGAATAAATAACTGCTCAGTCAGTGGTTGTCAGTATTTTTACAGCTATGGCATACCTTGTGGGAAAAGGCTCTATCAATTTATAGTGCCACAAGCAATTTACTTTTCCATTGAATGTCCTTTTCAGTGCATCTTTGCCAGCATTATTTTTGCATTTGTCGTATTTAAAAAATGACAAAATTGTTGTGAAAACTCAAATCGTACAGATAGTTCAAAAATAGAATGTAAAAGTTTCATTGTTATCTTTCCCCCTTTTTTCTCAAGAATGTTAAAAATCTGGTATGTCATTTCAAGTCTTTTAAGAAAATGCACATGAAAAGAAATGCTTTATATAGCTACAATTTAACATGGAAGGGACTATTTGCTTTGTATATGCTGGTTGCATTATGCTTTGGATACTTTATATAATTCAGGCACAAAAATGCTTTCTCATAATTTATAATATAGTTGTCTGGAAAAACAACATAAATGTTGTTTCCCAATAGCTGTTGTTTGATTTTTTGAGCTAAGTGATTATTAGCTTGCGATATATCTCTTCTAATCTAATTTTTGTTTTTGCCCGTAACCTAAGTGACAGAACACAACCCAGAATCTGTCTTGAAATTTTATTTTCTCTCATGAGGTTTGGCAGAGGATTTCAAAGAATTGTGTTTCCTGGTAGAAAGGTAGTTGATAAATGGATGCAAATGAGTAAACATTATCCAGGATCAGTCAAGACGCTTAGTATAAAATACTACAACAGATGTTCCTGGAACGATTACAATGTGAAGAACATATTTCTGATAGTGAGTCTGGAACCCTTGCCCTCACCGTGGCTGGAGAAAAGAGGACATGGGAAGGATGGCTGTTGATCCTCCGTGTGTCAGGCACAAAGGGACCCGTTGGAGTGACGAGAGATTCCGCAGATGAGGTTGCCTTGACTCAGGGTAGGGAAGTGAAAGCTTCTTGGGCCAGCTGTTGAGAATAGAGAGTAGAGGGAATTTTGATTGTGGTTTGAAACCCTACTTATATTAGAAAACCATAGTTTTCACTTAGGACAATTTAGAGACATGCGGTAAAAATGCTCCTGGAAAAGAAAAACTAAAACATGAGTAGCTTTGATGGATGGAAGAGCTTGAGAAAATTGCAGACCTTTGAAATCAGAGGCATATTCTGTTTCTAGGATGGTGAGAAATTGTGCATCTCTAGGATTATGTGTTAATTACTTAGAAAAAGGTAAAATAAGAAGTACGACTTTATTATGGTCAGGAAGGACTGTTTTCTGGAAAGAAAGGAAAAGGTGTGTATTATGCCTGAGTGTCAGTTTCCTTTTTTTTTTTTTTTTAAGATTTTTTTTTTAATTTTTTTATTTGGCAGAGATCACATGTAGGCAGAGAGGCAGGCAGAGTGAGAGGAAGGAAAGGAGGCTCCCCGCTGAGTGGAGAGTCCGACATGGGGCTCGATCCCAGGACCCTGAGATCATGACCTGAGCCGAAGGCAGAGGCCTAACCCACTGAGCCACCCAGGCGCCCCCTGAGTGTCAGTTTCTTAACCTAACAGTGAGTTAAGCCTAGAAGATTAAAGTCCATAGGATTGTTTCCCAGTAAGGGAGTGTCACTTACACGATAATTTTGCACCTCAATCCCAGATTCCACACTCCTGCAAGACTAGAGTAAGTGTGGATAAAAACTCAAGGGTTGGGCAGAAGGTGGATTAAAAAAAAAACAAAAAACTATTTTATAAAGCATTAGCTATGAAAAAAAATCACAATTTAAATGTCCTATTAAAAAACAGAGCAAAACAGAACCAAAAAACTCCAAACCAAAAGACCCTTCCCATTTGGAAATTACAAGGTCTCTTCCCTGTGAGATTCTTAGTTTACCCTGGGGAGGATACTTTTTGTTGGCTCTTGCAGGCATTCAGATAATCATCAAAAACCTAGAGGCACGCCCTTTGAAGTACATAGTTTCTCTTTCAGAACATCTATGGGAGAGGCACTAAGGAGAATCTTTAAAGTAAAGTAAAATATTTCAGATAACTGTCCACATTCCTCAGACTTGTATTCCTGAAAAATGGCAAGCAAACTCTATGGCTTTTACTCATTTTTAATTTGAATATTTATGGAAGGCTGAGTTGAAATGTGCCTTTAAATTAACCTTTTTGGGGTAAAGTTCTATTAAAAAGGTCATTAACCATATTTGGGTTAACTAGTTAGGACAAATTTAAACATTACATGATGCTTTAGGGTAAAAAGTAATGAAGCTAATTTAATTCCCTCCTCAAAAAGTCCTTTGTAAATAGTGTCTCTGTTGCGTATCTTAGTGTTTATAGAACAGAAGCTTTAACTGTGGTGTTCCTACATCAGTGAACTTTTATCTTATGGGCTTTGTAAATAAAATTGTATTCTCCATATTTTCTGGTTTAATAGTTGTTTTTTTTTTTTGTCTTTTTGTTGTTTTGTTCTGTTCTTACGTTTATATCTCTTATCTACCTAACATTTGTTTTTGTGCCTCATAGAGGGAAAGTGATAACTTCGTTTTCATTTTTGTGGATATTTACTTTTGTGCATATATACTTTTCCAGAGTATATTTCAAATAGTTGTCTTTTTCCGTGCTGGAAAAATATATAGTAGTTTGCTCTTCAGTACTTACTCAAAATGATACATTGATTGTATCCTAAATATCCACATGTTTGCTTACTGTACTCTCTACCCTAGTAAATGATCTATTTCTGTGGTAACACTTTTTAGTTACTGTAGCTTTACAGTATATTTATTTAGCTTTGTTAGGATAGGTCTCCCTTCATTGTTCTTTCTTCAAAACATTTTTCAGTCATGCTGAATCTTTCTCTCTTCCAGCTCAACGTTAGAATCAGATTTATAAACTCTGCAGAATATTTTGTAGCAATGTGGGTTGCATTGTGTTGACTTTAAAAACTGTGATGAAAGGAGAATTGCCATTGTATGAAATTGGGTCTTCTTGTCTGGGCACTGGTAGCACCATTACTTGTATCTTCTGTGTTATTCAGTAAAACTGAAAGTAAGACTGATTTGACATATTTATGGGTAAGTTTATTTCTAGGTATTTTCTTTTTCCCCACCCCTCCTTCCTTTTATACTTAGCTGATATGAGTGGATTTTTTTTTTGTTCTTAAGATTTTATTTTTTAAGTAATCTCTACCGCCAACATGCGGCCCTAACTCACAACCCTGAGATCAAGAACCACACGCTCTATGGACTGAGCCAGCCAGGTAGCCTTGGAATTTTTTGTTTTCTAAATGACATTCCTCATCTAGTTATTCTTTCTGACTATCTCCAGTCCACTTAGATTCTAGGCAAATAGACATTTCATTTACAAAAATAAAATAATATAAAAAATAAAAATTACTGCCTTTTCTTAACATTTTCTTTGATTTCTCTGGGTTAGAGGTTGAAGTAAAGTTTTAAATAGTTAATAGCAGGCATCCTTGTCACCGTCCTGATTTTAATGGGACTTGAAATTCACCATTTATTGGTTCGTTTCCATACATTTCTGATTTGCTTTTCTATATAGGAAACTGTTTGCTATTTATAAGAAAGTGTCAAATTAAAAGTAACCAGGGGAGACGTTTAAGTTACTGGTTGTTTCCCAAAGAACATGGCAATGATGGGGGATATGCCACACACAGAAAAAGTGTTCATAATTTCTTAGGGTTCTACTTGGTTTTTCCCTCAAAGAAATTCACGATGTGTAGGAGCATGTTGGGGCATCTGAGGACTCCTTAGAACACAGGATCTCTGCAGGAATCCTAGGAACACACTCTGAGCAAGAGTCATGTAAATGAACTGGTTGGCCTGATTTTTTCTGAAGTGGAGTGGAGTACAGTGGAGTACAGTGATCGAGCCAGTGGCAGTAACCCATGCTGGGGTAGAGTCTTGGGCTCTGGCAGTCCTGTTTTCCTTAGGCAGATGGAGGCACATTCTAGGTGTGCCCTGTGAACACATGAATAGGGTTGAAATTCAGAAAACCCTCACCTAGTAGGTAGAAGGAAAGGGACATTGGGAGCAGAGAACTTACAGATGTAAAGAACCAAATGTAAAAAGGGGAAGAGAATAACATACAAGATGTGAGATGTGATGCCTCAGGGCTCTGGCACTTTCCTGGCTGGGTGGGGGTTGGGGGGTCCTAATCTGTGTTGCCAGAAGTTGGGCTGGCAGAATTGAAGTCATAGGCTCATAATGTAAGCTCAAGCCCTTTCTCGTTAGTAGACTGTACCTGTAAACACTTTTATTAGGTAAATTTTAAATTGCCATGTGTGCCTGAAAGCTCTAAGTCCTTAATACATTTATTTATTTATTTATTATTATTATTATTTTTTTTAAAGATTTTATTTATTTGACAGAAATCAGAAGTAGGCAGAGAGGCAGGCAGAGAGAGAGGAGGAAGCAGGCTCCCTGCTGAGCAGAGAGCCTGATGCGGGGCTCGATCCCAGGACCCTGGGATCATGACCTGAGCCGAAGGCAGAGGCTTAAACCACTGAGCCACCCAGGCGCCCCATCCTTAATACATTTAAAAGAGCGGTTTTCCAACTGTGATTCCTGGAGCTCTGTGTGTGCCGTGGAGGCCCCTCGGGAGCCCACAGGACCCCAAGACTCCCATTCCCCCATTTCAACCAGAGCAGCTCTGCTTTCATGAATCTACATTGCTTATCAGGTTTCTGAGTAAAGTAACATTAGAAGACAAACTTTGCTGCTTAAAAAAAAAAAAAAAAAAGAAAAAGAAAAAATAAAAAAAAAAGACAATCTGAAAGCCATCATTGAATAATTCGAGTAATTAAAACCATGTCGTGTAGTAATACCAATCTTGCCTATGTTAACTATTGGCATTTTTATGTTGGAGTTGCATTTCTCAAGGAAGATTTCCTTGCAGACGTGATGTAGAAAGGATTTCCTTTTTACATAGACTTGGTAGTGGTTAGGGTGTGTAGGCACGTGATTGGGTCAGTTGTGTCCGTGTCTGATAATGGTAGGCTGCTTAAGGACCTGCTTGTGTTGTATCTTTTTCATCGCACCCCCTGTCCCCCTCCCCCACCCCTGAACATCCACCACACGGGTTCAGGATGTAGCTCCTGATTCCATGCAGACTGCTGTGGATGGACAGTCCCCCCCCCCTTCTGCCAACGATGTGAGCCACAAGGTGGGCCAGGAGAAGCTCAGAGGCACAGCTTTGACAACAGCCTGACTTGGCTCTCGTGTTTCCGGGTGCAGGGACTTATATAAGAGAGCTCTAAGTAGCCGTCTTTGGGGATTGCTGGATTTTACTAGGATCACCAAAAATCAAAGCAGTCCGGCTTGCCAGCAGAGCCTCTCCCAGTTCTGCGTGGGCTACAGTCTAAGGAACTGAGGCCAGTGGATGTGGACTGAGCCCAGAGGAATTGTGGTGATGAAGCCTGGCTTCACAGAGGGATTAGTAATGTCCTCACTGTTCACCTACACCCTTCCTACTCCTCATGGGCAAATTTTAGTCCTTTCCCTTCTGAGGAGCTCCCCCTGGCAAATCTGGTCCAAAGTGAGCTTTGCTGTCCATTGTTCAGCGAGACTCTATTCTATCGTGAACAGCCATGCTGCCATCGTTTGCAGTCACCCACTAAGGATTTTTATCTGCTGTACCAGCTCTGAGATAGTACTGTTGTCACAGCACCAGACCTAGATCAAGTGCTTGTTTTAGGCAAGGATGTTTGGTGGTGATAGAAACCCATTCACCAGTTTGATAAACAGGAAAGGTTTCTGTGTGTTTTGAAGATCTCCCAGGATGGGAAATGAAGAGCATTGGGATTCATGGGAATTGGACTGAGCCCATCAAAGTGCTCTCTTGGGCTCCTGGTTCCTGTCTTGGGGTGTCCTTTATCCCCTTGATTGCCAGATGAACTTGTGAGGTCGTGATTGCCTATTTGTCCTCTGGGGCTACCTAGCCCCAGGCTTTCTGACTTCCTCATCTTCCAGCCTCCCAGCTAGAGTTCAACTGGGCTTAGAGTTACTGGGGAGAATCCCACTGGCCAAAACTGGCTCCTTTGAACTGAAGTCACAAGAGCATGAGGTCCCTGGCCTGACCACTGAAATGCTTCCTTAGAGTCAGAGCTCCAGCCCCGCCCCGGCAGCTTTGGTGGAGGCAAGAGGAGACCCACGGTAGTCCCAGGCTGCCCCTTCAGGCTATACAGATCCCAAAACAGGTCTCTTCCGTGGCTCAAGCACTTGCTAAATAATGAAGTGATTTATCCTTTTTCCCAACTCTTATCTCAGTGCTTTGAAATGAAATTTTCCTATAACCTGTCTTTCATTGTATGAATGAACCTTTCTGGATTGTGTTTCCCAGGGGTCTGGTGGGGGACCCTGGCCCCGTTGCTCAGCTCTTGGAGTTGGAGGCTGGGTGAATTGCGTAACAGAGGCCAGATAGTGTCACAGCTTTGTCATTCCTGTGGGGAGGCCAAGTGCAGGGCAGCCCCACCAAGAGAAGCATTTCCAAAGATGGAGTGATGGAACTTGGAGACCTCCTTACCCCCTTCCTGCTGGCTGAGTGTAGGAACAGCAGCCCGGACCTCAGGGCCAGGACCCAGTGCGTGGCTGTGGACATAACCTGGGGAGTGCTTTCCTGGGCTAGCATGGCTTGTTCCAGAGAGGAAGTACGATTTGCTCTTCCATTTGTACAAAATATCCCTGCTTCCCACTCTTCTCCAGAGCAGGAAATGAAAAAGAAGTCCTCACTCTAAAACGAGAGAAGAAAAGAACTACCTAGCCCGATGCTCACACAGGATTGTTTGTCCCTGCGCCCCGCACTACAGCTTCATTAGACCCATGTGTTATTTTTGAATGGCAGGAATAATAGGGCTTACACCTAATCGAGGAAAAGAATTCCAAACAAAAGCTTGGGTGGGGTTTCCTGGGCAGGAGTGTGATATTGTAATAAATGGGAAACAGTTCTGCAGTCCAATCTCTGGTCTGATTATACAAATTATAGCAGGGGGCCCGGTTCTCGAAGGAATGTAACACACCCCACAGAGGCCCCTCCCTGGCGGGTGTGTCTGCATTTCCTCCAGTGCCCTCCTCAGCGGTTGATGCTTTCGCCAGAGGAGCCCAGAGCCTCCTGAGGAATAATTAGGATGCCTTCATTAGGGTCTCTGCTATGGGACCATTTTACAGGTGAGTTTGCCTTATGTTAAAGCCCTTCAGGGAGTCCGGTGGCTAAATTCTCCTCTCTTCTCCTGCGTTACTGAACAAAGAGTGCATACGAGGCTCTGACAATCCAGTAACAATGGCCAAAATTTCCAAGCACTACTAACGAGCCAGGCACTTGATCCGGACAGAGTAGAGGAAAATGTTGGAATAAAAAAGTCTCTTTGCTTGCAAAAGGGGACATCAATTTCTGTGACTGTGTCTGGAGGCCTGCTGCAATCCTCTGTCTTCAGATCACCACTCCTTGTTCATGTTCTAGAATATTCCTGACCCCGCTGGGCTCAGCCTTGGTGAGCTGCTTGAGAGTTCCCTCATGTGCCAGGTTCCTGTTCCTTCAGGAATGCTGTCTTTGTTAATCTCACTGGTGGCCCTTCTCCCCTTTACTCTTGCTTCTCAATCTTCAGAAGCAAATATTCTGTCCCTTGAGAAAGTTCCCCTGGCTTGTCCCTCCTGTCCTGAGCCCCCCAGTCTGTTACAGGCCCCAGAGCAGCCTGGCTTACCTATTTTTTTTTTTCTTCTTTTTTAGTTTTTTTAGTTCTTACCACCCACTGTCAGATGAAGGTTTTAGTACTTCTTCTTAAATCACCACTTTCTGGAGACCAAGGACTGTGTTGGGCTCATCTTCAAATTGTTGATACCTGGCACATAGTATGTGCCAGGTATCAGAATGGTTTGAAGCTGTTTTCTCTTAGCACATATGTTTGAGGTTTTTTGTTTTTAAATCTGGAGCCAATTTATGGCCCATATCAGGTAAATATGTTGCTTTAATATTACAGGCTTGTCGGCTTGGGATCTAAGATTGTTTTTCTCTAAACCATTTTGGTTGGTCTTACCCCTATGCCTTGCTGTCTTATCTGATTAGCTGGATGCTGGCGGCAGAGTCATGAGACGGCAGGGCGAGGCTGAGATTGGCCTGACTCTGTGTCTAGGTTGTGACCCACCTCTTTAATTTGGGATTTCTTAGAGCCACAGCAGGTCAGTGAAGATGGAATGCATTTAACAGAGGTGTGGTGCCTGGCCCGTGTGTCCCTCTTGACTGCACCTTCTCACCACCCCTCCCACATTAGGCCCACTGGCCCTTGTCCCCCTTGCTGTGCCTTAGGCGTGGTTTCTGTCAGCCTTTCAGAGTCTGTCCAGCCTACCTGCTCTCTGGGGAACCCTTCTGTGGTTCCGTGAAAATGTGTGTACCCCAGAGATATCACAACTAGAATCCCTCTGGTGGAACACTTCGGATGAACACCCCAGTGTGCATCCCATTTTATTGACCTCATTTGTTGGTAGGTCTCCCCTCTCCCATCACTGGGGCACTCATTCCACAGTGAAGCCCTGGCCTTATTTTTTTCCATATTTCCCAGTGCCTAGCTTGGGCCACACACGTCATTCCTACTTGGTGGGCCATTAAATGAATCCCTAGGCAACTTTTAATTAAAAACAACAAAAACCAATAAAAACAGGGAAAAAAAACCAACAACAGGGTGCATCTTCTCAGTGGCAGTGTTTCAACTTCTAAAATTATTGCACATGTCCTGACATCGTCCAGGGTTGGAGCTTTAAGCAGTGCGAGTCCTAGTTTACCCGTGAGGGAGGGAGACTAAGAGGCTCAAACACTGTAGCCACACATCTTGTATGAGGCAAGATGGGGACAGACTTGATCCTTCAGAGGCCTTGTCTGGGCTTTTCCCCGTACAGGATGCACCCCTGTAAACTTAATGAGAAACATTTGGTGGGTCAGCCAGCCCAGGTTTCCAGTTTCCACATGGGTTTGGGAGGCTGGTCTCACAGGGAACAGGAGGGGCCCTCAGAATCCTCCCTGGGCAGGTCCGAGTGGGCCTGTTCCTGTGGTGGTGGCGATGCTCGTTTCCATCTAGAAATGACCAAGATTTTCGACCTGGAAAAGGAAGTTCTGTTGGCACTGCAGGTTAGACCCTCCTGCACTTTTAAAGATTTATTTATTTGACAGAGATCACAAGTAAGCAGAGAGGCAGGCAGAGAGAGAGGAGGAAACAGGCTCCCCACTGAGCAGAGAACCCGATGCGAGGCTCTATCCCAGGACCCCGAGATCATGACCTGAGCCGAAGGCAGAGGCTTTAACCCACTGAGCCACCCAGGCCCCCCCTCCTGCACTTTTATACCTTGCAGATTTTATCACAGATCCTGCTTCTGTGTTGTTTCTCCCAAGCACATTAGTTTTTTTTTTTTTAATGTAAGATGCAGCTTGCCTCCCACTGGCTAACACCTGCTCTGCTCAATGCTTACAGATACCCCCTTTGTTGCCTGTGCAAATAGCCTGAGGAGGGGAGAGAGGTTGGGGGGAGGGTGTGTGCTAATGTCTGTGCGTCCACTCGTTAGGAATTGAGGAGCCACAGCCCCACACTAGCTGTTAGGGAGTGCTGAGACCCTGTGGGTCTGCCTCGCTAACACTCAGGGCTTTCCAAACTTTCCACTGACTTGGCAGGGTGAGCCAAGTTCCTAACTAATTTGAGGAGCGTTAACAATACTCATTGGCAGGGCGCCTGGGTGGCTCAGGGGGTTAAACCTCTGCCTTCGGCTCAGGTCATGATCTCAGGGTCCTGGGATAGAGCCCCGCATCGGGCTCTCTGCTCTGCAGGGAGACTGCTTCCTCCTCTCTCTCTCTCTGTCTGCCTCTCTGCTTACTTGTAATTTCTCTGTGCCAAATAAATAAATAAAATCTTTAAAAAAAAAAAATACTCATTGGGTATAGAAAACATTTCATGAGTTTCGAATAGTGGAAAGTTACCTCATTTAGAGAATTCTAGGGAAAATTTGAAAATAGGAAAGCATTTACATAATAAATTGTGCTGGATGACAGATGATGTCCCTAAAAGAGCTTTTTGAAATACAATCTGTGACAGAAATTTGACATCATTGCCCAATAGCCGGTTTTTAGGGGATCTGTGCTAATGGATATTTAAGAGCAACAATTAACATACAACTTAATTAAGTGCCTCCGATCAGTTGCTTGGTGGAGGGGCACTCTCTGGCAACAGACCCTTAAATTCCTTGCATAGCCGTGTTAATCTGAATGAATTGAAACTTGTTTGGATGACCCTCATTTTGCCAGGTAGACCATTTAAACGCTGAATATGGGAGGGTTAGCCCACATAATGGATCAGTGCACAGTAAAACCACTCTGCAGCTCAAATCTGCAAGAATCGGAATGTGTGCTGTGTGGGGCAGTCGTGGCCACCTTTACAGAGGAGCAGTGTGTGTTCTCCTGCCCACAAGAAGCTTAGCATCCGCTGCAGAGACCAGACGAACTGGCTCTTGGCCCCAGCAGAGCCTCGCCCAGTCCCGGGCTTTGGAGTCAGCCAGCCCTTGTTCTTTCCTGCCTGTAAGTGAGAGCGCTCCTTGACCTGCTTAAGCCCCAGTTGCCTTTGTGAAAGGAGAGTGATGACCAGAGCCCCCTCTCCAGGATATGGTGAGGGTAGGGGAGAGGACATGCACACGCTCTCAGGTGTCAGTGATCTTTGCTGACCTGGTGTGGCTGTTGGTGCTAAGGCGGCAAGGAAATAAGTAGAGATGGCAAATGTTTTACGAGGCTAGGCATGCGCTCCATGAAAACAGGTGGGAACGGTGACCCCTGGTAAGGTGTAAGAGAGCGGGAGGGGCAGGCCGCCAGGGAAAGGGTTAGCAAGGAGGCTACAGGTAGTGAGGTGTACAAGGCTTCTCTGTTCATCCCTTCAGCAAACACTGATGGAACCCTAGGATCTGCCAGAGACTTTGTTAGGCACCGGGTTTACCGGAGTGACTCACGGCAAGATGAAATCCCATGCCCTGTTGGAACCTCCTTCCCAGTGTGGGAGAGGAGGAGGGGAGCACACACCTGCACGTGTAGAAGCACTGAAGGGGAGGGTGTGAGGCACTTGCTGGGAACATGAAGGAAGGAAAGGTGCCAGGAGGGGAGTGCACGGGGAAAAGGGAAGCGGCCCTGGAGGCTGAGGAGGGAGGTCAGTGCCCATTTGCCAGGAGCCCTGTGCTAGTCACTCCAGAGGACTCAGCCATAGCTGAGCCATAGGATAGCCATAGCCATAGGAGTTAGTTGGTCTGTTTTACGTGAAGCTCATTTTTTCTCAACTCTAAATGCGATGCATGTTCATTTTAGAAAATGCACGAAAAATATTAAAAGGTAAAAGAGAAGGAAAAACCCTTGGCTCCACCACTCCAGAGAAATCTGTGTTTTGACTAACTTCCTGTCTTGTTTTCCCTGATGGGATTGGTCAGTTTGTTTATTTCTTGGGTTGACACGTTGGGGTCATGCTATAAGGACAATTTAGCTTTTGTTTTCTCCACTTCTTATGGAGCAAGCAGTTTCTCAGGTTCTCATAAACAGTATTTTTCTGGCCGTGTCATACCTAGTTGAGAAAATACAATAGCTTTAACTTAGCACCTTCTTTGGATCATAAAGTTGTGTTCACGTTCTTCCTAGCATGAAGAATGAATGTTCAGCATCTTTATATTTGAAAGCACTTCTGCATCTAAGATTATTCTGTGAGAATGGATCTCCCTACCTTGCTGTTACTGCTGATTTCAGGGACTTGGCATTGTAACGATGTCTGAAACACATTGTCAAAGTATTTCCCTTAGAGGTATCACCTAGGGGGAAAGTTGTAAACCTTTGAGTCTTAGAGATTCAGTGGAACTGTTTGGGAGGGGGTGGTGGGTGGATTTGGGCTGAAAGAGGTTGGAGTGGTTAGCAGAGAATGCCTCCCCTGGGGTGGTGATATTTCTGACAAAGAGTGGCAGGATCTTGCTTGAATACTGTGAGCCTTTATAGGGGATCATAAACTCTGACAAGCCTCTGAGCTGGTTTGTAGCTGAAGAGGACAGTTTGGTTTAAGAGCTCTGGAATTCCCTCTTGTCCTCTGTAGTTCTTACGATGTAACTGTTCAGATGTCACTGCTGTCTGTTGAATTGAGTTCTCTGAGCCCTTGATGGAGGACATGAATGTTTTTATATACCTAATTACTGTCGAATTAAACTTTGTAAGGGATTGGGGCCAAGAGAAAGAGGTCTGGTGGTACCCAAGGCTGAGGCAAGGAATGGAGCTCTTGCTGTAGGAGGACGGAGCTGGGGCAGGCCTGGTAGGGCTGGGTGTTGGTAGGGAATGTGCTGGAGGGGAAGGGACAGACTTCATGGGGTGTAGGGAGGCAGAGCGGTGTGTGGGCATGGTGATGAAGACACGGGCCGCAGAATTGGCTTGCAGTTACGGTATTGGTTCTTCCACTGACTGGCCAGGTGACTTGGGGGAGACTACCCAAGCCACTCCGTGCCTCAGTTTCCTCAGGAGTCAAGCCAACCAGGCCTTTTTCTTCTTAGGTGCTACGTTAAACAAGTGTTTTCAGGCCTATATATATAAGAGGGGACAATTTAAAGAAAATGCAGAGAATAACGAAATCAAAACTCTAAGTAGTTATCTTTTAAAGTTGTTGAAAGCATCTAGTGTGCAGCCCTTGGGAGATCCTTAGTAAACGGCAGCAAAGGTGGTTCATGACAGTCTCTTATCAGAGGGCCCCTGAGGTGTTGGGATGGTTCTCACAGACCCTCTTGGAAGCGTTGTTTCTTTGGGTGGTGTTCTGCTCCATGCCAGACAAAAAACACTCTCTCTATACCATGCTCCAGAGCTAGTTCTCTGGAAAAGAGCCTTGACCCTCAAGGCTGAACACCTGTCCTCAATTCCATTTCACTCAGCTCTTTAGGGACCGTGGGAAGGAGGATGTCCTTGTCCTAGGTGTCCTAGACTGGGCCATTCTGAGATGCTGGGGTTGGACAAGCCCGGTATTAGACCATGTGGTAGTTTCCTACAGCTGCCTTAACAAGTTACCACAAATGGGGTGACTTAGGTGTGCCGGGGGGTACTCTTTCCTCTGCCTTTGTGAGTTGTTGGCTGAGACCCCTTATAATAAAAGACTAAAAAGAGAAAAACCAGTTTATTAACCTGTATACCTCATGGACTTGGGAGAGCTACACATAGGGTAAAAATGAGTAATTGGGAGAGGTGGTTGAGAATTCAGGCCTAAATGTGGTAAATAGGGAAAGGGAGGAGGATGTAGGCCTCTTGGGGAAGAATATGTGATTTTTAGGAAAGATGAACGGACTCTTTGAAGGATAGCTGGGTTTTTTGGGGTCAGAGTCTGGGGGTGGTGTTGACTTCTAGTCTCCTTTCTTGAATGAGTCAATCTTCCTGTGTTGATAAAACTCCTGGAGAGGAGATTCACATGGGCTCCCCTTCTCCTTGTGTTCTCTTCTGGCCCTTACGAGGGCACTTCCCATTGGATTTAGGACCTACTCGTGTAATCTAGGATGATCACTTCTCAATACCAATATGTAAATCTATAACTTTCCCCAAATGTGGTCACAGTCACAGGCTTCAGGGATCATGGCATGGTCATATCTTTTTCGGAGACCACTATTCAACCATTACAGGCTACAGGTTGGGTCTCTGTCCTTACGGGAGGGCCAAGAGTCTGCTGTAACATTGTCCTCTGTACCCCAAAGTCATGGATACTTGGGGCTGGGCATCTCTGGCCTGACCTTTCTGGGTCTAAAGCTTCAACTCCTTTCTAGGAGAGGCCAAAAGATTGAGAAAGTTTCCTCTAGAGGCAGGAACATAAGCCCAAGTGTTTGGCACCCAGGATCGCTAGGACATTAAGATTGCCATCTCGGGCACACTGTGGTGCCCACACTTTCCTGAAGGGGTAGCATCTGGAATTCCTAGGCAAGGTTGGCACAGTCTTAAGCCAGAAATCCTTGCTGCTTATGTAAGCAGATGAACTTCATGCTAGTTACTGCAGCTGTAGTTCAGTCTTTGTGGTAAAGGGCAGTGGCTGTCAACTACAGAACTCTGTGGCACATGAGAAATCTGGTGAGTGTGAGGTTAGGTGCAGCTGAATTTCTGTTGCCCGAATTCCTTATGTAAACACACCACACAGGTGAATGCAAACAGTAGAGTTCAAATAAGAAGCTATTATTGATCATTGTGGGGGTCAGCTGTGGGTTATATTTCAGAGCTAACAAACGAGCTAAAGAGCATCTCCTGGCTTTAGAGCTACACTTGATGGAACAGTAATCACGTGTGAGTGGCTTTTCCTTTCTGCTTTCTTCAAGTCCAAGCTCTGTTAAATTCTCTGGGGATTAATTGTTCTCTTTCTTCCTTCTTCCCGAACTTCCTTCTTCCTGTGGTTTCCCCCTTTTCCTTACTCTCCTCAAGACTTCAGTGCTATTGAAAATGTTAACAGGACTCCCCTGTTGATAGGAGCTTATTTCCAAAGTGATTTCAAAGTAGTTTCCATCCAAAACCTTAGGTGGTTTTTACAGATCTTCTTGGACCACACTTCTCCTTCGCCTCCCATGGGGAAGGGTGCCAGACTATTCCTTGGTCCTCTTCCAAGTGTGTCAACAGCCAGTTTGTTTCTAGTTTACCAAGAGCAGAATAATCTTGGGTAAACATGGCCGTTGGAAAAAAGCAAATATTGGTCTTGGCAATTGTAGCCTCTCAAGTGTTTGGCTCCTCGTGTTAGTGGACAAAAGAGAGTTACACTAGAGAATGTGGCCTCAAATATCACGTCTGGTTAAAGAATATTGATAGAAATATATAAAAGATTTGTAAAAGACTGTGTCAGTTCTTTATCTTTTTCTTTCCTTATCTCTCTTTGACTCCCTGTCTCTTTCTTCCCCTCCCTGCCTCTCTGAACCAGTTTGGAAATTCCTTTAACACTTAATTCTACTTGTTTAAGCCAGGACTTCTCAACTTGAGCTTCCTGACCTTTTTTTAGTTGAGATCACTTTTTGTCCTGTTGGACTCTTCTTTGTGTTGCAGCATATCGAACAATGGCCTTGGTCTCTAACCATCAGATGCCAGTAGTACCCCTCCGCTGTTGTGACAACCAAACATTTTTCCAAACAATGCCAGCATTTCCCTAGGGCCAGTTGCCCATGGCTGGAAACCACTGGCTTAAGCCCATTCTTCCGGAAGTGGTAGCATAAGATGTCGTGAGTTTGGTGATGGAAGGGTGTGTGTATGTAGGGAGGGGTGGTGGCTGGGTCCATTGACTGTTACTAATTGAGGGCTGTTGGTGATTATCAAATCACCATTATGGGCTATTAACTTTTAGAGCAGGTATTACCTACTTTTCTTCCCCCTGGATTTTTGCCATCTTTCTTGTGGTTTTTAAAATGGGGATGCCAGTCACAGTGATAGTGCTCCAGAGATGGGCCTGACACTTCACCTTGGCATTGCTCGATTCCTCAACTGGGCAACAAAGCGTGACAAGAGTCTCTTGCCCCTCATGCCTATGAATCAGTCAGCCTTACTTCATGTCATCAGAGGGGAAAGTGCCAAATTTTGATGTCAGGGTGACACACTATTGGAGCAGGTGTAGTCCCTGGACCTTCTCAGGCGTGATTGCATGTATGTACACCAGCAAGTCTTGCTTCTTTAGAAAACTCAAACTGCTCCTTCCCAAATGGAACTGTTGCAGAAACTGCCTTTAAAGCCCAAAGCACCTTCCTTCACACTTCCAGAGTTTGGAGTTTGTTGCCGAAATGTCACTGTCCTAACACAATTAGGTGAAACACAATGTACTATACCTTCCTGTGTCGCCTTCAATTTGTTTTTTTTAATTGGAAATGGGGGATATCCTCAGAAGTAAGAAGAACAATGTGAGCCTTCATGTACCTATCACCCAGCTCCCATGGTTAACACATGATCGATTTTGCTTTGTCTGTAATCCGTCCTGCTCCTCTCAGTTGTTTTGAAGTAAACCCTCCACCTAGCATTTCATCTGTGTGTGTACACATGTATGTGTTTCTGTATGCAACTCTAAAAGTGGAGGTTCTTTTTGGAAGAGTAATTATTACCCCTAAAAATGCATGAACCAGGGGCGCCTGGGTGGCTCAGTCATTAAGTGTCTGCCTTTGGCTCAGGTTATGATCCTGGGGTCCTGGGATCGAGCCCTGCATCGGGCTCCCTGCTCATCGGGAAGCCTGCTTCTCCCTCTCCCACTCCCCCTGCTTGTGTTCCCTCTGTCGCTGTGTCTCTCTGTCAAAAAAATAAATAAAATCTTTAAGAAAAATACACGAACCAGTTTTAAACCAAAAAATCCTTAATAGTAAATGTCTCTTCTGTTCAGTGGAAAAGTCGCTCAGGTCTCTCGCAGTCCACTTTTTCCCTCTCCTTTGAATCACAACATCCCAGCGCAGGACAGGGACTGGGCTGCCTTTCATTCTCTTTGTGTCCCATGCATTGAGATGTGGGGATGATGCGGCTCTTGCCTGGACTTGGTAGGAACGTAATAGGTGCCTCTTTTCCTTCTAGTTCTGTTAGTTAGGTTCCTCCTTCTGGGTTCTTGGGCTTGACACGATGCACAGCCTTTGTCTCAGAAGAAATACTCAGTTGGCAGGGGCTTTCTGTTGTCTGGAGGCTTCTCCCCACGTATGTGCCCTTAGGTGGGCTGCTGACAGCACCCCCTCCTAAATGACACCTTTTTACCCCTCTTTCTGCCAGACTTTGCATGCTAGAATATGTGGTACAAGCCAGAGGTCTGCAAGTACATGAGAAGTAGTGTCTGCTCACTGTGTGTTCTGTCAGTGACCAAACTGTGCCCAAAAGCTGCTTCCCAGTACTTTTGTTCCAGCCCCCTTTCCCGGCCCCATCCTTTCCTGCCCTGTGGGCCACCTGACTCCCTGCTGCCACCACACAGCTACCCTCCCGACCACTCCTTCTGTCTGTCCACTCCTTCTGTGCCTTTCTGTCCTGGCCCGGTGGCTGCTCCTCAGCTGTGGGCGTCTCTCTGGCCAGACCTGGCTTCTTCAGGAAGCTGCTCTGGGCCTTCCCCAGTCTCTCTCACTCTCTCTTTTTCCCCTCAAAGCCATTATTTATTTTGTACAAGAGTCCACCGCACATCAGCCATTTTTCTACTCTTGCTAACACGGCCCACAAGTGCACACCAGCCCTTTGGTTCAGGTTCACAAGGCTTCCCTGGGGAAGGGTGTCAGGCCAGTTAAGCCGGGGCCGGGGTGGAGTGTCCATCTTGGATGCCTCCTTCTGAGAGTGCTGGAAAGCTTCATGTTCTGAGGGGCAACGCTGGGCCCCGCTGTGTGGATGCACAGAGCTCCAAGCCTCGGTGCTGAACCGCTGTACTCTCTGGGACAGCAGAGTTTTGAGCAAGAACTCAAGGGCGAGATTGTGCCCATGGGATAGAATCCTCCAGCTGAGCCCATATGTCTCCCCATGTCCAAGCTTCAGTGCCCCTGCCCTTAATCCTGTGAACATCCCAGCTCCGGAACGGACTCCTGACTGGCCCTCTGTTACCGCCTTACCTTCCAGTTGTCACGGCCCCACCCTGAGTGAGGTGTGGTTTGTCCAGAAATTGTGCCCCTTGACATTGTCTGTTCACCCTGATGGCACCCTACATACACGTCTTTTGCCTGCTCTTTGACCTCACTGAAACCTCCGTATCGAAACTCCCACGCGGTTAGGCTCCCCACTTTCACTTCCACCTTCCAGTAGGCCTCTTCTGTGGGGCTTGAGCTCCCTGGTGCCCTCGCCCTGAACCCTGGTGAACAAAGGCCTCATGGCCACCTCTGGGGACCCATCAGGGACGTACATATTATGAGCACCCCCTCTTCCCATGTGGTGTCCTTTTAGGGGCCTCTGGTCCGTGCATGCCTGGGTTCTTTTGGGCAGTATGCACCTTGGTTTAAGTCCCTTTACACTATCCCCTCCTCAGTACCCCCTTTTCAGAGCACATGCTCCTCCCATCTCTCATGAAAAACACAGGTCCCCGAGGTGCCACATGTTCAGGCTTCCCTCCTCTGTCACAGCCAATGTCCAGGCTTGGGGAAGTGCTCCAGGTTGGAAGTGTCTTCCCCCTTCCCATCTCCCATAAGGTTCCCTTGCCCCAGGAATCCCCTCCTCTTCTGGGCTGTGGCTTCTCCTTTCCTTCAGTCTATAGCTTTCTGGAATTCCTGAATCTTTGAACAACAAAACCAACTCTCCCTTAACCCCGAGGGGTATTGCTTATTAACTCTCTGTACAGATGAGGACACTGAGGTTTGGAGGGGAAGTGGCTGCCCAGGCTCCTAGATGGCTGCCGGCCCTGGGGAGGGAGGAGAGCTGCCTGGCTCCCTGCTCAGGTCCTCAGCCTTGGGTCCCAGCTGCCACAGGGACGCAGCCTTGCTAGGACCCCCTCCATTGGCTGAGCCAGGGCTAAGGAGCGAGTGTGGAGACCAAATGTAACTGAAGTGTCTGCCAGTCTGAGAGTCATTCCACACTTCTGCGGCTGGATGTCCTGATAGCTTCGGGAACCATCTGTCTTCCCGGCTCTGTTGTGCCTTCTTCAGGGGCTGCCTGTCCATTCTACTGTTGATCAGAACACTCTGTACTTGCATGGTGCTTAGGGATCAGCTCCTTACCTAGGAGTCCTTAGCTTTTAATCTCCACTTGGCTTTTAAAAAATACTTGAATTTCCACCCGTGGGAAAAGAACACTTGACATTTGTGCTTCGTTGAGGTGTAATCATTCCCCATATGAACTTGAGTTTGTATATAATTGGGTATTTCTGAAACTGGGACCCATCACCACAGGATTATAGCAGCATCATGTGGTTTCTAATCCATGGCATTCTATAACTAAAGAAGGAGGGCGTTGTCAATGTAGATGCGCAAATAGGACTGTGATACAGACCCTCATCTGAGCTACGTCTCACAAGTTGTTCTGTTGGACTCACCCTCTCCTGAGCGGTAGTTTCTCTTCCCTAAAAACAGAGTCCCAGCTCCCTTTCTGCGTGTGCTTCCTTCTGACTCCAGATCTTAACCGTGTAGACTGAGGTGACCAGAAAATTGGAGATTCTGGTGAGTTGGGTTTAGTGTTTCTGAAATGAAGGGTCAGTTATTCAATTTATAATTTGTTTTGGGCTGGCTTAATTCTGTAAAATGCAATAAAAATAAAATATTTGAAAAAAACACAAAATATAAGCATTTTAAAATCACATTTAGCCAGTGTAAATTGTTGAATTGCTATAATAGCTTCCACATGTTTACTCTCCGTTTCTGTACTTACTGCATACCAGTCACACACGGGTGGTGGGCAGACCACCTTTTGAGTGTGTTGGGCTAGATAATGGAGGTTTTACTTAGTTCCTCTATTTCCTTGGAGTCATAGGAAAAACAGAAAAGGTCCAACTTACTCTGATCCCTGCTGATGATTAGGAAAACATAACTGGGAAGCACCCTAAAGTCTACTGACCTTCAGGAGGTCAGGCATAGTGTCTGACTTCCCTTTAAAACCAAACCAAACCAAACAAAACTCAGGGGCACCTAGGTAGCTCAGTTAGTTAAATGGCCAGTTCTTGGTTTCCGCTCAGGTTGTGATCTCGGGGTCCTGGGATTGAGCCCCACGTTGGGTTGAACATTTAGTGTGGAGTCTGTTTGGGATTCTCTCTTCCTCTCCCTCTGCCCCTCCTGCTCACTTGTGCACACTCTCTCTCTTTAAAATAAATAAAACTTAAAAATCAGTGTTCAATACTTGGTTAAATCAGATGTTCAAGCTTTCATTCACTGGAAACCAGTGGAAGGCAGGTGAGTGGCTCTCCTCCTGGTTTATGTTGAATGCCTAGCCCTCCCTTGTCTTAGAGTAGAAATATGGGTCTGTATATTTTCTCAGCTGCATAGGGTGTAATTCTAATACCCAAGGTCATGATAGCCAGAAGAACTGTTACCATATTCTGATTGTGAGATTAAAAATATGGACTGGGAATTGCTTTTTAAATAGCACAGCATTTAAATGTTTTGATTCTCATTCTGAAGGGGTCTATCTGATGATTACGTGGTATTTTATGCTCAGGGTAGCTGTAATGGTCTTACTGGAACACTTAAAATATTCAAGTCTTAATGGGAATTGTCAGGAACCATTAGGGGGAGTATACAAGATAATTAAAAACAAGTCCAAGTGAATTAACTTTAGCTTTGGGGTGATGTTCAAATAACACTAGTGAGGCTGGGTTAACCTGAAACATATTTATGCCGTTATGAAAAGGAATTAGAAGAGAGAGAGAGAATGAGCACAAGCAGGGGGAGCAGCAGCAGCAGAGAAGCAGGCCTCCCACTGATCAGGGAGCCCGATGCGGGGCTCGATCCCAGGACCCTGAAATCATGACCTGAGCCGAAGGCAGATGCTTAACCCATTGAGTCTCCCAGGCACTCCCAAATTTTAGATTTTCTAATAGCCACATAAGTAAAAAGGTGAAATTAAATAAATTTTATTTAACCCAGTACATCAAAATGTTCATATTTCAAAAGACATAAAAATTATTAATGAAGCGTTTTATTCTTTGTGAGAAGTAAAGTCTTCATAAGACTTTGTAAGTCTTCCAGCTCTCTGGATTTCCTGTCCCTGCACACGTTGATATAGAGAAGGTGCACGTTCAGTGCTCCCCAGCTCTGTGTGGCTAGTAGCCTCATGTGGGGTAATACAGATCTGGAGAATCAAAGTCCACCGTGAGCTATGCTGCTTGCACAATGCCCTGAGTAGTTTGTATTTGAATTATGAGTTGGTCCAAAATAATTTTTTAATGATTTCAGTTACCTTAGAGGGCACCACAGTGTACCCTCTAGGGAGTCCTCCTTCCCCAAAGGCCTCTGGCTACCTGCATTAGTGTTTTTTAACAGCTCAGTTCTGTGGGGAGACTGGTCATCTCATCCCAGGGCAGGGAGGGAGCAGGAGAATTGCTTTTACTGATTCCCTAAGGATAGAGACAAGAGACTCCAGCTGGATTCTACTCTGCATATATGTACATATTTTTTTAAATTTCAGGAGATTGAGGAAGAAAAAGATGGGAAAGGTTTTTGGTTTTTTGTTTGTTTGGTTTTTGTTTTTTATTTATTTTTTTTAAGATATTTTTTGACAGATCACAGGTAGGCAGAGAGGCAGGCAGAGAGAGAGAGGGAGAGGAGGAAGCAGGCTCCCCGCTGAGCAGAGAGCCCGATGTGGGGCTCGATCCCAGGACCCTGAGATCAGACCCAAGCCAAAGGCAGAGGCTTTAACCCACTGAGCCACCCAGGTGCCCCATTCTTTTTTTTTTAAATATAAGCATCCTACGGAAGAAACTTGGTTCTAGAGAAGACTTTGATATTAGAATATGTATTTGTTCTTTTTGACAAAGAGCAAGTAGAGGCTAAGTTACCCTGGTTAGTGAAGCCATTGCTGGAAATGACAGAGAAACATATAAAAGTCGAAAGTCCTAGTTATGCCCCAGCAGATGACCTGGAGCCTCAGAGACCTCACATCCTGAGTTTCCTCCTCGGGAGGAGGGCTCTCTGGGCAGAGAGCCCGGGCGGGGCGGGGCGGGGCGGGGGCGGGGTGGTGCGGGCTGTCCTGCCCACACTCAGCCAGCCAGCTCCTCTGTTGCCACGAGTCCTACCTCGTGCCTGCTGAGTCCGTGTTAGGTCTTCTGTGTCTTGCTGTGTGCAACAGGGAATGGGGTGGCTGGAACTTGGATAGGCTTAACTTGATAAATTTTTTTGAAGTGACAACTTTATTCATTTTCTGATGAAAAATACCAGTTTTATAAAACTGTGAGGATGGAATGGTGTGGTATTTGGAATTTGCCTCAAATGAATGGCCAGGGAGGATGATTGGCACAGAGAGGGGAGAGGCTCTGGGTGAAATGACTCCCCGTCAGTTGGGAACCATGGAATCAGAGGGATGTCGACTTAGGGGTTCATTAAAATACTCCCTTTATTTCATGGGTGTTTGAACTTTCTAGCAGGAACTCTTTAGTGTTTATATGGTGCATGAAGTCGTAAAGAAAAGATCTGAAACTCCATTACTCAGAAATAACTGTACTTAATTTGAAGCCATTGTTTTAAAACCATGTACTATAATTCCGAATGGCAAAAATGCCCTGAAAGGAATACGGGAAAGCTGTGGGTCCTTGTTTTCTTTTGTTTTAATGATTTTATTTTTAAGTAACCTCTACACCCGTGGTGGGGCTTGAACTTACAACCCTGAGGTCAACAGTTGCATGCTCCACCGACTGAGCCAGCCAAGCCCCCTGTGAATCTTCTTTCTTGCTATTACAGATTTGAAGCCAAATTATAGAGCCAGAAGGTCACACATGGGAAGAAGAAAGTTGGTATTTGTTACAGGCGTGTTTGCCCCGGCTTTATGCTTCTGTGGCCCTTGGGTTGGCTTGTGAGGGATGTTCTCCTCTCTGCCTTTTGCACGGGGGTGAGGTGAGGATCAGAGGACCCACACTGCCCATGTTGAGTCTGCAGGAGTGTAAGGGAACCAGGGTCCCCCTGGCCCTGGGCAACCCAGCACTGGGCTCTGCACTGAGCATGGGAGTATATCTTACCTGTCATAGTCCTAGAACCCTGTAGAACCTGTATTAGAATGAATGCAACATAATACAATGCATTGCCAGATTACACAGAGAAATCTGCAAGATTGAGAACAGCAAGAGTAGGGGGAACCTACTAATAGGTAAGGAGTCATTGGCCAGTTGAGGAAAGATAAGAGGGACTTAATTTATTGAAAAATATATCAGGTGGCAATTTATGAAGACCCAAGTGCACATAGTAAGAGCTGTTCGGGCAGCAAAAATGCTTTTGAAAGATAAAGTTTGAGGGATACAGTAGCTCCTAATCAGAGCCAAGTGATGATAGGTTCTTACTTAGAAAAAGTAAGTGTCCCTGACTTTCATTTTGTGTGAACCTGAGTAGCTACTTTGTACTTGATGAGCCAGACCATCCCTCCCGAATGACCTGATGCTCTTGTTTGCGGTCCTTATTTTACATTGCCCAGAGGCTGATGAAATTTCACAGTGCACCTTGATTCCTGCATTGCTTTTATGTTGTCCTATGTTGGCCCACGGCACCCAGAATGCCATGCTTGGGGGGCTGGAGGAATGAGCCCTTCTGCGGGTTCATGGGCGCTTAGCACGTCTCCTAAAGAGGTTGCCCGTTCCTTCTGCTGGTTGCAGCCTTGTGATATTCAATTCCAGTTGATGAGTTTTCCACTGCTGAGGAAAGCCAGATGGCTTCCCACTTGAGGAAGTTACATTTTTCTCTTCGCGTCCTTTAGCTGAGTTGTTACACTCTAGAAGCTGTTCTTAAGGTGCTGGTATGGGGGAATAGCCCTCAAATTACAGGCCGAGGTGGCAGTGGGACTAAAAGTAGGGAGGTTACAACTACTTAGGGTCCGTTCTGGCAGGTTAGAATGCTCCTGGGTAGCCGCTGCTCAACCTCACTACTCGGATACCGACAGGTCACATAGGGGTGGCTCCTGATTCTTCATCACTGTTTCTGACGCCCAGCCCCCCTTGTCTCACCCTCGATCTATCCCTGGGCTCCTCCCTACAGGGGTGAGGCCCCTGGAGGGATTTCCCTGGCTTTGGTGCCACAGGAGGCATATGGAGAGCCAACACCTCACCTTCCTTTCTTGCTTTAAAAAAAAAAAAAAGTTTTTTAATTTTAATTTTTTTCATGGATTACTTTTTTTAGAGCACTTTTAGGTTTGCTGCAAATGGAGCAGAAAGTATGCAGAGTTTGCATATGCCCGCTCTCCACACACGCACACAGCCTCCCCAGCTACCAGCATCCCTTACCAAAGGGTCCGTTTGCTAGAATCAATGAACCCGTGTGGACACATCAGAATCACCCAAAGCCCATACTTCACATTCGGGTTCACTGTTGCCCATCACCCGTGGTGTACATTCCATGAGCGCTGACAAATGTACAATGATGTGTATCCACTATTACAGTATCATACAGAGCGGGTTCACTGCCCTAAAAACTCTGCTCCATCTCTTCATGCCTCCCTCTCCCCAGTCGCTGGCAACCATTGGTCTTTGATTGTCTCCATAGTTGTACCTTTTCTGGATTGTCCTATGGTTGGAGTCCTACAGTAGGTAGCCTTTTCACATCGGCTTTCCATCTAGTAATAGACATGTAAGATTCCTCCAAGTCCTCTTGACAAGTCCAGACTTGACATTTCATTTCCTTTGAGTGCCAGTAATGTGACACTGTACGGTTGTCCCTTCGTGGTATCTTCACCACAGCTTTTTGCCTCACCTTTCTAAGACATGCTCGGAGAGTCGATGGTGACATTTGCCTCTTCTCGTACGTCCAGTTCCACTGTTAGTACCCAGCATGGCTTCGTGCTCTCCCACAGAGTCAAGCTGGAGTGACTGAGAAGACAGGTTTGCTTTAGGGGTGGAGGGATGGGATCATAGCTTGTAGAGGGTTATTTTTTTGTCCTGTTCTCTAATCACTGAAGCTCTTAAAACTTTTGTTTGCTTAAATAATAGTGTAGTTCCCTAATTGACACTAAGTCAAACAGGAGAGAAACTTCCTAAAGGTTTGTGGCGGAAGAGTGGGTCTTCAGCCAATCCCTGAGATTAAAAAAGGGAAAGGGGCTTTAACTGGGACCTTGACTTAGAGGTACAGGGCTGGAGTGTGATCCCAGAACAAGGCAGCCCCTTCTCTTCTGTACATGTATGCACACTCACACATACCCAGGCACACACACGCTCTGACACCTGATGCCAGCCTGACTGTGTAGCTGTACCCCAGCCTTTTAAAGCTTCCCCCCAATTCAGTGTCTTGGCGTTACTAATCATACAATATGTTTTAGAGATTTTTAATTTTTTTTTAAAGATTTTATTTATTTATTTCACAGAGAGAGATCACAAGTAGGCAGAGAGGCAGGCAGAGAGAGAGATAGAGGAGGAAGCAGGCTCTCCGCTGAGCAGAGAGCCCGACATGGGACTCGATCCCAGGACCCTGAGATCATGACCCGAGCCGAAGGCAGAGGCTTAACCCACTGAGCCACCCAGGCGCCCTAGAGATTTTTAATTTATTTGACAGAGAGAGAGAGAGATCACAAGTAGGCAGAGAAGCAGGCAGAGGGAGGGGGAAGCAGACTCCCTGCTGAGCAGAGAGCCTGTTGTGGGGCTCAGTCCCAGGACCCTGAGATCATGACCTGAGCCGAAGGCAGAGGTTTAACCCACTGAGCGACCCAGGTGCCCCTCATACAATATATTTTTGATATGTGAGTACTTGATGTGTTCGGAACTGTGCTCTAGCCGAGGCTAGGACTATGGGGGAAGCCACAGCCCCTGCTTCCAAGAGCTCACAATCTAGTGGGGGATATACATCTAACTAGATGATTTCAATGTGACATGGTTAAGCACAGAAGAGAGTTGTGGTTGATGAATTCCCCCCAGACTAGGTGGAACTTGATGGGAAGGCAGGTGAAGAGTGGTGTGGGGAGCACATTTTAGGCATGGGAGACTGGAGGCCAAAGGCCACCTCAGGGGAAGTAGTTCAGAGGGTGATGGGTTCCAGTTTCAGGTTCTGAGTTTCAGCACAAGTAAGGTGGGAGGTGAAGAAGTAGGTTCCTGCAACCTGGGAGCTGAGGACACAACTCAAATGCTTGTCCCAGTTGGTTTAGTCTGGGTCTGGGGGAGAGCTGGCATGCAGGGGGCATGCAGGACTGCCATTAATAGGTGGGAACACAGCCCAGCTAAGATTGGGAGCTACCCATAGGAACACCCTGGCCATGAACGGCTCTGGAGCAGACATGTGAATTGGAAATAGTCTCATGAACTTAAGTTTTGGGGTAACCAAAGAGCAACTAGAGCAGAATTGTCCTGTTCTTTCCTTCCCTTGTCCTTAAAGGAAAAAACACAGTTGTTAGAAATTTTTCTAAAATGCCTTGACCGATTTTGTCATAGTGAATTGAGTTTGGAAAAATGTTGAACTTCTTATTTGTTCATTTGAAGGTGTTGTAGCATCTTGTAAATATTATGTTCAGAGCCTTGAAATTAATAACATAGGATATTTCTTGATATCTGTACTCCCTGCTCAGTTGCTTTTTTTCAGCAAATTGGTGATAAAAGCTTTTTGGTGTACGATTGCAGCCTTCTGAAAGATAAATGTGTTTGTTCTTCCTTTCCCCAAAGGAGACTCTCTTCATAGCTCTGATTAATTGGAATTCCTAGTCATTTGAATGGTAGTTAATTGGGCTTTTATTGAGAACAACTGGCTGTAACCATATACTGAATACAGTAGTCTAGAGACAAAATTTTCCTTCTGACCCAAAAGCCATAAGGAAAAACATAGTTTTTGAGGGGGGGTGCAGGAGATGATGGTGGAAATGAAATGAGGGAAAATAAAACATTTTGAGAAAAAGAAATAGGAAATTTGAGCATTTTATTTTTATTTTTTATTTTTTTAAGATTTTATTTATTTACTTGACAGAGATCACAAGTAGGCAGAGAGGCAGACAGAGAGAGAAGGGGGAAGCAGGCTCCCTGCTGAGCAGAGAGCCGGAATGTGGGGCTCGATCCAATCCCAGGACCCTGGGATCATGACCTGAGCCCAAGGCAGAGGCTTAACCCACTGAGCCACCCAGGCGCCCCGAAATTTTAGCGTTTTAGAGTCAGTCTAAAATAGAGAAACCTGTACAGTGCATATTTTGGCTAGTTGATAAAATGGTGAGTTAGTGATACATGAGCTCTCTTACTTACTGCTCTCATCGCATAGTCCAGTATTGGTGGGGCACCTTTGGGTGGGGTGGGGCTGCACCAAAGGTAGTTGCTGTTCCCATGAACTGCACATCCTAGTTACTCCTATTATTAAATTGGAGTGATTCTAAGTGTCTGTGAATTTGTGAGAGGAGAGGAACAGGGAATTACAGAACAAGAAGGAATTCAAGGCATTTCTCAAGTTTTTCTGTGTGGGTTGAGTGTAGAGAGGGAGTGAGGTAACTTGTGTAATCCTAGCACCTCTCCAGTCCTCCTGGTAAACACATGTTTCCCTGTGCTCTGCCTTAACACTGTTTGCATGATTAACTGATCCTTTAGGGGCATTGTGCTTGATACAATTGTAAATGTAGTAGGGCAGAGTAAGCCTTCAATCATCATTTGCATAAAAATCTAATTATAACTTTTTCCTAACTGTCATGTGAGGCGCTTGTCCCAGGACATAGACTCCAGGGGTAAGGGAGTCTGGGTACAAATAAGGTTGGAGCTACTCATTCACAATCAATATTAGCACTTTAAAGCATCCAAAATGTTCTACGTTGGAGAAACTCTTCAGTGTTGTTTAAACCAAACTTTCCCCCATTGATACTGAGAATCCTTTTTTCTGTGTAACAGTTGTGACTTCCTAGTTTGCTGGAATGCTGCTTTGAGAGGAATACAAAGAGATTTCTGGAGCTTTTCTCTTTGCCCAGCATAGAGCAAGGTAGCTTATCATTTCTCATCTCCAATGGCCTTGGATATTGATGCTTTGAGCTTGTGCTATGTTGAGTTTTGTTTTGTTTTGTTTTGTTTTTAAGATTTTATTTGTTTACTTGACAGAGAAAGAGAGGTTGAGTTTCTTTTGACCCCAGCACCCAGCCTTGAGCTGGAAAGTCAGCAGGGAGGAGGCCATGAAAGCAGAATTGGACATTTCCCTTCAGAGTCTGATACCTTCTGACAGCAGAGCTGGACTCTATAAACACTGAGGTGTCTTTAGACTGGAAAACTTCTCATGGTTTCCGGTAAAAAGCAGGACAAATCCTTGGCAAGTGGTAGGTGTTGCAGGGAATGGGGAGAATTTTATTTTCAGAATTTCTCTTGACTCTTTGCCTCTTCCTGTCTATATTTCAGGGATCCTGAAGAGCTCCTTGGTTTATTAGCTTCTAGAATTTTGGTTTGAAAATTAATAATAATATGTGTCCAATGTTAAGTGCTGACTTCGAGCTCAAAGTAACACAGTTGACTTAAAAACGACGCTGGGGTTGAAGTTGCCGCCCCTGCTCCCAGTCAAAAACCTGCATGGGACTTTTGACTTCTCCCAAATTTAACCACTGATACAGCCTACTGTTGATATAAACAGTCCACACATAGCTTGATGTTATATGTATTATATGCTATGCCCTCTTACAGTAAAGTAGGCTAGAGAAAAGAAAATCACAAGAGCAAATACATGTACAGTATGGAACCGTATCCCCCAAAAAGGGCACATATAAGTGGACCCATAGGGCTCAAACCCATGTTGTTCAAGGGTCAACTGTGTACCCTTGTCATCTTCAACTAAATTTAGATTTTCTCTGCTTTGCTTGCTGTTTTGTTATAAAAGCACCTTGTTAACTCTGGACAGTAAACGTATCTGAGATGTGTTCATATGGGCCCATCTCCGGATTTTTAGGCTCATGTAGATGGTGTGAGGGTGAAGGGAGAGGGAGAGAGAATCCCAAGCAGACAATACGTTGAGCGTGGAACCTGACATGGGGCTCGATCTTGGGACCCCAAGATCTTGACCTGAGCCCTCCACCTGAGCCAAGACCAAGAGCCAGACACTCAACCAACTGAGCCATCCAGATGCCCCACTGTACCCTGTCTTTGAATGAAATGTTAGGAGGGAGATGTTCTTCGCTGCTTCGGGTCTGTACCACATCGTGAGATTTCTGCTGCAAGCCTTGCGCAGGCCTTTGACGGCTAGACCTTCCTGCCTCCTCAGATCCCCCTTCACCTTGGCTCCACATTCCTGTGTGGATTCTGCCGAGTGGAATGTGGAAAACAAGGGTCCATAAAACCCTCATGGTGAAAAATTATCTTGTATGTTCTCAGATTATTTAATATGCGTTTTCTTTCTTCAGTGCTGGTAAGATGATAATCAGTAGTGGATATACCATTTGGGGGGCAGTTTGCTCTAGGCACTGAGTTAAGAACTTTATATATTCTCGGGTTTTTAAAAAGGTTTTATTTGACAGAGCACAAGCGGTAGGGGGACAGGTGGAGGAAGAAGCAGACTCCCCGCTGAGCAGGGAATTCTGACTTGGGCTTGATCCCCGGGCCCTGGGATTTTGGCCTGAGCCAGACACAGACGCTTAATTGACTGAGCCACCCAGGCGCCCCTGTACATTCTTATTTCACTTCTACACCTGAAATATGTAAGCATTACTAGCTCTGGTCTGGTGATGAGTGGCCAAGGACTCTGAGAGGTGTGTTGAATCTTGTTGGAGCAAGTAGCACGTGGTCCAGGATACAGAATCACTTAAGTCCAGTCATGATGTCCTGCTCTTGGTGATGAGTCAGTAGCTTTTGCTGCCTTTTGGTCACATCACATTTTGTGCCTCTCTCAGAAGATTCAGGAAAGTTCCAATGTAGGGGCTGCCAAATGATCTACCAGATGATGGTTCAGAGCAGTCTATTATAAGGCAGAGGTCCTTAAATTATCTGCTGCTGGTCCCCTTAAGTTTCTATTTAATTGGAAGGGTCTTATGCATGTTAAAAATAAGCACTTTTAATGAGTAAGTGTCCTAGGTAGATTCGTATTCTGTTCCAGAATTCTTTCAGCAACCTTACTATGATCAGGCAATAAACAGTGTGAGTTTCTGCCCTGGGCTGTTCCCATCAGTGCTCCCATCAGGTTTGATTCTTGAGTATTGCTGATTGCTTTAGAGAGTCTGTCTTCTTCTTCTTCTTTTTTTTTAAAAAAATATTTTATTTATTTATTTGACAGATAGAGATTACAAGTAGTCAGAGAGGCAAGCAGAGAGAGAGAAGGTTCTGGGAAGCAGGCTCTCTGCCAAGCAGAGAGCCCGATGCGGGGCTCAATCCCAGGACCCTGAGACCATGACCTGCGCCGAAGGCAGAAGCTTAACCCACTGAGCCACCCAGGTGCCCCAAGAGTCTGTCTTCTTGAATCCTCATGAGAGCTCTTATGCTGGGCATTGTTACAGAGGAGGAAACTGAGGCACAGAGAGGTTAAGGCACATCAAGGCCAAATGACGAGTAAATGACAGATCCAGGCAGGATCAGTCTCTACATTTAACCACTGTGTTCCCCTAAATGCAGTATTTTGTCTCAAACTTGGAGGTGTCTCAGCCTCAGAGGTAGGCTTGTCTGGCTTCCCACTCCCCTGCCCCCAACCATCCATTTACAAAGTGGCCTTTGAACTGAGGAGGGGTGAGAAGAAGGAGGCCCGTGGATGGCACTGGGTGGCCTGTGCAGTTGTCTGAGTTATGCCTTGGAGACACAGATACTTGGTTTAGTCTCATGATTACTCATTTCTGAAATTGGATAGTGGCTCTTGTCCTTTTGTCTACTTTCTAGGGACATTGTTTTTGGGAGACAGGGAGCCTCCAGGAGATGGAGAAGGATTAATTAGATTTGTACTTTACATCCAACACACCTGTGAAGGGATTTGTATGTCTACAAGGGATTATAGCTTTTTAACCGGGTTTATAATTATGGTATTAAGAGGATTCATGCATTATATGGAACTTCTCAACCTTTAAAAGTAGGGCACCAAGAAGAATAAATTTGTTTGCTGGAGAGAAATTGAACATAATGGTCCCTTTATGGGAAAACATTACTGTATTTTTGTAGTCTAAATAGAAAAAAAAAGGCTTTTCATAGATAAACATAATCCAATAAAAATAAATCAGTGAAGTGGTTAAAACATTATAGTGGAGAATATTTTAACCATAGAAACGGCCCATGTGGACAAGTATGTCCCATTTGTTTTGATTCTTATTCAAATAGTCTTTTCATCAGTTCTCTTATTAGGGAAGGAATCTACCTGTCTCTTGAAGCAGTTTTGCCTTTGTTGTACTGGCTTTGAGGCTTTTGCTTCAGTTTCTTCAGCTGGAGGTCATAAACATCCCATGACATTTTGTGTGATAAATCTTCATTCTTGTGATTATAGGGTTTACTGTTCTGTTTGCAAATGGGGTGGGATGATTGAGAAGGTGGAAAATAAGAAGCAGCGCTGTATTTTGTGGTACTGGTTGGGTTACAAGTAACCAACCGAATGGAGCTGCTCATCTTAAAAGGGTGGAGGCGGGGAGCATTTGTAATATGGATACAGGTGTGTCTTAGGAACGCAAATGCAAAGATCAAGTGGCCCTGGGGAACGAGCAGGAGCTGGAGACGAGGACGGGAACTGTAATCGGTGTCATTACAAGCACATTTATGATAAAAACGTCAGTAAGTGGAGAGGAAAGCTGACAGAAAGCAGGTAGAAATCTATGTAGCAAAACACCCGACAGCTGAACGTGGTATTTAAATATAGCTTCATTGTATTCTTTGGAAAAAATCATGCTCATTTTAAGAAAGTCAAACAGTATTTAGAAGTGAAAATCCTCTAAAATTCCAGTAATCAGAGGTAATTGTAACTATTTGGATAAACATCCTTCTAGATAAGTCTTCGGACATCTGGGAACACGCACATACAAATGGAATCCTAGTGCGCGTGCTCGTTTATCTGTTTTGGTCATATGGAGGGATATCTTTTCCCATCAGTAAATACAGATCTCCATCATTGTTTCCAGAGTCTGTATGGGTTATTTCACATGCCTCTCTTGTGAAACTAGAGGGCATTGACTTCTTTCCCCTCATAATTACTAATAATGCTATGTATGTCCATCTTTCTGCTTATACAATTACTTGCTTTGAGTAAATTCTTAGAGGTAACATTGCTAGATCAAAGAATGTGTCAATTGGGGCACCTGGGTGGCTCAGTGGGTTAAGCCTCTGCCTTCGCCTCAGGTCATGATCTCAGGGTCCTGGGCTCGAGCCCCGCATCGGGCTCTCTGCTCAGCGGGGAGCCTGCTTCCCCCCCTCTCTCTGCCTGCCTCTTTGCCTACTTGTGATCTCTCTCTCTGTGTCAAATAAATAAATTAAAAAAAAAAGCCCACAATCCTCTCTTCTCCTTAAAAAAAAAAAAAAAAAGAATGTGTCAATTTACACGTGGCCAAAATAACATACATGGTAGGCTACTTGATGAGCTATGTCTATAACGTTTGCTATTGTCAGTCTTGGACATTTTTATCAGTCTGACAGGTTAAAAAAACCCTCAATTGTCTAAATTGTATTTTTTCATTGTTGGCGTACTTGATTATCTTTACAGATGTTTATTGCTGTTATAATTCTTTTCATGGAAAGTTTATTGGCTATGTCCATTTCAAGGGAAGTATTACTGCTTGATTTTTTTTTTTTTTTTTGCTTAATAAGGATAGCAACCTTTGTATGTCTGCTGTCCAGATATTTTAGATAAAATATTGAAATAGGTAAAACTAGGTAGTTTCTTATTTCACCCTTTGATGGAAATCTCACTTTTTCTTCTTTTTTTTTTTAACTTAATTTTGCCATTCATAAATTTGAGATTTTTTTTTCATAAATTGGATATTTTTAAAAGGTGGCCAGCCAAATATCTCAGTCCCTTGTAGTTTCAGTTTTTGATGTCTGGTTTCTTTTGTATTTACTTTTTTTTTTTTTTTAAGATTTTATTTATTATTTGACAGAGAGAGAGATCACAAGCAGGCAGAGAGACGGGGGGGGGGGGGGTGGGGGGAGCAGGCCCACTGCTGAGCAGAGCGCTAGATGCAGGGCTCGATCCCAGGACTTTGAGATCATGACTTGAGCTGAAGGCAGAGGCCCAACCCACTGAGCCACCCAGGTGCCCCTAATTTTTTAAAGATTTTATTTGTAAGCAATCTCTACACCCATCGTGGGCTGTAGAGATCAAGAATTGTGTGCTCTACCTGGAGCCAGCGAGGTGCCCCTGATGTCATGTTTAAAAGGGCCTCCTCTGTCTGCATATTACAGAATTACTGGTATATTCTTCTAATACTCATCTGATTCTGTTTTGAGTTTATTTTTCCACAGGTAGGGATCTAGACTTTTCCCTCCTCCGTAGCTAACCAGCGCCGTTCATGAACCAGTCTCCTACGCTTCCCCAGATAGGATTCCATGTACTTGGTCTGTTTCGTATGAATACTTAGTTCTCTACCTGGATGTTCTGTTTCATCGATTCCCATGTATGTTGTCATTCAGATATCTGTTTAACTGTGGCCGAGACGTTTTGATTTTTGCAGTTGATGGTGGTGTTTCTCTGCTTCAGATTGGGTTTCCAGGAACTGAGGTGATAAGTGGTCAGTTGTGAATGGCTCAGGGAACTGGGAATGACATGGGATCAGTTGAAGCGAGAAGAGGCCACTTCACAGACGTGTTACAGAAACTAAGTAAGAAAAGGGTGAACGAGACCAGAAGAGCTCATATAAGCTAATTTTAAAAAGGCTAAGGGTGCCTGATTTTTGTTTTAAACACTGGGGGTGGGAGCAGGTGGGTGAGGAAATGTATATATTTGGTCTTTGTTTAAATTTGAAACCATTAAGCACTTCTACCACAGGGAAGGGGAAAAAAATGTGTTTCTGCCTCTTTGCCAACAGTAACATAATTTTGGTCTTTGAAATAACTGTCTTGGGACCTCAATTCCCTGTTGGTACAGCGAATTCCCAGCCCATGTGTTGTAGCGGAAATTCATTGTTTCCTGAGTTACTTCCTTTCATGCTTAGTGTGGGGGGAAATGACCAAATGTATAGATATTTTTTTTTCTCCAGAAACTGACATCTCTAACATAACTTGATCCCGATGATGTTTATTACTGTTGTAGGTACTGCTGCTGGAAGGCTTCTCAGATGCTTTAGGATATCTTCAGGGAAATCAACTCTTTACATAAACGGAGAATTCAGGTGAGTCCTTGAAAAAAAAATATATCTTCTTATCATTAGCCACTCCCCTGCATTGATAAAATGTAAGTGTCGAAACCTTGTCACTTAAATTGTCTCATTTGACGTTTTCTGAGGCAGGCATGTCGCTGCTGGTCTTGCCACTTAAATTGTTTATTTTTCCCCCAGCAGTTGGGTGGGGTGAAGGTAGGGGCCGGCAAGGCAGGAGGAAGAGCTGTGTTTAATCTTCCTGCATGAATTCTCATTTATTTACACCTGTTGGCTTTATAAACTTTGCATTTTTGAAGTGTTGGATAAGGAATTAATGTAGAAAATTCCAGTAAGTCTTTGCACCATCAAACTGCTTGGAGGTTCTTGGAGCCCTCCAGGGACAGCACACGGTTGCTCTAACATGAGATAAACTTTGGGTATAGGTCGTGAGTTTCCCCCTTCAATAGTCCTGGGTGGGATTGCATGATTGCAGGTGGACTGTGGAAGGTACCCTTGTCAGGGACAAAATACCCTCGGGAGGGACAAAGGTGAACTTCTGCAGGTCCTCACTATGCCTGGATCGACCTTTGACAGGTTGAGAAGGGTTGGTTTACACCCCTGCACTCAAAAACCATATCGTGGCACATGAGGCTTACCAATTCTCTTCCTGACCAGCTCCACAACTGGGGACAAGTAGATCTTTGCTGATTTTCATATACTCATCTGTAAAACGAAGGCTGGGTGAGCCCTGCCTGCTTCTCCCTTTCCCTCTGTTCCTCCCCACTGTTCATGCTCTCTTTCTCTCCCTCTCTGACAAATAGATACAATCTTAAAAACACACACACACACACACAAACCCCCCAAAAAACAACTCGGCAGGGTTTTAAGTTGTTGGATAAAAAGGTACAGAATTCTTCCTTCACAGCATCGTGGGTAGCCTCTGGCCTGGTGGTGTCTGACAGATAAGTGTATATCTGTGATGTGGGGCCGCTCAGAGCTAGGGATGTGGTGGCCTGGATGCCTGACTCCAGAGAGGCCAATGCAGAGATCTTGTGTGAGGAGGGTAGGGCGGGGAAGGGTGGGGGAGCGGCTGAGAGCTGAGCTGAGAGCAGTGGGATCACTTGTACACAGGGTGGAGAAGGGGAAGGGAGCTGTCCTGTCCAGGACCCATTTGGTTGTCCTTGTGTGCATGTTATCCTATGAGGACCTGCAGGGGGCACCAGGTGGTCCTGTTGGACTGAAGGGCCTGGGCACAGTGGGCAGGAAGCATGGTAGACCTAAGCCTTTCCCAGGACTTCAGATCTGAAAGCAGTGTGCCAAATGCATTCTTATTCCATGGGTCGGTACAGAATGGAGGACTGTGGTTTGCATTGACTTCTCCCTGGGGTGGAGGGATGTATATGGGGTATGGCACGGGTGGAGGACTAAGTGACTGGGACAGGAAAATAATGTGGGGAAGGGGCAACAAGAACACCGATTTCAGGTTGCCAACATAATTCTGTCTGCTTTGGAAAGTTCTGTGACATTATGCCATGGCCTGTATAGATTGGAACACAGTGGTTCAGTCCTTTGGAATTCCTGCCCCAGTGATTTCTGGCTTTTCTTTAACATGCCTGTTTTCCAGAAACTTAAATGAAATCTGACAGACTTACCTTGTATTCCCTTCTGTCAACCTAGCTCTTGGTTTACTGCCTGATTTGTGTGGTTTAGCTGGGTTGCTTCCTGGGGACATTTATTTCACTGCTCTTTTTAGGAAAAAAAAACTAGATCAAACAATAGCAGAAACATTTGTCTGAAATGTCTAAGAATATGAGGAATTATCTGAAATCTTGACACTTCTGTGAGTGTCTGAAGTCGTGAGTACATGCTTGCAGGAGCTTTTATTTTGACCTGAACTAGAGAGCAGAGAATTGCTTTAAGGGACCTGGGCCTGCGTGGGTCTGAACACAACTTAATGAATGAAAAATATGATCAATCAGTCATGTTCTGAGTATATTGGAAGGCCAGGCCCTGCTGGGCAAGATCTTGTAAGGATGAACAATTAAGAATTGCAGACAGCCATGTTTCCAAGGAATAAGCATGTGCTTTTAAAAGGTTGTGTGCATGAGAGAGGAGAGAGAGATTTATAATAAAGTGTAGAGGGTGAGGGGCACGTGATAAATTACTTGTTTAGCATCGTACTTAATGACTCGTGATGTATTCCGGATTTAAGAAAAAAAATGTAATATTTTGAACTTATCTCCATTTTTCCCTACAGGCTTATAAAAAAAATACTTTAAAACTATTTTTAAATGAAAAACATTGTTTCTGGCTCTCTGGGAATTTGGAATTCCCAGGGCTGTTTTGGGGCAGGGTCTTGAATCTATAAAATTCACAGCAGGATCTACATTGTCATTTGTCATTCTGGATCATTCCCTTCAAAGCTATGATGGCTGGGGAGGTGCGTTCTTGAGCTTATTTTTCTTCATTAAAAATGTAATCTCTTATGCACTTTTGTCTCCCTGCCATCTTCCATTAGCGGGATTCTTTGGATTCCTCTGCTTGTTGGCTGTAGGCGCTGCCACTTGCTCACCCCCCTGTGGGCTCCCTGAGTGGCTGGGAGCCCTAATTAGAATCCTCCTAATTAGCATCACATTCTTGATCAGGGTTCCCGGACATGGACACGTGCTAGGCTCCTTACTCTGCTGTCTGTGCTTCGTAAATGTTTCACAACAACAACGATTTCCAGATTGTTTTTCATAATTAAACCTAAGAATACATGGATATAATAGAATGTGCTCTTTCCTTATACTTTTTGGCCAATTACGCTCACCAGTTAATTTCTTTTAAAGTTAGCCTTGTGGAGAGCTCAGGAGTTGAGCCTTTTCTCAGTGTAGATTGGATTTCGTGGACTTACAGGCTCTGGAGTATTTGTGTCTGTGTTTCCGTAGTCTCCTGTAGAACACAAATCTTTAAAAATGCCATATTTTAGCTGTGAAGTCCCATATCCTGAAGACCTAACGTGATCATCAAAGCTGTTCTTTTTGCCGCAAATCAGAACTGGACAGATTTCCAGAACCATTAAATGGCTAGTTTACTTGTGGAGTTTAAACCTGACTTTAAAATAGAAGTAAGTGCACTGTGAGGCCAGCTGTAGTGGTACAGGTTGAGAGAAATCCTATTGCTATGATCTAAACACTAGTCTTAGAGAGTATCTTTCATTTAAAGTATGTAAGTCAAAGTAATGCATGCAAATGGTTAAAAACAGAAAATCCTGCAGAACCGCTTAGAATGAAAAGCAACAAAGGTTTTTTACCCCACTGCTTCCTTCACTTAGTCTTCCTTCTCAGAAGCAACCACCTTTTTTTTTCTGTAGATCATTTTCCTTTTTGTGACTTCCACATGTATAAATATTATGCTTGTAGCACCATTTCTCACATTATCAGTTTTAAGAGCTGTTTATGGTGTCTTGATGTGATTGCTGATGAGCTCACCCTGACCATCCCCGGCTCCCTTCCTCCCTGCAGCTGATTCACATTTTCAGTCCTACAGCTACTTCCTCCCTGTACCTCAGCAGCCTCCTCCGTTCTCGGTCTGTCTCCTGTGTAGGCTGTTTCTTGTTTACTCCCCGCCCCACCCCCCATATCTACATTTCCATTTAGGGCAGCTCTACCTTTGATTTTCTTCAAAGAGAGGATGCAAAGGAGAGAGATGGGCAGAAAAGCAGACCCCCACTGAGTGGGGTGCCCAACGGGGCTTAGGGGGGGCGGGCTCAGTCCCACCACCCTAACATCAGACCTGAATTAACAGCCTAGAGTTGGAGGCCTAGTCACCCAGGTGCCCCTGTACCCTTGATTGTCTAGTGCTCAGAGCTGGTAATAATTTAATCTGTTGTTTAATGAGGGCTTCTGTGGCTTACCTATGACTTGATTCTGCATGTGAACTCCAAGAAGAAACATTCACTCTGTTGTGAACCAGGTAGCAGCTGTTACCGTCACAGCCCAGTGTGTGGTGAGTTTATAGTCCTTCCTCTCTGAGCCCAATGTCCCCACAGCTCCATGGAGCATGTTTGAACGATTCTCCCTTTTACATAAGCACCAGCCATATTGGGCTCAGCCTCAGGTTTGCCTAGCCTCTCAGTCTCTCCGTCCTTCCTACAAGCCCACTTTATGTTTGGAGGTCTTCCTCCCACAACCCACCTGCCTTCCACCTTCCACCAGAACCTTTTGATGTCAGGTTCTGCTGCCAGCCTCCCCGCCAGTGCTCATGGCCAGGAAAAGCTTACCCCTGCTAACACTGTCAGAAAAAGCCTGAAGCTTCAGCTCTGGTGTCTTTGCAGGGCCAGTAACCTGGTGTTTAAAGTTAGCCATCATTTACTGAGGACCTGATAGGTTAGGCACCTAGGTATTAGAAGCCTGGTGTCCGTTGAAATCCTCACACCAGCCCTGTGGAGCAGAAGCATTGACACTCTTCCTTGAAGAAGCCGAGATCTGGATCAGAGACTCCTCCCAGGCCTCTGCTGGGAAGTACTTCACAGAGCCTGGGGTAGGCTGGGAGCATAGGTGTGGCTGCATAGGTGAGAAACGGGTGCAACATCTTACACCCTTTCTTCAGCACACCAGCCCCTCCTGAGACAACTGCTGCTGCTCTCTGGAAGCTCAGCTCTGCTCAATTCCACCTCCATCCTTGCTGTGGGTGTACTCTGTGGCCAAGAACTCATTATACAGAATTCTGGGACTGGATATGGGACTGTCCTTACCTACTCAGGGTTCCCTTTGTGAATTTGAAGTGAGGAATGGGGCTTCATCCATACTCAACCCTGTTGGGAAGTGGGGGGAAAAGGTACTTTGACCCCTTGACATGGTCATCTGCTTTCTAGGCAAATAACCCATGAATGAGTGGGTAGAGTTACTCTTTGTCCCTCCGTTAAGTCACAGTGACAGCCTTAGCAGCGGCCGTCTAAGTGCAAATAGTGCTTTCTTAGCAAATATCTTGACCTCTTGAGTTTATGCTCTGAAGTAAGTAGTGAATGAAAGGGAGATCTTTGGGGCGCCTGGGTGGCTCAGTGGGTTAAAGCCTCTGCCTTCAGTTCAGGTTATGATCTCAGGGTCCTGGGATCGAGTCCTGCATGGGGCTCTCTGCTCAGCAGGGAACCTGCTTCCTCCTCTCTCTCTGCCTGTCTCTCTGCCTACTTGTGATCTCTGTCAAATAAATAAATAAAATCTTTTAAAAAAAAGGGAGATCTTTAGAGCAGCGCCTAGTTTACTTATGAAAGAGACAGCTGGCCTTAGTGAGATCGAGTCTTGATGCATAGACTGGGGTCAACATTTGCCTTGTTGCAGTGGTTACCGGGTGTAATTTCCCGCTTTAAAATACAGTAGTGATAGGCAGTCCAAGGTTATCTTACTAAGAACTGGAACAATCTAAGTCTGTGTTGGCTATTTGTAATTTTTGTATTCATTGATTGTAAGGATAGGATAGGGTGCTAACTGAGTAGAGTTGTAATCTGTATGAGGCATTTTTGGTTCCAGCAAACAAAGATCGTTGATCTTCAGTCATATAGGTCCCTTGACACTTGTGTAAGAGTGATTTGGGTTGAGCAGGGGGGCACCTGGGGGGCTTAGTCTGTTAAGCGTCTGCCTTCGGCTCAGGTCATGATGCTGGGATGGAACCCCGCATTTGGCTCCTTGCTCACTGGGAAGCCTGCTTCTCCCTCCCCCTCTGGCCTCCCCCCCCATGCTCTCACTTGCTCCCCCCCTCAAATGAATAGATAAAAAATCTTTTTAAAAAGTGATTTAGGGGACTGAATCTATTCAGACATTTTATATCTTTTTTTTATAAGATTTTATTTATTTTATTTTTATTTAATTTATTTATTTTTATTTATTTTATTTATTTGTATTTGTATTATTTGTATTCAATGTGTCTGCACATCGCACGGATGTAGAGGCATCTGGCAGATGAGCAGAAGGAGAGTAAGTTCAAAGGAAGGAGAGATTTCTAATGGGGTAGAGGAGGTTTCCAAGAGAAGGTAGCATTTATTTCTGGGTTAAGTGGCTTAAATTTTGCTACCTCTCGCAGAACAGACTATGAACCGCAGTGGGTTAAACAAGCTAGAAGTTGATGTTTTCTCACCTAGAGTGAAGTCCTGAGGTGGGGTTGCCAGAGACTTGGGCTCCTGGCAGGGTGAGTAAAATTTCACACCTCTCTTCGGGGTAAACTTATTTTTTCTCTTTTTCAGGGTATGAAAGGTGAGGGTAAATTTTTAAAATCAGTGCTGAAAGCAAAAATCCCTTATAGACAAAATGGCTCCTAAACGTCCCTTGGGAAGATGTCACGGGAGGGGCTGGTATTCTCTCTCCTCATCAGTCTATCAGAGTGGGCTTTTCTCCCTCTGCAAGAGCTTGCTGCTAAGTAGTTGGCCTCTGTGTTTAAGGGCCATGCTATGAACTAAGGAAGACTTCCTGCATCCAGATAGGACCCCAAGAGAAACTTCCTTCCCTGGGCTTCCTCAGTTACTGAAAATCCTTGTGCCCCTCCCATGGTCTTTCTGGGGCTTGCTTGCTCACTGAGAAGAGTACAAGTGGAACTGTCTGCCAGATTGCTTATTCATACCTTTTCTTATCAAAGCTTTCAAACACGTTCAAAAGTGAAGAGAATTTTATAGTCAACTTTGGGTCTACTGCCCAGGTTCAGCAAGGATTAACCTTAGAATTGTTTTGTCTGCAGCCTTCTTTCTTCCCACTCATGATTTTGAAGCACATCCTTGCTATTTTATTTTTTTCTTCTATTAGTGTTTCAGTATTTGTCCTTAAAATATAGGGCTTATACTGTATCACAATAGAACCATAAAAATTACCGGTATTACCTTAATACCATGAAATATCAAATTAATGTTTGAATTTTCTGTTGTCCTACATACTTTTTTGTTTCTTGGAATCAGAATCCAAATAAGGCTTATACATGGTAATTGACAGGTATGTCTTTAATCCCCTTTTAATCTATCCTGACCCTCCCATCAACTCCCCCGCACAGTGATTTGTTTGTTGAAGAAACTGGGTTATTTATCCTTTAGAGCAGAGAATCTCAAATGGAATGATCTCCCTCCCCCATCTCGAGATATTTGACAGTGTTGGGAGATATTTTTAGTTGTCACAGTGTTGGGGGGGGGGGAGGGGACTGCTTCCTGGCATCTAGTGGGTAGAGGCTGAGGATGTTGCTAAATCCTAGAGTACTCAAGGCAGCCCCCTCACAGCAAAGAAGTATCTGGCCTAAAAGGTTGATAGTCCTAGACTGAGAAACTCTACTGTAGCATTTCCCATAGTGTGAATTTTAATGATTTCTTCCCCTTGGTGCCATTTAACTTATTTTTCTGTTCCTTGTGTTTTCTGTGATTTGTTAAAGCTTGAGTTCTGGTCACATTCAGATCTGGATTTTTTTTCTTCTTAGTCAAGGCTAGGTATTTTCATTGAATACATAGTCACTGGTAGTCTCTCTTTTTGTGGTATTATTGGTCTTTGATTATTGCCTGTATCTTTCCATTTATTAGTGATTGTGAAATAGTGATTCCCAGTTCTGTCATCCCTTCCTTATTTGTATACGAGAAGTCTCACATAAAGACAAATTTAATGTCAATAACTTGTTTACCTTGAGGTTCAGGCAGGAAAGGATAAACACTTGATATTTTCCCTATCTTTTCAAAACAGCGACTTCTTGGTGGCATTCTCTAATGGTGACCACTGAAGTTTTATTTCTTGTTTGTTTTGCTTTTTTCTCTTTTCAGTGTAAATATCATGGATGCGTTTCAAATTAATCCTCTTACTGATAGTCACAGTGTCCCATGTTTGGCCAGTAGCAACTAATTCAAGTTGGCTCCCAAGTCCTCTTGACAAGACCTTTTTTTGTATCCTTCCTGGTGTCATACCATGTCACAGGGTTGTCTTACCCATTTCTTACTCCAAACTTAGACTTACTACTTCTTCAAGCAACCCTGGTTCCCTTGAGTATTTCAAAGGTATGGTGTGAAAACTGGGAATGTTTATCGTCCTTTGGATTCATCATTGCTTCTGGATCTTTTCAGTGGATCAAACTAGGGAATATGACTGTGTGTATGTGTGTTTGTGTGTATGTGTATGTGTATGTTATATAAGGACAAAACCAATTATTAGTGCATACAGATACTTGTAAGTAAAATGCAGGTGTATTCGTCAATTTTATATCTATGCTCTTTTGTCCACCCTGGTTCTCACTGATACCATAGTTTTTCATTTGCTTTATTTCCTGCTGCATACAGCATAGACCTAGTCTTCGAGATGTTTGGAATAGTTCTTATCTATGTGATGATGCCACTAATTGTATATATAGTTAGGTTCATTGTTGGATTTTATTTTTGGTTTTTAGAGAGTCCTTTTTCAATTGAAATTTGTGCAACGTTGTCCTGATTTCCATCTAGAGCATGAGGCATATTCAGAGGTGTTTGGTTTTACACCTGTTGCTTCACCATCCTGTTTCCTCCTTCCTCATATGTAGCATTTGGGGAAAAAAAAAAAACAGTTTTTGATACCAGCAAATATGTGTGCGCTTTCATATCTACACATCCCTTTCTTTTCCAGCATAGTATACTGTATGCATTTCGATCTGCCTGGCTTTTTTTCACTTAATCTATCCCGGCTTCTGTCCATGGTGGTGCACAGAGATCATCCACACTCCTTTGCACCACTGCATAGCCCAGCATCGTGTGGGTTTGCTCTAATTTACTCATCCTGCCCTCTTGGTGGACATGATGTTTTTCGTCTTTGACTTACTAGGAATACTGCTGTGTGGAATAGCCTTAGACACTCTTAAAATCATTTATCTTTTCTGACTTTATGAAAGTTTAAAGTGTATATATATATATATATATATATATATATAATATGACTCTTTGTATGAAAAAAGAGAAGGATGTCTGAAAGCTGTTGGGATGAACTGAGCTTCAGGACGGCAAAGGGAAATTAGGCTTTGGAGAAACAGAGAGGAGCTTTTGGGCGGAGTAGATGTTCTACCTTCAAGTAAAAGAAAATCAGGCTTAGGAAGGTTGGTGGAGTGTAGGTTTCCGTGAACTGCATTGCCAGGCCAAGGGCTTTCAGTCTTCCACTTCAGGGCAGGAGTTGGCAACCTTTTCCCTGCAAGGGACCCAGACTGTAAATATTTAAAGCCACCGTCACTGTTGGGACTACTGAAGACTGCTGTTGGAATACAAAAAGCTACCACAGACAATTCATAAATGAGTGTGGCTGTGTTCCAAGTAAACTAGATTTATGGGCCCTGAAGTTTGGATTTCATGCAGTAATCATGTATTAGGAAATAGAATTCTTAATTTTCTCCCCAACAATTGAAAATGGTAAAAATCATTCTTAATTTGTTGGCCATAGTTTGCCAATCTCTGCTGTGAGCATTTGGGAGCCATAGAAAGTTCTTGAGCACAAGGAGGACCTGCTCAAAAGGATTATCAGGAGTGGATTAAAGAGGGCTCAGTCAGAGGGAAAGAGCCCAGGCTGTTCAGGAAGCTGTTGATGCTCTCAACATGGATATAATTGGAAGGTGTCTGTGGGAGTGGATTTCTTCTTCTTCTTCTTCTTTTTTTTTTTTTAAATTACCTGATATTAGAGAATTACTGAGAAGCAATGGCCTCATTATATTGTTTGATAGAGAATTTGCATTTCTTTGTACAATTTTTAGACTCTCATCTCTCATTGAGTATATACAAAGAGAGCACCAAACTTACCCTTCCTCATTGTGGGGGTTCCGGGCAGAATCTCTCATTCCTGCCTCTACTTCCCACCCTCACCCCATCAAAGAAACCCAAGATTGAGCCCATTCACCAACGAGCCTTTTGTGTCAACTGTCTTGTATCTCTCCTTTCCTGCGACATTGCAGCTAGCTGTTGAGAGAACGGTATTTTGTTTGTGGGAGGAAAATCAAAGATGATATAAATGAAAAAATGCATTTTCATATAATGGAAATTATTAGAGCAACTTTTAAAATGTCACTGCAGATTAATGCAGACAAGAAGGAGCTGAATATATTAGAAAGTAGGTCAAGTTAGCTCATGTTTATGAATGAGGCGAATTAGAGTGCAGGTTTAGGTTTATAAAATTGTGTGATACTGTGGTTTATATGAATTACCCTAGCCCAAATGATATTATAGCAAAATATAATTAAAATATATTAAGTTTGTTTCTTTATCCTTTGTGGCTAAGTATTTTATACCTAATATTTTATGAATTTAATAAACTAGTAAAAGTGATGAGCTTCTTGTTATTGCTCACATTTCCTGTACTAGACACAGAATCTACTCTGGGGAGTTAAAGCTGAAGTAGATTTAATCCAGGGGATGGATGCTTCCAGAATCCTTGGAAGGTATGGAGGAGGAACTGGCTCTAGGTGAAGCCTCTAGGATACCCCTCACCCGCAGAACCATTTTCTCCCACCAGAATTGGGAAGGCTGCCATGGCTCTTGCTGTGGGAAGCTGTTGAATTAGAAACCCACTCTATGAGCTGCTAGCTTCTGCACTGTGCTTCCTCTGCCAAGAGACCTTGCTTTTTGGGGATACCCTTACACTCTGCCTTTTTGCTCCATGACTCTGTTCCAAATCAAAGTTGCCTGTGAGCCCATTCCCATTGGTGGTGAAGAGTCTGTCGCATTGGACTCCATAGCAGCAAAAGAGTCTGGGCAATATGTCGTGTTTAGCTGTCCAGGCTCTCCCTGCTGCAAGTGAGCCAATCTCCTGGGTTTGCCTCCGTTTTCATTTTCAGAAACTGCTGCTTCAGATACCCATGCTACCGGGGGTAGGTATCTGAAGGACAGAATATCAGAATCTCTCTTACTTGGATACTCAGGATACATTTTGATAGACTCGCATAGTGATAATAGTAAAAGGTATAAGAGGTATCACACCAGTGTTACTGGTTAGCTTGTATTCATTAACAGTGTTACTGATGACATAAAGAATTTGGTAAGGAAGCATTTGCCATTTTGGAAAGCTCTTTTGGGGGGTTGGAATTGATGTCATACTAGGAAAGGAACACCTGTGGATGAACAGTTAAAAAGTTCAATGATGGTGGGATCCTGGCCTAGAGAACGTGCTGTCTCCACGAAGGGTAGTAGGTCAAAATACTGTCCTGATCATCCCTGACTTGAGCACTTGTTGTACTAGGCCAAGTGCAAGCTCAGTGGTTAGGCTTTTGTTGACTGCAGTATTGCTGCCTGACTTCCTCGCTTTTGGATTCTTCCATGTGTTTAAGTGGGTACTCCCTTTTCCATGTGGTTAGGATCAGTCATGCTCAAGTGAGGAATGAGATATGGTCATTGACTCTGAAATTGGGCGGACCCGGGTTCAAGTCTCAATTCCACCACCACCGAGATTTATAAATATTAGCGACATTTGCTTTTTTGTCCCTATGTCTTCTGTTTGGAGTGGAGTTAATGATAGTGTTGAGCACAGGCCTGGAACATGGCCAGTGATCCATGGTGGGCTCCAGCTCTGTGTGGAGACACCACCATCAGTGACTGGGTTTCCCTCTGCTGCCTTCTCATCTACTGATGCATTTTCCACGTCTTCACGTCCACTTCTGTGTCTGCACAACTATAACTTTCTTATCCTTGGCCATGGGTCCCTTGGATGTTGCTTCTCTTTGTTGTGTCCATGGGCTTTCTCCTACCCTCCAAGCACCCTTGGATTTCTCACAAGACTCTCTCTCCTCCAGGAGAAAGATCTTAGTGCTTAATAGACATCGGAGCCATCATGGGGTCACAGAAGTCGCGGTAGCTTTTTATTTGTCATTCAGACATCTAGAGCTCTTCCTGAGACTCGAAAGGCTGACGACAGGGTGGCCCATCTGCGGGACTCCTCCTCCTTAATGAGATTACCAATGCCATTTCATTGATGGTTTTCCACTAAAGTGGTCTTAATTCCATTGCCTTTGCCTCTTTTTCCTTGGCTCTGTCTCTCCTTTGCTTCCCCAGAGGACCTAATGTAAGTGGATGGCAGTAGTCGGGAGCATCTGGGCCTCTGTTCTTCAGCAAGCCTCCAGAATGGCCACCTATTAGTGGGGTTTTAGGAAAACATGGGAAATAATGAAAAGTGCAAAAATATCGCTGCATACCATTGTGTGCCAAGTGAGTTTCTGTTAAGTGTTTCTCATTTGATTCTTACCTATACTTTGGCCTTCATCCCTTTGGGTTTATTTGATCCCTTTGTGGAGCTGACCTGACTTCCTCTGGGCCCTGCACACACATGTGTACATGTGTGTCTCCCTGACCCACTGTCCCGCTCTTCCTAACTATCAGCACTCCATTGACAATGGGCCTCACGCAGCATGTAACGTGGAATTGTGTCCTGTTGTTTTTTTTTTTTTTTAAGATTTTATTTATTTATTTTGACAGAGAGAGATCACAAGTAGACAGAGAGGCAGGCAGAGAGAGAGAGAGAGAGGGAAGCAGGCTCCCTGCCGAGCAGAGAGCCCAACGCGGGACTCGATCCCAGGACCCTGAGATCATGACCTGAGCCGAAGGCAGCGGCTTAACCCACTGAGCCACCCAGGCACCCCATGTCCTGTTGTGACATATGACAGCAAACACCACTGTTTGAATGGCTGTGAGCAAGTATGTCTTTCTTCCTCCTCTTTAGCCTCAAGGACCTTGACCTTGAGCTGCTAATAATTTTGTGCAAACCCTGTCTGACATTTTTGTTAAGCCCTTGCCCAAGACTTGAGTGACCTGTTTAACACTTCTGCATATTTGAAGACGGGTGTTTGTGTTAAAAATTAGGTTGTGCTATTCTCCCCCACCTAACCAACTCGTCCAATAAGCATTTATTGAACATCTACAAAGTGCCAGGCATTCTGCTGGATGTTGGGGGCATTGTTACCAGCAAGACGGAGATGGAAAATACTGAAAATAGTAGGGGCAGAGGGTTTAAGAGAGTTGAAAGCAGATCTTGTATATCTAGTAAGGGGTGTAGCGTTTTTCCTAAGAAGAGTCAGAATCCTTTAAATGGTTAAAGCCGAGTGGGATCTAGTCTGATAACTTTTGGAAGGCCACAGAGTGAAAGGTGAAGTGTGTATCCAAGGGCAGTAAGAGTAGAAGTGGAGAGCCCAGTGGGAAGCTTGTTGGAGTAATTTGGGCAGGAATGATGATATTCTGTGGCCGGAGAAAAGGACAGAGTTGAGAGATTCTTAGGAGGTAGTGGTCAGGACTTGGTGACTCTCCAGTGTGAAAGCACAGGAGAGACTCATGTCAAGGGTGACTCTCTCTGGTCTGGCTTCATAAGTTGGATGGAGGTCGGTTCTTTTGAGATCAGACACACAGGAAAGGGAGCAAGTTTGGGAGAGGTGGTGGCACGGGGAGAATTGATAGATTTATTTTTGAGTAAGATGAAATTGATACACTCACGAAAGGGCTTGAAGATATGATGTAGCCTTGGAGAAGAAGCACCAGGGCCAGATCTGCTGATCTGGTGGATGCAAGTTCTGAGAGCAGATGACATCCACCAGGCAAGGGTGTATAGAAGAGGGACTGGGAGAGAACTCATAGGCCTCGAGGTTTCAGCAAGGAAGAGAGCCTGAGCAGGAGTCGGTCAGATGGATGGGGAGAATCTGCTAGAGTGGTCCCTGGTGCCCAGGGCAGGGCACACAGGTAAGGACCAGAGCGGGAATGTCTGAACACCTTTGGCAGTGCTCAGCGGAAACCATGTGGGGAATATAGTGGGTAATTAGAGGTCTGTAAGTTCAGAGAACTCTTGCAGGAAGGGTGGCTGAGCGGGAGAGGATGTGGCAGTGCAGCTAGCCTGCAGGGCTTGTGGGCGTGTGCAGAGGGCATGTAGCTTTAGGGGTAGATGAAGAGTTAAAGAAGAATGCCCCTGTGTGCTTCATTGTTGCCATGCTTACTTTGCTCTGTTGCACATATTTTTTTTCCTTTTTTAAAAAATATTTGGAAAACTCTCTTAATCCTGACATTATAGAAATGCTGGAAGTACAGCACAAAGAGTGGTTCCTCGAAGCATCCAATTATAAGTTGCTGACCTAATGCACAATCACCTCACCTCCAATTACTTGTCCTGTAAAAGTACATCCTCGAACCCAGTCACAGTGCAATCATCAAAATTGCTACAGTGTAATCCTCAGGCGCCTTTCCCTTTTGCCAGATGTCCCTTGCACATCCTTAATAGCAGGACAATCATGTTCAGAATCATTTGTTGCCATTACTTGTCTTTTGTCTTCATTAGTCAGGACAGTCCATGAATCTGGCTTTGACTTTCAGACCTAGATCCTTTTGAAGATAGAAGGCCAGTTATTTTGTAGTGTATCCCTCCATTTGGGTTGTGTCTTAACTCATGATTGAATTCATGTTTTGCCTCCTTGGCAAGAATATCACAGCCATGATGCTGTATGGTTTCTGCCTCCTGTCAGATGGCGTCCCATGGAGACGTGGCTCGTGATTGAGATGGTCCCATGTTCCCATGATTCAGGTGCTTTTGGCCAGGTTTTGCCTCCTAAGAGGTCCCCCATCCCCCACCCCATTCTAAGGGGGTACTTTGGAACTAACTAAGTAACCTTCTCATTCCTCCTCAGACTTTCATTTTATTTATCCATTGATTTTTATTGGTGTGGACTTCTGTTTTCACACTGCATTCATTAAGCTATGTCCGTTACTATCATTTTGGTGTTTAAATTATTCTTGATTTGGCCAGCGGGAGCCCTTTCAAACTGGTTTCTGAGTCCTTTTGACACCTCTCCATCATTCTTTGGGTAATTCTTGCCTTACTAAAATGTGTCATGTTTATCTCAAGTTTTAATATCATCCTTTCTCAGTGGAGCCCTAGTAGTTTTTATTAGAGAAAGGTAATTCGAAGCCAAGATCTAGGCCGTAAGTGTGCTTCTTGATATTAGGATATCCCAGGCCTTCTCAGTGGTCAGAGCTAGGGAATATACTAGATTCTTGTTATTCACAGTAATTATGTTCTACGGTGTCTCAGGGAGCACTGAATTAATGAACACAGAGCCATGGCTTTTAGGGAAAATAGACGGCCAGGTGCTTGCCCGCCTCTGGTCACAGTAGAACCTTGTCTTATGTGTGTCTCTATTTAAAGACACCATATGTAAAATATATTGTTGATTCACTCACATTGAACTCAATGGCCACCAGCACTTAGGCCTGAATGAAGCTTATCTAACATGTTCATATTCTCTCTGAGGCACATCGCTGCCTCCCTGGGCTTAGGAACACTACACAGTGTTCCAGGAGGTTTGGGCCATTTTAAACAGCTGCATCATCCACAAAACTGCAAAAATTGTGACGCTAAATAATCTGCAAAAGGGATGCCCGTTAGGCTGACAGCTGAAAGGACCTCTTGTTGGACCTCGACTGGAATGTGTCCCCCAGATGACGCTATTTCGGCCACTTTCCTTGTGTCCACAAATAACCAGGAGAGTGCTGTTGGGGTTACAAATGAATTTTAGCAGGTAGGTGAATTTGCAAATACAGAATTTGCAAATAATGGGGATTAACTGTGCACCTGTCTTTGCATGCACAGCTATGTTCTGTGTCTGCATGTCTGCATGTGTCTGTTCATCCATCTGTCCTGAAAACCACGAATTCACACCAATACTTGCAAGTCCAGTGTCACACCATGGGCTCCTTTGTAGTGTTTCTCTGTTCTGGGCCACTGTGGCACCAAACGCCCCCCACCCTGCTCCACCCCTTTGCTGGCACCTACCTTACTCTTTCCCCTCACATAATGACTTTAAAGCTGATTTTTTCTGGAAGGGGCAAGCTGGGGGCAAGAAGGGGAATGGATGTAATTATATCTTTTTATCCCATTTATATTCTATATGCCAATTTAAGATAGGCGGATATTAAAATATTTATGAAGCCTCCTTTTCATCTCATAATTCTACTTTGCAAGTAACATCGATTTGGGGAAAAACCATTTTAGAGCTGATGAATAGTGCAAGAACCAACAACTGACTTTATAAATGGACTTAGGGCAGTGCCATGCCCTCTGGTGAAGAGAAACACCTGCTGTTCTAGGCTCAGGTGTGAATGATGGGGGTTGACAGGAGGGCCAGAGCCTCAGGACTAAATTCTGAGAGACACATTCTCTCAAGACCCTGGGAGGACTCTGCCTCCCGCAAGAGACTGAGTCTCTGGAGGGTAGGGACCGCATGTGGGCTAGTCATTCCTGTGCCTAAGCCTGGCCTATGAAGTGACAGGTATACATTGGTGACATTTTTGGACTACAGCCTATCGAGCTGTTGCCCAATCTTTGAAGTCTTTCCTTGTCTTGTGATGTTCTCGGTTCTTTCCCTTAAGTTTCACTGGACACTCGTCTCCCTCTTCCCTGTGGGAGCCTTCCAGGTTCTCGCTAACCAGCGGGATCATTCTTGAAAGAGTGTCCAGAGGCTTGGGAGAGTATCTGTAACCGAGTTCTTAAGCATCAGCTTTGGAGTTGAACAAAGTTGCATTGGATTTCTAGCTGTATCACTTACTGGCTGAAGGTCAGGAGCAAGTCGTGGACCTTCTCCCAATCAATTTAATAACCTGTGAAGTGGAAATGAGCAATAACTTCTGCCTCCCACAATTTGGGGAGGATTAAATGAAGAGGTGTTTTGAAAGGCCTTGGCATGGTGGCTGTCTTTAGTCAATGTTAGCAAAGATGATGGTGGTGGCTCACTTGTCATCTGGCACTGGGTATGTCATAATCTTTTTTGGATTGTAGCTCCTTTCCCTAACTTGGTCATGAACTCCTAATTGGGGTAGAGATCTGCTCTCATATTTAGTGTGTATATCCAACTTCCCACCCCCCAGCATGTCCACCTACCCCCTCCAATCTAACATGGTGCTATGCACCTGGTAGGAGTAGCTATCTTTTGCTGGGTCATTGGACAGTCCTCCCTCACGCCCACACCTCTCTGCCTGACCTAGTCTTGCTAGTAGAGCAATTTGCTTCCCTTTTCTCAGTGTGCTGGGAGATGCTGATTATTTTTTCCAAACTTTCTTCTTTTTTTCATTAAGAATCAATACTCTGTATGATGTGGTCGATGTCATGGTCTGCTGCTGCTAAGAAGTGTTGTTTTCTGGGCTTTCTCCTTAACACGAGCACTGTCCTCGGTCCCTGTTGGACTCTGAGGCTCTCTAAATGAAGACGTGGCATGCAGTTACCATCTGTTTTTACCCTTGGGAACGATGGCACCAAATGCCAAGAAGTTCTTAACCAGGTCAGCAGTGTGTTGTGTATTATCTTCCAGCCCAGAGTCTTTATGGCAAGGAGTTGGAGCAACTGGATTGGGTTTTGTACAACTGCGGCAGCTGGAGATGGAGCGGGTAGGGTAATCAGTCTGCCTGCTCCTGAGACAGTTCCCCCCTCCTTTCCACCAGAAAAACGCTTGGTTAAAAATAAGTATGCTCTTTGAAACATCTTCTCACTCTTTAGGACTGACTGAAGCACTTAATAGGTGGTATCTGCTGGGTGGATTTTATCAATATCGGTTCTGTCATGCTGGGATGATTTTATATTATGTAGAAATGTCGGTAGAGCCAGGAGCCAGCCTTTGCTTGGACTGTTGAGCTCAAAATGATATTCTCGGGCTTATTACCCAATTTCTTTCTTGAAGATTTGAAATCCATTGTGTGAAGTAGAACTGAAGAGAACTGTGTAGCTTTGGAAGAGAAATAACCAGTATTTAGGATGGTGTAGATGGTAGGGGGATATAGGTAATAGTAAAGAGCCAAAGCTCAGGGCTCAGATTTCTCAGTTCACATCCTGGCCCTCCTTGAGAATCTCCCTCTCCCGCTCCCCTTCTTCCTCCTCTCTCTTTCAAAAATAAATGAATGAATGAATAAAAAAAATATAAATGAGGTTTTTTTTAAAAAGAACATTTGCTGGGGCGCCTGGGTGGCTCAGTGGGTTAAGCCGCTGCCTTCGGCTCAGGTCATGATCCCAGGTCCTGGGTTCGAGCCCCACATCGGGCTTTCTGCTCAGCAGGGAGCCTGCTTCCTCCTCTCTCTCTGCCTGCCTCTCTGCCTACTTGTGATTTCTCTCTGTCAAATAAATAAATAAAATCTTTAAAAAAAAAAAAAAAGAACATTTGCTGAGTTGTTCATAAGCTGTTTTCTTTTCTTTTGGAATTTATAGTACCTTACTAGAGTTTTTTGAAACAGTATGCCTAAGAACATTTGAACCAATAACCTTTTTTTTAAAGAAGATATTTTCCTGTTTTTATTTTTATTATGTTACGTTAGTCACCACACAGTCCATCATTAGTTTTTGATGTAGTGTTCCAAGATTCATAGTTGGTGTATAACACCCAGTGCTCCATGCAATCCATGCCCTCCTTAATACCCATCACCAGGCTCACCATCCCCCTCCCCTCCCTTCTATTTGTTTCTCTGAGTCCATAGTCTCTCATGGTTTGTCTCCCACTCCGACTTCTCCCCCTTCATTTCTGTCTTTTGATCAAATCCCCTGTGCCAGGCAAAAGCATTTGCATTACCACATTGACCTTATAATTAGCTATTGCAGCATCTAAATGTTGTAAAATTTTCTGCACAGACTTTTGATTTTGCTGCTTAGAATTCTAAAATAGCCTCTCTTTCTGGTTTTCTCTTTATTCCCTTTCCTTCCCTCCACCCCACCACCTTATCATCTTGCTGCTCAAAAGAACACTTTCTCCTCCATTGTGCAAAGGGATGAGAAGGAAACCCCCTTATTTGACGTGACCAGACTTAAAATTTAGTTTCTCAGAATTAGTTTAATTATACTTATAAGTAGTGTGGGAGAAGTCAGTTAAAAGTGAGGATCACAAAATGTTTTAACCTAAAACATGCACATTTAAATTTGGACTTAAATACGTGCCTTTGAGAAACTTCTCTAATGTGTGTTTAACTGGAGTTCTGTAGCATCTTTCCATCATGAGCCTCTCCCACACCGTGGAGTTCGTGATTTGCAGTTTGGGGTTCTTTATTTTTATTTTTGTTTTATTACTGAAGTATAATATAACCTACAATGTTAGTTTCAAGGGTATAGCCTATTATTTCTACCTCCTAAACCCCTTGATCTGTTTTGCCCATCCCCCACCCACTTCCCCTCTGGCCACCATCAGTTAGTTCTCTGTACTTAAGTTTGTTGGATTTTTTTGCTTGCTTTTTTTTTTTTTTAGATTCCACATGTGAAATCGATCATAGAGTATTTGTCTTTCTATAACTTACTTCACTTAGCATAATATTCTCTAGGCCCATCCATGTTGCATATGGCAAGATCTCTTTTTTTTGGCTGAGTAATATTCCGTGTGTGTGTGTGCGTGCGTGCGTGTGTGTGTGTGTGTGTGTTTGTAGAGGTATAGTTAGGTTTTTTTTTAAAGATAGAGTGTGACTTGAAGAGATGTTTGAGAAGAAGAGTAGAGATTCCTTTCGTGTTTTTTAAGAACATTCTCTCAATTCACTGACAATTATCTGGCCCTCACCTCCTTTGGCAGCAATGGTCTTTTTTAGCAGTTCAACAAACATTTTACTGAATTTTTATTCAAACAGCAATTCTTTGCCTTTGTGCTCCTCTTTCATTGGTCCATATCTTGTTTAGATGATAAATATATAATAAAAATGGCTTGAACAGATTGGAGAACATTCTGTATAGGCCTACCCCTCAATGATAGGTGTAGCATACCGCCTACAGAGCTGCTTTAATTTGGCATGTTGGTAGATGACTGAGAGACTGTCCACTGCATATACACATTGTAGCAAACTGTAGATCAGTTCAAAAGCCAGAATTTAAAGATAGTACAATTCCCTAATGTGTGGGTGGATTTTCTTTCAGTCTTGTTTTTGTCTGTGCGTGTTTGTATGCAGCTTATATTATTTTGTATTTTACTCCTGAAATCAGTGATGAATGTCCTCAAAAATACTTGTGCTTACTTCTAACTATTTCCTTTCAACAGACTCCTAGAAATGAAAGTATCAGTTGAGAAGTGTGACCATATTTAAGACCCTTAAAGAATATTGTCATACTGACTGCCCAAAAAACCTGTACCTCCTATGGAAGGGAATGTGTATTTTACCATGTTTCTCACCAAAATGATGAGTGCTCATATCCCTGCTAACATGATAGAGAATATTTTGTTTGGATGTGTATTTTAAAGTTGTTATTGAAGGTGAACCCCCCCCCCCCTTTTTATTTCCTTACCATTTGAGTTCTTCTGTGAAAAATCTGTCATTCTTCTCTGACCATTTTGTATTAGGATATTTCATTTTCTGGATTTTTTAAGAGCTCTAGCCAGTATTTCTCTGGTAGATGGTAACTTCTTGTCAAGCTACAGATACATTTTCAAAGTTCATTGCCTATCTTCGGACTTCACAATATTTTTACTTTTTATGTTGTAAAATATCCTTGTGATTTCTCACCTGCATTGTTTTCAGTTAAAAAAAATTTCCTCAGTCTGACTCAGATAAATAGTGTAAATCTTACTGTTTGGTGCTTCTAATTTGAAAAAACAGCTCTCAATTCATATAAATTTTATTACAGTGTATAGTAGAAGTTTGATTTTATTTATTTATTTATTTATTTATTTATTTATTTATTTATTTTCAGATCAATTTGCCCAGCACCACTTGTTGAAAACTCTTTCATGTCCTGGTAGAGTTTTAATGAAGCTTCTTTTACATGGGAACATTGTGTATGCACTAGACATTGTATCTGTTTCATTTATCTGTCTCATACCAGCACAAGGATGTAATCAAATTATATATTTATTTTTTTTTATTTTTTTGAGGATGTAATCATTTTAGCTTTATTGCTGGTTTTACTGCTGGGTGGGCAAGTTAACATTTTTTGCAACATTTTCATTACTGTTTTCAGTAGTTTCTTTGGAAGTAACTATTTCTAGGTGGGTAGTAGCCCAGGCTTCTGGTGGTTTGTAGGTTTCTCCCACATTTTCATCCTCTGGCTAGTTTCACTGGGAATCTTCTGTGAGTGCCAGGGCCTTTGCCTTCCCACCTCTCACCTGAACATCTGTTGCTTATGTTTTTAACATCCTTACACTCGACCTTTACTAAAAAAGATGTTTTTTGCTGCTGCTTTTTGGTCTAGTCCAAGTTGCCTCATTAATCGTACTTTCGTAGAAAGCACCTAATGAATAGTAATTACTTTGTCAGAAGAGTGGTATCGAGACTGCATGTTCCCATGGCCTTTGCGGTCACTGCCATCTGGATGGGCTGTGGCAAAGGCCAAGTGTCACTTGAGTGGGTGTCCTCACGTGGGGTATCTAACTGCTCAGGAAAGGAGACAGGGCTGCGGAGGCTTACGTGCTTGTAGAATGCCTCTGTTGGTGTGTGGAATTGAAAGTGAGGCTTCATGAGGCTCTGGTTGTTGAGACTGTTGATTTATAAATGATACTGCACAGGCATTATCAGGAGTGGGGTCAGCTGCTTTCTGTCCAGCCTGTCCACTTCTTGCGTTTGAGGAGCTGAAACATGCCTGAGCAGAAGGCAGAAGAGAGCCAGACCAAGTGCACTTCCCACCTCTGTGTTACGGATGAGTCCAGAGGAGCAGCCTGAAGGGAACTTGCTGCCTCCCTTGGCATATTCTCCCTCTGGAACCATCCCTTGAATTCCTTTTGGTGATGGATTCCAGGTTTTGGCTTTGCAGTCGACCCTCTCCCTGGCTAAATAACACTGACATTTCACCTCCCTGATCCGTGATACAGGGGTACCCACTTACCAGCAACTGCATGTTCATAGAGACCTAAGGGAAGGCTTGAAGAAAGAAGCAAGGCAACTACACCACAGGCAGGGGGATATGCTGGCTCCTCTCCCCTTCGTCATGCCTCTGTGAACAGCCCTGTGCGGCTGTCACACCTGGAGCAGAGAGGCCGCCTGACACAGCCCCAGCTGCCGCATAGCGCCTCTGACGGCTGACCCGCTTGCCTGTCCATGTGATGTGTCTGTCACACGGCGTGGCTCGCCAGCGGGGTTTCCTTTCACTAGACTTGGCTGGAACTTGGAAATCAAATGCATGGGGGGAAAGGAGTAGATTGGAGTGCTGCAGAGGGACAGGAAGGAATCGATACTTTCTATTTAGGGGAAGGGTACGATGACACTGGGAACAGAGTTGGTCATCTTCCAGATGAAAAGTCTTTCTGGAAAGGCGGGAGAATCTTGAAGGTGGTCAACTTCTCGAGGCTGACTGTCTCCAGTGATTATTCACATACACCTTTCCCTCTTCTGTAAAGAAATGGATCATCGTTGCCCCAGACCTTGAGAAACATTTTTGCAGTCTTAGATTTAACTGGAGACTGAACGTGAAAGTTGCCTCCTACTCCTTCATCCACATTTTGTGGAGGTACTGTGATGGGTTTACATGCCAACTTCACAGACTATTTTCTGGCTTAAGATTTGAAAAATTTTAAAATTTCATTTCTCTTCCCATTCCCCAGCCTTCCCCACTGCCCCCAAGGCAGAAAGACTGGTCTGTGGATATGGGCACCTTTTCCCATGAGTTGATGACTGAGACCGTGGATGCCTCATGTTGACAGAAGACTCAGTAGGAGCCGCCTGTTTAGAGGGCTTGGATGTGACCGTTGTGAATTGCTTGTATGTTACAGGGCTCTCTATGCATCTTGGGGGGCAGAGTTCTCACAGAAACATAGACTTCCCCTAAAACCCAGGGTGCTGACGCTGGTGCTGCTTGTCCTGACTGATGGGTTGAGGGGACTTGAGTCTCCACTTGCCATTAGAGGAATGGAAGAGTGTAATGAGCTGGGTGAGGGAGACATTCAGCATTTCCCTTCTTGCAAACACTGTACGTAATGATGAAGGTGGTTGTTTCTTAAGCTTAGAGAACTTGCAGAGGTGGAAGGGTTTTTTTGGAAGCTTTCTGGTTGGTTTTCTTCTGATGCATTTAGTTTTCAGAGTGAAACATGCTGCTGAAGACTTTGAAAGCCTTTCTCAGCTTCTTAAGTATAGGGAAGAAAGATTGAGTTAGGAAATGAGCATTAAAATGGCTTTCCTGCAGTTGCTATTAAATCTACAAGTTACACACTCAGCATATAAACTAGTTGACAGTATTAAACAGTTGAACTTTTAATTTTTGCAGACTAACTTGGAATAGCAAATGAGCATTTCTAGCTATGGCTTACACTGTGACCTGTTTTCTATCCTCAGTGTGGATTATGATGTTACCTGCATGCCAAAATGTTGGATTTTTTTAACTGAGCATAGCAATGAGTCTGGTTAAGCATGTAGTAAGTGTTGTCTGTGAATTTTCCTTGGGTTAGATGTGTGAGGACAGAGGTGATGCTGTGTGTTTTTTCTGAAAAATTCCATTTAATTTCCATGTTCGGTTCTGGCAACACACCCCTGTTCCTTTAGACAAGGGCGAGAGAGAAATGAAAACTGTTGGTGTTGGCTTACTCATAGTTGTGGCTTTTCTTAGCTCATCTTTGGTTTATCTCCTTAGATGAGGTCACTTGTATGCCCCATTATTCATTTATGATGGGTTGTATGTAACATTTTGCATTTTCATATTTCTCCAGAAAGTATTTTTATACCAAGGTAGTTCTTGTCATAAGACTTCAACTTGACTTTTCATTAATAACTGTAGTGGGTTGAATAGTGCCCCCTCCACATTCACGTCTACCTGAAGGCATAGAATGTGACCTTATTGGGAAATAGTCTTTGTAGATGCAGTTGCTTAAAGATGGAGATGAGGTCATGCTAGATTAATCCAGTGACTGGTGTCCTTATGAGAGGGCACAGAAAATGCCATGTGAACTCAGCTTAAAGAGACAAGGAATGGTTCTCCTTAGAGTCTCCAGGGGGAAGGATAACCCCCCAGCAACACTTAAGAGTCCAGATCTCTAGCTTCTATAGCTATGGAAAAATTAATTCCTCTTGTCTTAATGGCAGCTTAAGGGAATGGATAGAGCAACCAGTACAGGTTGGCAGAAATTGGAGGTCAACCTTTAGCTTAAGGAGCTCTGATTTGAACAAGGTTTTAGACTACAGTGTTTATAATCAAGACAGTAAAATTTTCCATGTATAAGAAGCTCATTTGTCTGGTGCACCTTCCATTTTAATTCGGTCAACATATAAAAGGTAGTTTACTGGACTCCCAGTTGTAGGAGCTTCTGTGGTCTTATTCATCGTGACCTTTGGAAGTTGTCTGTGGGGGATAGATGCCTGTTGACATTGTTCCTTCAAAGTTAACTTGCAAATTCCTTAAACCTGCTTCGTGTAGCACCTTGGAATTTAAGGGATTGATGGGGTCTCCTAAGAACTTGCTTGTCCACATGATCAGTGCTCAGGGCCTCAGGCTAGAGGGTCAACATACAGACTGAAAACCCTGCCTGCAGTCCGGGATGATGCCGTGCCACCACAACCTTTTGAGTCTTCGGCGGGAAGGACAACATTTGAGGCACAGTAAGCTGCCTCATGTTAGTAGACGAGGAGGAAGGAAGTCAGTGCGCAGTTACTGAGAGCAAGGGAAACAGTGTCTTTAGAAGGAGAAAGGACTCTTCTGGTTGGTGGGGATTTTAAAAAATGTAGTTTCTTGCTGACAAGGTACTACATTCTTGATTCAACCGCCCTGTGAGCCCCAGCCCCATATTCCCAAACGTCTATTGGAAACTTGAACTGATGTAGTTCAGTTCTCCTGCTGTGAAAGTCAGCTATGCCACTGTTGGGTGTTCATCTAAAGTGGTCGTTGAAGGACTTAAATGAGGGGCAGATGTTGCCAAGACGATGCTGACGAGCACTTCAACGTGATGCACTTTCGTTGTATTTCTTGGGACAAGAGCCCTCCTACTTTCTGTGATGATCACCCTGACCACAGAGGAACCGGCTCAGTAGAACAGAACCTCATGTTTCCATTATTAGGTGTTCGAAAGGAATGACCACATCTGGAGATTTCACCACACAGAATTTCTAGCTAATTCTAGAAGGGAGACTCTTACCAGATGAGAGTCAGGAAGTAAAGCCTGTTTGGAATGGAGACTTGCTCTCTGCTAGTTTCAGATATTATGTATGAATGTTCCAGAAGAAAACCTCTCCTTTCATCCTTCTGAGGGGGCACCACACACGAGCCAGGCTTGGTCTGTTTGGGGGAAGCACTGGATTGTGACTGTCCTTCCTCTCCTGCCCCCTATCTTTTAGATATAAACTCTACCAGGCATTACTGACTTGATGTAATCTAGTGTTCTGCGTGTTCTCGTGATCTGGAGGCATTGGTATTCTTAATGCGGAAATGATGATTAGTCTTAATTTGGAAACTGAGAATCAGAAAGTTAAAATGATTTACTCCAGGTTATACAATTAAAGTTAGTAGGGACTTCTTAAAGGGCACGGAAGGAAAGAAATGGAAAAGTCTGTGAGTGAACGATGATGTGCGTGTGTCTGTAAAGCTAGGGGAATTTTTTCCTGATGGTTTCTGATCTCCACCATTTGCAACTTTGAGAGAACTCTTTCAAGTCCAGAGGGATTGGGGCAAAGGGGTGCTCAGTATCCAGTCTCCATTCAGTCTGGCCTGTTAGGATGAGGGCTGAAGAGTGGTATGTTTTTCCTTATCTGCTGAACAGGTGCCCCTTCATATGCATGAAGAGAAAGCAGGCAAAGCTATGGCTCCTTTCTTCTTTTCAACAATATAATTAATAACACAGATTAAATAGGGTAAAATTAGGTAATCTGTTTACTCAAGAGTTTTATGTATCCTGTTCTAAAAGTGCAGACAAGTAGTGTTTTATAATCCACATCTAACACGTACAGTCATTTGGTTGTCTTATTTAATACATAAATTGATTTTTTTTGGCCTATGTCAGTGATAAAAGAGACAAAAGCTTCCTTAGTCCTGCACTGTATCATGAGCAATCTAACTTTATCTTAATAAAATGAGATGTAGTTCAGGTTTCTCTTGGGCCAGTTCTGTATCCTTAATAACCCTATAAGCTGTCCACATAGCATCCATCACTGCCCAGACCAATTGCTGGGAGGCCTTCGATGTTGCCCATTGCCTCTGTGTACCCTATACAGCAGGCCCTGAGTGCCAGCAAGCCTTTCTCCAGCTGACAGCACTAATTAGGATGATCAATATGGCCTTTCCTCTTCATGGCACAATCACTAAGTGGATTTGCTTTGCTTAGTATCCATATGGAGCAACTGTTTGAATGGGCAGTGGAGATTTTAACTGAGCTCTCTCCTGATAAACCCATTGCCAGAGTGGAAAAGAATTAAACATTACCAAGCCAGTGGAAAGCACAGCTCTTGAAGATAGAGGATCCCAAATCAGGTGAGTGTAGGTAAATAGTATAGCACTTGAGAATGTTTCCAGGGCAGTTTACGTTACTATGGATGAAGGGGGCTGTTGGTTTGAACACATGGGGAAAAATTTTTGTTTTCATTGAAAATCTCATACCTTATAAATCCAAAGAAAGCATCCCGTACACAGTTCACCGAGTGATTGACCAATTGTTCCATTTACCAAAACCAAGTGTAAATTTGTAAATGAGATTTGCTGGCTGTGATGTTAAGATCATGGTGGTTTAAGTTCACTCCCTGGTTCATACCTGAAATACTAGATGTAGAATGTACATGGATCTTAAGTGTAAGTCACAGCCAACCCACACTGACACCATTTGGTGTAGACTGAGCCAGCTCTGAGGTTTCTGCTAATACTGATGTGGACAAAAACTCAGAATACATTTTCTTCTAGTCCTTTGTTTTGTAGCAAATTGGCTGCCATTATTAGGTAGCTTTTCATGAGATGTAAAGCCTTTGGTTTTTACTTCTTCTTTTGAGTTCATATGTTTCATATGGAGGGTGAGACGATACCTGCTAAGAGAGTTAAAAAAAAAAAAAAAAAGACGAGGAAAGGGTGTAAGGACTCTGATTTTTGGCAGTAGTGTTGATTTGTCATTTCCTCAAAGAGTCACCCGTCAAGTTCATTGCTAATGTTAGATCTATCGTTAGTTGGTCTTTGTTGGGGATATTTTTGTAATTTTCCTGCCAACTGTATGAAAGCAGAGATTCTGCATTTCCACTGTGGTCATTACTCATTACCACAGAGGGGAGTAAGGGGTCTGACACCTCAGTGGGAGCCTAGGACATAGCTTAAGGGCCCCACTCCAGATGGCTTTACAATAGAGCTGCATGAGAATTTTGTATCCCACTCAGAAATAATATATTGGTGCTAGTTTTAGATGGCTAGTTTAACCTTCGTTAGATCCAGGAAGATTGACCTGAAACTTTGTATACTCTTTACAAATGGTCCATTATTTCCTCTTTGTTCCCAGATGTGTCTAGGGGGGTGGTCTTCAATGACTTGCCATATTACTTCTCTGATGGGTTTAAAAGTTACTGTGACACTATATGGAGTTGGTTGCTTCTCACCTCATAAAATAAGCCATCTCTATCATGGATGACTCCTCCTTTTTGTGACTGTACAGAAGGCTAGAAGATTTTCGGCCTGGGAAGGGCTGGAAGGAGGAAGGTCTCGAATGAGGCAGGCTCTGTGCACGTTGCTGTTCTGCTGCTTGGTCTTAGAAACACATCTGATGAAAAGCATAAGATATTCTCTTGCAGGAGGGGGATGGGAAGAGAGATAACATATCACAGTTATGGGGGAAGAACAGAAATGGAAGAAATGGGTAAGCTTTGACAGTTTCCTCCTGCTGCTTTGTCACGCTGTCTTCAAGTACCCGAGTGCTGACAGTTCCTCACCAGTCCCACGTGTCATGTCCCAAGTGTGTGCTTGGGCAGTTAAGTACATAAGCACGCGATGGGAGGAAAGACAAGAAGAGGACTGACTTAAAAATAGTTAAGGACTGGAAACACCACATTAATGTGACATCTACGGACCAAACAGGAGAAAAATAAAATCCACAAGGCAGCTAAGGAAGATGAAGCCCATCTTTTTCAGAGGCTCTTGCCTTAAACTGCTGGAACACAGTGATGGGAAAGTTGCTTGTACCAGTAACACCCTAGATGTCTTCCCCTTCCCTGCCCTCCCAGCCCGGCTATCTAAGGGGGACTGTTATCAGGATTGGGGGGATAATTAGAAAATGCAGGCATGGGCATTGTCACTGTGCTGGTTATCAAGTCTGATGCGGGGGCACCCGTGGGGGCAGTATGAAGGGGACCCATCTGTGAATGTCATTGCTTACATCTTGCAAACCACGGAAAACCCATGGGACTTCGCTCTTGACCAGCAGATGTGCAAATTGGCCTTCAGACTGACTCAGGCCCCTGACCTACTTTTCTAGTTACACAGGCCCAAGTGAACATGTTAGGAGAGCTTTTCCAAGTTGGAGCCATTCTGATCACAACTGGAACTCTTCAAAGTGCTGGCTTGTAGTGGCGCCCCTTACACTGGGGTATGCCAGCTTTGGTGGCTGCAGTGTAAGCTGAGGGCTGTTCACTATCGAGACCTAATTATACATTATTCATGTGTGTAATTGAATTGAAGGGGAGGAGGGCATAGGCCGTGGTTAGGACAAGGACTGGGAGGAAATGCCTTTTGCCATAAGCTGAGGGTAGAGGTTTCAGCATCCATTCCATTAGAATGCAGTGTGCTGGAGAGTCAGGAGGAAGCCAGCAGCTGCTGGGAGCAGCTAGGCTCCTGTGCCCTGGCAAGGGCAGGAAGAGGACAGGAACTCCCACAGCATATGTTGTGGGGGTGGCGGGGCGGGGGAACATGGGCTAAAGCTGACGGGCAGGGAGGAGTTTTAAATACAGCCACCTGTCTTCTCAAAGCTTAGGACTCTTGAAAATCCAGCCAATCTGGGTTTCCGTGTCGCCAGTCTGGCTTTCAGACTGTGCTCTGCTGATGTCATTTCGCTGGAGACTGCAGAGATCCAAGTGTGGGCAGATGGGAATGGATGCTGGAGGAAAGATGGCAGGCCACTCATGTGTGAGTGTGCAGTGGAGGGAGGCCAGGGACATGGAGGCTCTGGGGACGGTAGACCTGCCCATGGAACCCATTTGCATTCCGTGCTGAACAATGGGCAGATACCACATTCTCCCACGTGCCAGAGGGTGAATTTGAAAGCACCTGTCTTCCTAGAGCCCTTGCGTTCAGGTCATTTATTCTCATGGTTTTCAAGCATTTGGGCTGAGAGTTTATATATATGTATGTACGTAGGAGCCATTGGCACATAAAAGACATTTTAATAGGAGCTGGCCAAGCATTTATATCAATTATTCAATACACGTAATATTTCAGAGCAAAAATTCAGTCTAATATCTGATAGAATTATGTTTTCTGTGGGTTAGGAAAATATAATTTGTGTTACTTTTCATCCATTTGAACAAATAATAGAAGAAAAGATGCTTAAAGCCCAGTTTGCTGGAATGATAACATACATAGTTTGGCGTCTGCCAAGATGAGTACCTCAAACCCTGGGGGTTAGCAGTCAGGAGCCCAGGCAGGCCAAAGGATTGCTGACCAGAGTGTGGGAAATAAATGGACATACTCCCTACCGCTCTTTATTATTTTCTTCCCTAATTGAGACAACTAAACGCAAGTACCCAAGGCCAAAGTCTGCTTTCTCCCTGCTGCTGGCAAACTTGACAGCAAGGCTGCGCTCCCGCGCGTAAAGCATTGGATGCTGGCTGGCTATTCTAAGATCACCTTGTCTTCATACAGAAGAGGGAGACTCCGAGGATAAATGTCTTGTCCAAGGACAGATAGCTCTTAGAAGCCCACGTACTGCTACGTGGGAAGTCAAATGAGAGCTTTTAGTTGGATCAGGTATCTGTGGCTGCTGGCGTGAAGTTGGCACATAGAGAAAACTGAAGAGATCATGAGTCGCCTTGGCTACTGGATGGCGGATGTGGAGGGGAAAGGCTTCAGGAGTGCGGGATGTCATTTCAGCACAAGGACAAACACCAGTGTGTTTCCTCTTGGCAGATACTCAATTTTATTAAAAGTATTTTAAACTCTGCCCTACTAAAATAAGATTGTGGGCTTGTTCTTGAAGGTTGGAAGGAAGGACTAAGGCGAGAGCTGGTGATAAAAGAAGTAAGGAATGTCTCACTTTATGAGATGTTTATGGCAGCCATGCCTTTAATACACATGCCATTTAAAATTTCATCATCACCAAAGGCTAAGACAGTTGTAGTAGTTAGATCGTTTTGTTTCTTGGCAAAAGAGAATTCTTAAGGGGATGATCCGTTGTCTGGATGTGCAGGAAGGAAGGTTAGATGTTAAACTTTCTACATCATTCCGCCCTTGGGTGGGATGGAATTGTACCCCAGATATTTGATTTGCTTTCATCATGAGGAGAATTGATAGATATGGCATTTCTGTCTTGATATCTCTTTGTCCTTCCCGATAGAGGGAGTTGGTGAATTTGGGGAGCCAGCCAAGCAGGGAATTAAGTAAGCCAAGTCCTTATTTCCATTTTTGCCTTATATTCATAGAACAATAATGTTTAATAGCTTCAGGTATCCATGAGAGAAGTGAAGAGGATTGTCATATACAGATACTGTAAAACATTGATTTTTGCTTTTTAGAGGCTAACACAAAAATTGAAATGCTGTGCATCAGAGACATTATTTTAAAAATAGAGCCATGCTGAACTTACGCAAAGGGTTTTGTCTTTTAGCTATGCCAGAATTACCTCTGTTTATTTGAATTTTAAAAATCTGTTATTTTGGGTTGCCTGGGTGGCTCAGTGGGTTAAAGCCTCTGCCTTCGGCTCAGGTCATGATCCCAGAGTCCTGGGATCGAGCCCCACATCGGGCTCTCTGCTCTGCAGGGAGCCTGCTTTCTCCTCTCTCTCTCTCTGCCTGCCTCTCTGCCTACTTGTGATCTCTGTCTGTCAAATGGATAAATAAAATCTTAAAAAAAAAAATCTGTTATTTTGCTGTTAGAGTATCGTCGAGTATGTTAATTTGCTTTGCCTTTCCCAATTTCTCCAAGTTTTTTTGTTTGTTTTTTGTTTTTTAAGAAAACATCTTGTTAAAACTTCCAGAATGAATGATTTTTTTTTAAAGGTTTTATTTATTTATTTGTCAGAGAAAGAGAGGGAGAGAGAGCAAGCACAGGCAGACAGAATGGCAGGCAGAGGCAGAGGGAGAAGCAGGCTCCCTGACGAGCAAGGAGCCTGATGTGGGACTCGATCCCAGGATGCTGGGATCATGACCTGAGCCGGAGGCAGCTGCTTAACCAACTGAGCCACCCAGGCGTCCCAGAATGAATGATTTTTATTAAGCAGTTTTCAGCTTGATTATTTGCCCCTCTCAATCCTTTCCAGGTAGAGATGACATTGTTTCCTGGGCCTTGTGTGAATCTTTGAAGTATTTCATGTTGGATTTAATCCATTAAGATTCTGACTGTGCTAGGACTTTAGTTTTCAATAGAGCAAATTATTAAAAGGGTGAAATCATACATGAACTATCAACGTGGAAAGTGAGCATTCTTCTTTTGTAGAGTCCTGATGTAGAAATCAGCATTCCACAATTATTTCCTCATACTAAGTGTCTTTCTACTGAGAAATAAACAATGATGCTAATTGATAGTCATTGCTCTATTTGAATCTCAAGTTGTAGTTACTTTGTCTCAGTAACACGGTGAGGACTGAAATTTTCTTTCTTTTACTGATAATTCACTGTATGCTTCTGAGCTAAGACAAAAACAGCTGTAGTTTTCACACTGTTCACATACCCACTGAGGCATCCTTGGCCTTTGAGAGCAGCACATTCGGCTTTTACCGTGTTGTCATCCTGGAGTGGCTTGTATAGACAAAATACCAAGTAGACAACGCTATTGAAATAGGAATAAAAGTTGGAATGATATTAATACTTAGAACACTGTATACAGTAGACTTTCAATAAGGATTTGTTGAACTAAATGGAATTATTTTAAGTATATATGAATTATTATGGAGCCCATATCCTTTCTCCAAGTCTGTCCCAAAAGATTTTTCAAAGAAAGGTCTGGCTATTAAGTAAAGTCTTGCTGACTGATGATGGTCATTAAGATCCAGGATTAGAGGAAGGGTTGGATGTTTCTGTGTACCAAGTATGAGGAAAGAAAATTTGGCAGTCAACATAAATGGGAAGCTGATCTCCCACTCATAAACCCTTGTTCAGTGAGGCTCAGTAGATGTTAAGTGAGTAGGTTAGAGGAGGGTCTGGTATTTAAGAGAGAGCCCTTCAGAGAAGTTTTTACCTGGAAGCCTCTTGGAGGGCCAGTCAACTGGTAAGAACAAACACTAGAGCTGAGGTGGCTTATTGCTTACGGAACCAGAGCAGAGTCCTGGGTGGCCTTAGGAGAACTGGTTTTGAAATAATCGTATTCCACAGCACCCTTCTTTCTGGAATTCCCTGTCCTCATGACCTGCATGGTGGTCCCAGTGACTTAACTAGCTGGTGGTATGTAACCTTCAGTTTTACATTTTCCATATCCAAAATTTTGGTGGTGGAACAAAGTGTAGGTGGACTTCATCAGACTCTACCACTCCCTTGGTGTCACCCACTTTATGTGGTCCCTGGATGGCATAAAGGAGATAAACATGACATGCCTGGCACTAATGGGCGACCCGTACATGGTGTTCCCATCTCTCTCTGAGAAGGAGCTTCCACGTCAGCCACATTTGACACTTGCTGTGGTGATACTGATTTCAAGGGGAATCCTTCTAAGAGAAGAACCCTGAACTGAGCTTCAGGACTGATGTTACCAATTGTGATTTTGGTTGTTAAAGCTTCGTATTTTTGGCCTGCTTTCCTGTATTGATGCCTACTGGTTCTGTGGGGTTTCTGTTTTCCCCAAATGAGGCATTTTCTGAAGTTTTCCTAAAATTCTAAGAGAGGTCTGCGTGACGCTAAGCCATGAACCGAGGGCCATGGTTGTATTTGGATTACAAGATGGTGGCTCAGAGCAGGTCTTCTCGAAGTGTTGGTTCCCTTGAGAATAAGGGACATATATCGATTTTGTGTATTTTCCACTCAGTTCCTACATCTTTCCAGATGCATTTTTGAGTACACAATGCTTTTCTTCACTTTTGTAGTGTACTGTAAAAGGTAAATATTAGGCTATTAAAAAATAAAGACCCAGGCAGCCAATAAAACAGAATTCTAATCCACTTAAGCCTTGGAAAAATCCCTTAGAAAACACATAACATTCCAAAAGGAATTGAGGATGCATAGGCCATTTTAACACTTCTTATTCTTAGAGAATCTCTTCTTCTTGTGTCTTTGAGGAAATTTTCTTCCCTGTTGATTTGGTGGTGGGGTAGTATTCCATTGTATAACATGCATAAAGATAGAATGGTCAAAATTAAGTCTAGTGTCACCAAAGTTTCTGGCCCCATTGGAATATTTTATTAGGTCTCTTGGCTCCAGCATATTTGACTTCTTTCTTTCTTTCTTTCTTTTTTTTAAGGCTTATGTAATTGAATTACTTCACTCTTAGCAATTGAACCACTTTCTGGGAAACCATCTTTATTTCCAAGCTAGTAGATTGGCTCTTAGAGTGAGGGACCGTGTCTTAGATATATTTATATGATATATTAGGGATTAGCAGAGTGCAGACTATATTACCAGTATTCAGCAATTGCTTATTTAATTGATTTTGATAGTGTTAAGGTGGCACCCTTTAATAACTGAATTTTCCTTCCACTTAGGTAGTCATTTGAAAATGTCAGAGCACTGAACTCCATCCCAGTGCTCAAAACACTGAATTGCTGTAATTACTGTAGGGGATTTCAGACTCATCAGGGAAAGTTCAGTTGCTATCATCTCTCCTTGTTTATAAGTTAATCTATGGATTGGAATTCATTGGCCTTTCTCCCCATCTCCACCATTCAGTGAAGTGGAGAGAAAGCTCTTCTTAGGTTTAAAAGCTGATAAAGAGGGGGGTGCCTGACTGTCTCAGTCAGTACAGCATGTGACTCTTGATCTAGGGGTTATGAGTTCGAGCCCCACCTTGAGCATAGAGCCTATTCTACAATAAAAATAATAATAATAATAATAATAATAATAATAAGCTGATAAAAGACTAAATTTGGACCCTTACCTCAGACTATATGTAAAAAATAATTGAAAATGGATCAAAGGTTCTAAATGTAGGAGCTATTAGACTGTAAAACTCTTAGAAGGAAATATAGATGGAAATTTTCATGACCTTGAAGTGGGCAATGATTTCTTAAACATGATACCAAAAGTATAAGCAATGAACGGAAAAAATCAATTGGACTTCATCAAAACTAAAAGAACATTGGGGCATGATAAGACACTGTCAAGTAAGTAAAGAGACAATGTATAGAATGTGAGAAAATGTTTGCAAGGAAATTACGTATCTGTTAAGGCTCTAGTCTCAGGGGGCGCCTGGGTGGCTCAGTGGATTAAAGCCTCTGCCTTCGGCTCAGGTCATGATCTCAGGGTCCTGGGATCGAGCCCTGCATCGGGCTCTCTGCTCAGCGGGGAGCCTGCTTCCTCCTCTCTCTCTGCCTGCCTCTCCGCCTACTTGTGATCTCTGTCTGTCAAATAAATAAATAAAATCTTTAAAAAAAAAAAAAGGCTCTAGTCTCAGGAATATAGAAAAAACTCTGATGATTGAACACCATTAAGTATGATGTTAACCGTAGGTTTTTTGCAGATCATCTTTATCAAGTTGAGAAAGTTCTATTACAGCTTACTGACAGTTTCTATCATGAATGGGTATTGGAGTTTGTCAAATGCTTTTCTGCATCTATTGACACAATCAGGTGATTTTTCTTTTTTGGTCTATTGAAGTCAACCAGTCTAATAGAAGGCAAGAAATTTGAGGAGGGCCAACCAAACATTCTGAGAGCTGAATGAGGACTTGACAGTGCCCTCCCTGGATTTTATTTTTATAATCATCTCACCAGATAGTCACTCTTTCCCACCAACACCATCAGTCTGGTAGAACTTAGCCTTAAGAGCATCTGTGCAAGAGGAAATATTCCACAGACTTGGAGGCTCTCATTACAGATGAAGGTAGTTAATAATTTAATAATTTGATAATCTCAGACTGGGTTTGTTTTGATAGGAATTGCTTGTTTCTGTTACCACTCTCTGTGAATGTATCACAAAGAGACAGTATTTTGGGGGATCTGTATTTAGTTGATGCCTGACCTGGTAAGTTGAGTTCTACCATTAACCTTTTTTTGCTTTCTGATTTTTATGTACCATGACTAAATCAATAAAGAAGAGAATGGAAAAATAGCTCTGTTTAACGTTTCGGGGGTGATAGAGTAATGTTGTCTATAAATATTTATATATTCCTGAGAAGATGCCTTTTTCTTCTGACATTTAGACTGACTCATGGAGAGATTCACCACTGGGGAGGAAAGAGAATAAAGAAACTTCTTTTTCTCAGTAAATTTATACGTGTCTTTCAAAGGTAAACAGAAGAGAAGAAAACTCCAAAGGATTTTTCATTGTAATAGGTTTTTTTTTTTCCTGGAGCATTGAAATATTTAGCCAGCCCTTCCTCATCCAGGATAGTAACCAGGGAAACATGAATGTGTAATTGAATGCTTCCCCAAATCCAAATAGAGGAGTTTGGCTTACAGCTTCCTGTGTGTCCCACAGCTTCCCTTCCATCCAGCTTCCCCCCTCTCTCTCTCTCTCTGCACCTGGTCTCTCCTACTTCCCTTAGGCCTCCTTTCTCCTAATCTTGGCTTCAGTCCTGCCTGCCTGAGTCACAGACTCCCACATTCCTGGTGTGTCGGCTATAGTAATGGATAGAGACCCTTTGGGCAGCCTGAAACCCAGCCCCAGTAAGTACTCACCTGCCTTTCCTGGGGAGGGTGCTTGGAAGCAAAGCTGTGCTTCCTTGCTTGGAAGCTCCTTGAGCATGCTTTCTGCACTTCAGAAATCTGGCAGGCAGGCAAAGGGAAAGCTGTGCTCTTTCACTTGGCTTGAGTTCCTGCAGCCTGCTGTAGAGAAAGTATTTCGACCTTCTGGTCAGGGGTAGGTCTTCACTGATTAGAAACCAGAAGGTTGACTATTACAAATGTATGAAGTCTGGGGAATAAATAAAATCTTTGTGAAATGTGGGGCCACAATACTTTAAAATCGAGACCAACTCTGAGAAAGTTGACATCCACTGAAATAATGGAGAAGAGCGAGCACTCTTCTGTTTGGGGCTCTCATGACCATCTTTGGTGTAGGGGACCTAGAGTTAAAAGGTAGTAGTCCTCTGAGGACTTTATTTATTGTTTATTTATTTATTTATTTATTGTGGATTTTTAAGAAGGCTTGCTCAATGAATTCTTAATAAGTCTTATTTAAGCCTTCTGTAGCATAAATAATCACCTATCATCTTTTCAAGTTGAGAGTTTTATAGTGTGTTTTTCTTAATATTCAGATATATGTATGTATGTGTGTGTGTGCGTGCGCGCACATAGCATACATGATGGTGATGGTAAAACCTGTCCGCTCTAGCATCAGTGGGAGCTTTGGTGATGCAAGAACAGGATGACAGTGAGTGCTACCATTCACCACCGGTAAGACAGGGGCCATAGAGTCCTTGCCAAGTCCGGGGTAGAAGTTACTTATGCTTTCTTCTTCTTGCATACACATTTAAATGTATTCTCGCAGCTTTCAGGACAACCCCAGCTGTTTTGAGGACTTCAGTTATTACAGGAAAATAATGAACAGAGGACACGGCAGTGTCATGTGGACAACTTGAACCACCATGTGGGGTGGCACTAAGGTTGGACGGCCCTTGCTTGTGCTGTGGTCTGTTCTTGTTATGACTGAACCTCATGCATTTAGATGTTGCCGGGGAATGTCCAGAAGGATCCAGACTAATCCTGGAACCTCAGGGATTCCCAGCTCTCCAAATTTTTAGAGCCCTGACTTCATTCTGGAATCACTAAGGTGCTAGAAAGACTTTATGATGAGAGTGAAGTTGACCCTTACTTTAGACTCATTCCCCTATATGGCTGCTGGGGTCCTTTCTGTGCAAGGAGCAGCATCTGGTCCAGTGAATGGTACTCAGTGAGTCTCTATGGGTGAATAAATGGGAGACTGCATTCTTTAAGAAGTAAGCATTTTCTGTACCGTTTCATGAAATGTTTAAGTAATTGGCTTCCTGCCATCCCGAGAAGCAGTCAGCACTGAAACCCATGGTCACTTTTTTTAATCAGTTCTGCAGAGATTTTAGAACTAGAGGACCCACAGTCTCTCTCTGGTTTAAAGTTTTTCTATATCTAAAACCTGAGTACTAAATTACCCCACTGACCTCCCTGTAGGCAAGGAAGAAGAAAATTACACAAGCAGAACCTGGGAGGCTGGTTTTCAGGGAAGAGCCATTACCCTTCCTTCTCTCTCTGCTGGTTTGACAACTGTTAATTATCTCATTCTGTACCTTCTTGGAGTAAAGAAAAACTTTTTAGAATTCTATATTTTGCTTTTATCCACCAGGGTATTGGGCATTAATAATAATGGTAGCAGCAAATACTGTGGTTTGGCTTTTCTGATAAGATCCTTGCTCTATGTTAGGTGAGTTTTGCATGAACTGAGACATGGTGTGTCTGTGTGTAACACTGGATTCGTGAGGTCACACAGGCCCCACGTCATGGTACTGACATAGGCCATTGAGACAGTGGCCTCCCAATCCATATTTGTGTTCTGACTCCCAGTTCAAAGTGTTTTTCCATAACATGGTTTACCCAAGTATTAGTCAAGGCAGTGGAAGGGGTATGCTTTAAATTTGCTGAAAGGTAGTGGTAGTATTAAGGAAAGTAGAAAGCTGCTTAAATTGGAAGGAACTGGCCTAATTTTATTTATTTATTTATTTATTTAGTAGAGCCATAATTTCTTTTAGATACTTGTTTCTCTGTAATAAAAAGGAAAGAAATCAAATGGAGGAATTACATCTGCCTGTTTATCAAATAGTTGCTGAAAATCTGACCTATGTTGAGAATAATAAATAATTGTGGGCCCTCAGGGAGCTTACCATGATATGGAAAGTTGGTTCAGAAACAGTTACTCAGTGTTCAGATTTTATGGAATACCCACTCATTCGCCAGGCCCTGTACTAGGCCCTGGAGTCACCAAGTCCTGGGTGTTGAGTACTGTCTGCGAGGAGAATAGAGGGTGTGACAAACATGCGAGTCATGAACAAAGGATAGGCTTCCCCAGGGTGGAAGGGTAACTTTTTCTGATGCCATCTGGAACACTACCCTTCTCCCTCATCTACCCAGTCCTGTCCATTGTGTAAAGCTGAACTTTTTTTTTTTTTTTAAGATTTTATTTATTTATTTGAGAGAGAGACAGAGAGAGCATGAGTGAGGAGAAGGTCAGAGGGAGAAGCAGACTCCCCATGGAGCTGAGAGCCTGATGTGGGACTCGATCCCGGGACTCCGGGATCATGACCTGAGCCGAAGGCAGTAGTCCAACCAACTGAGCCACCCAGGCGTCCCTAAAGCTGAACTTTTATCTCACCCTCAGCCCGATGTTATTCTTAACTGATTTGACCCAAAGTTTGTCTTCATCCCATGGATCCTTCTGGTCCTCTTGCCATTGTGTCTACTTTTTTTTCCCTAGTCATCTCTGCACCCAATATGGGGCTCAAACTCATGACCCTGAGATCAAGAGTCCCCTGCTCTCCTGACTGAGCCAGTCACGCATCCCTCTACTTTGTTGTTGTTGTCATTGTTGTTGTCATCGTCGTCTCAGCTTCTTGGTTACCTCTTAAAAGAGTCTTCTCTCTGGATGTGGGTCATACGTGTGCTGTGACAGCAGAAGCCCACCAAATTCAGCACCAGCCTTGTTCCATCTCATTTATTCCCTGAAGCCCTCAAGACAGTGTCCTGTACATTATCAATGATGGGTAAATAATTACTGATTAACTATTTATCGGCCCCCTCTCTTGCTTTCATTATAGCCATGGGTCTGGATTCTTGCTGTGTCCATGAAATACTTGTGCCCTAGATAAGTAGGTCTACATCTCAGCGTATTTAGTTGAATGTGAGAGAAGATTCTACAGAAGGTCGTGAAAATGAGTCATTTGAGGAATGAAATATTGAATTGCTTGGCATCAAAAGACCTGGGGAGCTTCCTGTTTCTTTATACAAGGGAAGGGATGATGTTACAAGGAAGATAATCATTCTGTTTAATCAGAATTAGAATAACTGAAAATTGTCTTGTGTGGTAATAGAATTTATTTAATTCCTAAAGAAAAGTGTGTACTATGACCAAAGCCAGTCAGTCAAATTCAAAAAATAAGTTTTACCGCACCAATAAAATGCTTACAGTCTCTTCTATGCTTGCTACAGGAATCCTAAGTACTACACATCTTTTGTCCCACCATCCTACAGTGGTAAGCATTGTCTATGCCTCAGTTAGTTTTGTTTGATGGTAATGAAGTAAGACCCCAGTAGATGTCCCCAGCTTAAGAGCCCTCCCCAACCCCAGCACGACCTAGTACTGTTGTGACTGTGGATAGAAATTATCATACCAATATGCCCATGCGTTGTGCCTACACCAATATCTGCATCTATGCCTACGTGTGCGTGTTAATAAGCACAGCATATATATAATTTCCCTGTAGATAATTACATATATTTGACTATATTGTTAGTTTGTGTCAAAATGGTTACAAATTTCCTGTATTTAAGAGAATTATACTAATTGAAATCTGAGTTGAACCGTAATTAGCTTGGTGTATTAGTTTACTGAGGGCAGCCATAATGAAGAACTGCAAACTGGTGGGTTAACCAGTGGAAATCTATTATTTCTGAGTTGTGGAGGCTGGAAGTCCCAGATCAGGGTGAGCTTCTGAGGGCTGAGAGCGGGGAGGGTCTATTCCAGGCCCCTCTCCTTGGCTTAGCCGCCATGTTCTACCAGTGTCTCCTCACATTGCCTTCCCTCTGTGTGTGTCTCTGTGTCCACATTTCCAAGGACATCAGTCATTTTGGATTAGGGCCCACCCTAATGACCTTGTTTTACCCTGATTATAAATATCCTGTCCAAGCAAGTTCCCATTCTGTGGTTCTGGGGGTTAGGACTTCACCATATGAATATTAGGGGGAGGAAACAGTGCAACCAATAACACTACGTTGGGTGTTGTATCTGAGGATGGGTATCCGTTTTACCAGCCATCACTGTTATTATGGAATACTGTAGCATAATCGCTATAGAAGAGGCACTCACACTTACAAAGTCAGGAAATTCTTCAGTCCTGCCATTTCTTTAAGGATCCTTACCCTTTGTTTCCCACTCTTGATTGGTTTCTGCGTTTCTTTTATTTTTCCAGCTTTATCCTAAGTTTTACATTTTTTCGAAATTATTTTCCAAGAATTATTCCAGGTCGTAGACACGGATTATATAGGTGACACTGTCTTAAAAACAGTAGTTTAAAATACTGGGTCACACTCAACTGTGCTGTGAAGAGTTTACCATTTAATGTCCTCACCCACGGGACATGTTTGTTTCTTCCCTGTGCTCTTGATGAAGTAATATTTAGGTGTATAGATCTAAATTTGATTTGGTTCCATTATTTGGAAATGTAAATCTTATCCATAACTCACTGATAAAATTGGCAAGACTTTTGATTTGGCTTTAGTAAGTATAGGAAACTGGTACTCTGTCAGAGTACTTCAATTTAGTTAGTGTGTTTTTTTGTAATTCTGGTTTGATCCACGAGGCAGTTCTAAAAACTTGAGCTGACAGAAAGCAAAGCATTGATAATTACTGTGTATGTCCACTATTTTCTGTAGTAGAGTCTAGTCCAGTCCTTTCTTCTGTCACTTCTATTCTTAGCAACATATTTTAGAATTTATGTTAAACGTCTATCTTTCCTCTGTGTCTTTTCTGTGAATCTGGTTTATTACCCATGCCAAATGTTTTCCCCCTGATCATGCCTGTTGTAAATTCTGTCTTTTGATATGGTCGCTTGCAGCCTGAGCCCTTGCTAGCAGGATCATTCTGTGGGCTAGATTGAACTATAAAATCTAGATTGATTATTGGCTTTCTTGGTTGTTAATGCATGTTCATTTAGCTAACCCATAAATCAAACTGCTGATAATCTGTAGACTCAGATTTTTTTATTGTCTTAATATCTTCTGGGTTGCTCCTTAAAAATACTGATGATTCCTTTTAAAAAAAAAAAGTCTAGCTTAAAATCTGAAAGAATAAAAATGTTTAAATAGAAAAATCGTATTGCTGTCTTAGTTTATAATAGTGAAAACTTACAAGTGACTGATACATACAAAAACAAAGCTAGAGCTGAGTGAATTATGATGGCTTATACTGTAATATCATGTATCTATTTTTAAAAAGTTTCTAGAAACTGTACAATCCTGTGGGAAAAGATGATTATGTAATTGCAATGGGGGAAACATCAGAATACAGATTTACATAGAGGGTATCATCTCAGCCACATGAAATTAAGCATAAACAGAGGAAGATTGTCAAGATGTTAACATGGCTTATGTTTGGGTGGGGGTGGGACCATTCACCGAAGCATGGATAATGACAGATTAGGGTGTAAGCCTCCCCTTCTCCTGTGGACACCTGTTACTTTAAGAGACGTAACCTCTTAAGCCTGATGATCCAGGGCAGATAGGACTTCTCTAACTGAACTGTTGACTGACTTGTCAGAATGCAGCACATGACAATTAACAAAAGCCTGAACAATATATACATTTCAATATACATTTCAACAATATATAAACCCATTTTACTGCTCTGCTAACACAAGCACTATGTTCATTTTTCCATGACGTCTTCCTGTTTAAACACACAGTAGGAGGCAGAGCCCCCTCTATCAAATCCCATAACCACAGTGTCCTGGTCACCTTACCTGGGGGACATATGTTGTCCTTAGCATGGTGTGATGTTGAAGAGCTGGTGACCTGATGTACAGAAAGGTTTAGAATCCACATAGGCACATAATTGGTTTTATATGTTTGCTGCTGATGATTAAAAAATGGAAAAAGAGATGTTTTAGTTCCTGCGTTGAGAAGGGAAATCCACAGTAAAGATTTATGTACCCTGCAGACAGCTGGACTTGACGACTTCTCTGTCTGAGATGGAGATCTACCAGAGGCTAGATTGAGTTTAACTGAGACGTGGCAATTTTCAGATCTAAAATGGAGGGTGATCTTGAAATGAGTGCCCACAGAAAATGGGGACATTCTGGAAAAAATCTCATCTAGTGTGTGAATGCTGGATTGGGACTGTGGTTCGACTCTGAGTCTCTAGAAACGTGTATTTCAATCAAGTTCCTTGCTTTAGTTCAGTTCTCCACACAAGTGCCAGATTTCTAGATCTGAGCTCTAACAGAAATGCCCTTCTGATTTATGGTTCATGGATTAACATAGATAAGCCTTGAGAATATGTTTTTAATATTCCCTTTTCTCCTCAGCATCCGCCCTTGCCAAAACCACACTCTGTTGCCTCTTTCAGTGATGGATGGTGCTGTGGGTTTGTAGTCTTGAACTCACGGGTCAGAGGTCAGTGCTGAAAACCTCTGTAGCGAAAGGGATTTGGAGGGAAGGAGTAGGAGATTTCTCCGTGCCTTAACCGAAAGCAAGCCTGGTGGTGTGCCCTGTTGCTGCTGCACAGCCCAAGTGCAGGCTGCTTTGGCAGACAGTTTTCAATCTAGTGGATGCTTTTTAAGCATTAAAAAACCCAAGCATGGGGTACCTGGGTGGCTCAGTGGGTTAAAGCCTCTGCCTTCAGCTCAGGTCATGATCTCAGGGTCCTGGAATTGAGCCCCGAATCGGGCTCTCTGCTCAGCGGGGAGCCTGCTTCCTCCTCTCTCTCTCTGCCTGCCTCTCTGCCTACTTGTGATCTCTGTCAAATAAATAAATAAAACCTTTAAAAGAAAAAAAAAAAAAAACCCAAGCATGAGAAAGGGGACCTGAGAAGGAACTCGGAGTTCTTTTCATTCATTCTTCCAGGTTCAGTGTACAACATGCTGAATATTTTTTTCCAGACCGTTGCAGAACAAAGCCCTCTATTTTTCCCAAGTCAAACCCAGTCCTTCTGTACCCATCCCCATGGTGTTTGCCCTAGTGAATGAGCTTCTGTTTATCAGCGTCTGTAGCCTGGAGAATCTGCTTTCCTGGGATTTTACAGACTTGTCACCAGGCGTCAGAAAAAAAAAAAAAATAAGGGGATGAGTGTATTCCCAGTTATCCCAACAGAGAGTAAATAATTCACAGTTCTCCTGGTCTTGACCTTCACTTTCATTGTTCTTCTGTTATTCCTTGGACTTGACCTTTTATTTTTCCGTCCCATATATTTTGGTAAATGGCCTCCAGTCATTTGAATGAGTTGGGGTCTGAGAGTTCGACGTCAGAATTCGCTTTGAAGCCTTCTTCATCCTTTAACTTGGGAGACAGAGCAAATAGTAGGACTGCAAGGTGGATTCCAGGGGGACTAAGACGTGGGGATGATTTATTTTGTCTTAGCAGCCACAGGGGAACAGTGACATTGCCAGAAAGCTGGTGCAGCCTTCTTAGTGATCTGAGGGAAACAAAGGCATATTCCACAGAAATACTCTATCCTCCCAGACTCTCTATCTGTGAAATGGGGATGCAAAAAAAAAAAAATCTGTTATACTTTGTAAGCTGTTGTGCATATCAGGTGAGTCTGTGGAAGGGCCCTGGGACTCTCCGGTGCCAGATAAACACTAGACGGAACACCTCCTATTGTTGCAGTGGGGACCTGAGCTGGGGAGGGCTGGCACTGGAGCACGGATTATGGCTGAGTGCTCCACAGACTTAGGAGAGGAGTGGGATCCTGCACAGGGGGTGGTTGGAAGAACTAGTTTGGGAAAGCCAAGCTCTATGCTAGACTTGTAGGTTGAGTAACAGGGAGGAGCTGGGTGGCTGGTGCATTTCAGACAGAGGTACGCCAAAAGGGCTAAAATAATGGAGGTGGTTTTGTAGGAATTGAAGATACATAGTTTTGTTAACATTTCAAGTTTGTACAGCGTGAACGGGAGAAGGCAAATGAGGGGATGGGAGGCCCTGACCCTGGGGCTGCGGGGTTCGGACCCGATTAGTCGCACCTTTCACAATTGTGTGTGCATTAAAATTCTTTCTCAGCACAATTGGAACACTATGAGCACGTAGATGTCTGCTCCACTTCCTTGAGCAGGTCTTCTTCCCAGTTCTTCTGCCCCTTATCAGCTCTGCCAGAGGTCTGCATCGGTCTGTAGGAACCCCCTAACTCCTTAGAACTTCCTGGTAATCAGGCATCATCTTTAATAAAGGGCAGCTCTCGATTTGTTTGAAGTTCTGAAATGCAACATTTTTAGATGGTACTAAGTGAGAGGTACTAAGTGCAGCAGGACTTCACTGGGAGGACATCTTTAGGACCAATGATCTCCTTCATGATGGAATTTCATACGCCCGTGCCAAGAGCTGAGTGGGAATGGGAGGGCAAGTTGGAGGCATCCAACTTCTAGTTGGACTGCGTACATAGCTGATGATTGTGGCAGCACGGGAAGTCTGGTTGTGATTTCCTAGTATTAATCTCAAGATGACAGTTTCTTCATCAGAAAATGGAAAACACTGTCAAATCTTTTCACCTCATTGTGTACTCCGTATTGTGGGCACGCTCTTGGGCTTTGTTCTTGGAGGTGGGACTGCTGGCTGGGCCCTCCCTCCATGCATTTAATACAGCCTGAGCCCTTCTCTGTGGCAGGTGCTTTACAGTGAGCATGGCACATGGTCCCCGCCCTCAGGGGACCTCCACGTATTCCCGACTGATTATGGCCTGGGTTCTTTTTCCAGGTTCTCATTTGCGACTGGAGAACTTCATCTCCTAAACCACAAGGTTAAGCTTCCATGGTCCACAGAACAGGTTGTAGATGTAGAAATAGTAGGGCCTGCTGGGTGCTGGGTGTTTGTCCTCCATTCATCCATATGTCATGCTATTAGGGTGGATAATTCCTAATGACTAACTTAGAAAAAAAATCTGTTCATGTCTTTCCCTGCAGTACATCTTAATTCCACAAATGTTGCCTAAGCATCCCCTGTGCGGCGGACATTGTACTAGGGCTGAGATGGTACAGTCCTTCCTGTGGGAGGACAGTGAGGGAGGGAGACCCGGCACAGCAAACGTATCCCCGATGCCGCCTTGTGTGTGTGTCTCAGTGCGGGTGTACTGGGGGCGGGGGAGCACCCTCAGCGGTAGCCCAGTGGGTGAAGGGGCACATGGGGTGTTTGCAAGGCAGCTCTGGGTGCCAACCCCTTGGCTGGAATTTTTATTGACGTGCCCCAACTGCAGCTGAGTTCACACCTGTGTGGGTGGTTAATCATTTCCTCTCTGTTCCTTTATCGCCTGACCTTTTAACGGTCATTTCTAGTTGAGGTATGCACGGTCGAGCAGTGTCCTGGCTTTCCTCCATGAAGAACTAAAGAGAGATTCTTCTGTGAATGTTCTCCTTGCTTTTCTGGTCTCCCCACTCTGTATGCCCAGGGGGAGCATGACCAGCCTGGTCTTTTTCTTTGTGGGGAGGAAATCCCATCAGCCGTGTTTATGTACCATTTGCCCTGAGTTTAGGATTAGCTGGAGTTCTCGCTCCAGGGTTGTGAATGTGGGGGGACTGTACGGGGAGCCTCGCTACTCAGACTCTCCTCCTGGGCTCTTACTAGTTGGCAAGAGGGAGGTGTGAGGGGCCCAGTGGGGGAGGGGCAGGTTCTTCAGGAAGGCCTGTGGCTCCCTGATGAAGCTGGCTGCAGGTGGGATGGAAATGGGATTTCATCCCTCCCCAAATGAAAGGCAGCTGGCTCCCAGTGAACAGTTGCATTGATTCACCCTTGTAGATGGTGACACATGGACCCCTGGAAGTGTCTGGTGGGCTAAGTATCAGATACTGAACGTTCTGTGTTTGAGCTGAGCCCCAAGGGCACCTGAGTACAGACAGCCCAGGAAAGCAAGATAGAGGGCAAGACCCTGGTTTTTGCTTTTGAGGCACCTCTGGGGAGCTATGACCTTATCACAGGATGGCTATTTACTCATTGACTGAGCTGTTCCCCCTTCCTCCCTTGCGGAAGAGCAGTTAAGGGGTGGAAAGAAAGGAAGCTCTTTCCTGGCATTTCTAGTGGAGAGCAGAATTGTTCACTGGAGACTGTGGTGAATGATAGGCCTGTGTTTTATACAGACTTTTGGTTATAAAATGTTGCTGTTCTCAGGGCTATATTCTGCCTGGTGAGGGGAGAGCAGGTACAGCCGTCATTACTGGGTACAGTGGTCTTCTGGTGAGTCAGAATGGAGCCAGTGGCTGGAGGAAGACAGAGGGCTGGTGGCCATCCTTACTTTCTTCAAGATCCGGGGTCCCTCTGAGGCATGGTAGCCTGGCCCTATTGTCCTGCCAGCTGAGTACGACATCTCTGCTTACAGGGGAGTGTGCAGGGCCCCATGGCCCCTCTCCCAGGTCGCGTCTGGGCAGAGTTAATTGACAGGCCCCAGGGCAGGAGTTACTTTGATGCCAGCCCTGACCCACACCACGGGGTGCACTTCTGCCCCCTGAGGCTCTTGGACTATGGGAACCTGACCGACGTCCAGGATAGCCCGAGTGCAGGAGTTCCTTGTTCCACAAACAACACTCGGCTTCATGGCTCATCCTTGGATAATTTTGCATCTCCAAAAAGCCTTTTGATTGACTTGAACAAGGATGAACACAGGAGCTGAACAGTGAACAGGGTCACTAGAAGGGGAGTGCTGTCTACGCAGGGATCTCGATCGTCTTTGCTCTGTAATTTCTGTGATCATGTCTACTACATAATAGATGTAAAATAAACAGCAAATGGAATTTTGCAGCTCAGACAGTGGCTAAATAGAGTATGCTGCTTCCAGTGTTTCTCCAGCCCCTGTAGCTAAGAAGAGTAATAACAAACCCTTACCTGGTACTTTGTGCCTTTGACTTGTGTTCATAGATTTCTTTAGCAACCTTAGGAGGTTACTAGGAAGAGGAAGAAACTGAGGCAGGCTGCAGTTAAACAACCAGCTCAGAATCATGAACTGGTAAGGCAGGAATGGAGTTGGAGCACCTCAAAGCCCTCACTGGTAAGGGCAGAGATCCGAGGGGTGGCTGCTTATCCTGGCCAATGGCAGGCATTTCTTCGGCAAGGAGGAGCCCTTGGCTGAGCTGGGCTTGTTTGTTCCAGGGTGGACTGGCCAGAGCCTGGGCAGCCTGCACTGCTGCCACCATCCTGAGCTGTTTACAGCTCCCTGGGACCGAGAAGTGTTGACTTTAAAAGGAGAATGTCTGGGTTTCACCCCTGGTTCCATTGGCTCGGCTACCACAATGGATGGCATAGAAAGGTTCCACATTGGCCCCAGGTGACTTGCACACATAAAATCAGGACAGAAATGGTCTGAGAAGAAATTATGAAAAGGAAAAGAATGTATCTTTTATGAACTTTATACCCTGCCTTTTAGCAAGAAACCCAAACCACGACATAAAAGGACTTAAGACCCAGCCAGCTAGCATACATTCAGATTGGGGTGAAAGGAAACGAAGGACAGGATCATAAAATAAAGACAGGAGTTAGACTACAAAGCACTTGACTTTGAGCCTTGTTGTAGCCACACCAAAAAAGAAGGAAACCTGCTCCTCTGTTCTAGGCTCCCTGCCTAGAGAGGCAGGAATTAGCCAGAGGGTTGGAGTACAGGGAAGTGGAGGTGAGGCTCTGTTTGTAGGCTGCACCGGTGCCCTGAGAACGTCTCCCTGGAGAGGGAACAGAACGTTAGTCTTGATCACAGTGTGATTTTCTCAGGGCTTTAGTGGATGTATAGTGAGACTTCTCATAAGAGCTGAAAACACATACTCATTCTTATTTAACATATGTTCCTGTATGCTTTGGTCTTGTGATCTTTTTGCCATAAGCCAGGACTATTAACTTCAGCACGGGTCTGCTTCACAAGTAGCTCACTGTGCTGTGCATGGGGCTAGAAACCGCTCACTGCCGTGTTCCCTGTGTAACTACGGTTAAGTCACCATGTACCTTGGTTTCAGATCTCATTGACGTTTGCCTGCGTGGATCATCTTCTTGCGTGATAAAAATACTGTGTCTTTTATATACATGCAAATGTATAACCTTGTATTTGATAAGCATCGTTACTACCTGATTATGCATGTCTAAAACACTCCCGCAAAGGAAATCATCGGTCTTGTTCCACGCTTCATGTCAGGAACACTGAGAGCCTGGAGTAAGATGGTGACACTGGAGCCTTTTAGTCTTTTGGCTACTGAGCAATCCTACGAGAGGGACTGATTTTGGTGGTTTGGTGTTTCTGTGTTACGTCGGCCACATTATAACATTTGAAGTGGAAGAAGAGTTGAGAACATGAGTCTCAAAGTGAATCTCCAGTGTCCCTCCTTATGCTGAATGTCTACCTTGAGCTAAGAACAGTTGTCTCCGTTCTGTGGCTTGTCCTGTGAGATGTTACGAGGAGAGGACAGTGGAATCCCGTGGGACTAGTTGGCCAAGCATCCAGTTTCTGCTGGCCAACTCCTTTCGTGGGAGCCAGTCACACCGCTGAAGAGCAGAAGGAGGAGAAATGGCAGGCCTGGGAAGGAACCTGGACCCCAGGCTCCTTCCCAGTCCAGCGCCCTTCCCTTGAATGGCCTTGCCTACTCCTCTTCTCTCATAGGCCCAGAATGGAGATCATGCACGCTGAGGTGCCTGCCTCCTGGAAGGGCTCTTAGCTGTCTTGGGACTGTCTCTTGGGCCATTGTCAGGTAGACACCTTATCTGTACAGATGCTGTGCAGATACGGAGTTCGTAGAACTACATGATACATACTTCTGGATAAAAAGCCTGAAGGGCATGAATGGGAGTCATTGCCTGTTGCTCCACTCCTGCCAGTAGGCCTCCTCAAGAGACAGGGAGATGAGTCCGTACTTGCTCTACCAGCCCCTCCTCTCCTCTCTCTCCTGAACCTGCTACTCTGGCTACCACCTCCCCCGGCCCCCTGCCAGCTGCTTCTTACTTCAGCTCCCAGAGAGCTCCCTGCCAGATTTGGTGGTTTCTCCATCCACATCTTCTTTGGTCTGTGATCAGCACTTAGCACAGGTCCTCTCTCCCTCCTGCGTGATACACCTTCTTCTGGGCCCACCCTCTCTTGGTTCTCCTTCTTCACCTACCACTAGGCCTCCCGGCCAGTCCCTTCCTGTCCTGATTTTAGAACACTGTTCCAGGACTCCATCCTCCCATCTCTCTCTTCCTCACTTCCCTAGATGATCTTTCTAGTCCTAAGGATTGAAATATGAGCTTCCCCCTGCCCATTATGTATCCTGTTTTGTATTTGACCCTGTTGTACTTCTCCGCTGAATATACCCCAAAGAAACTCATTAGAGAGTTTCTTTGTCTGTGCCTCTAGCAGCTTCCCCTACATCAACTAGTGGCCTCTTCATTTTTCCAGTTGTTTTGGATAGAGATTTTCCTTCATTGCTCTGTATGTTCTGCTTCTCTCCTTCTGCTTCCTAAATCTCTGGGCTTCTCTCCTGTGTTTCTTGTTGACCCACAGGCCTAGGTTCTGTCTGGTCTTTCTTTCTGCTCCCCGCTGTTCCATCTGCCCCTTTCTCTGTTCCCTTTTGAGCTCCAGTGTTTACGGTCTTGCTGTTATGTTCTGCGTTCAGCCCCATGTGATGGCTCTGCATTTTCCTTTGATGGACTCTCTATTGGCTTGGCTAGAGGGACCATGAATTTGCTCTGCAGAAGGCCCAATTATTAGCCTGGGAAGGGCAGCCTTCATGAAGGGACACTTAAAATACTTCATTTTCTCAGGGAATGGAAGAGATTAACCATTCCATCCTCTCTGGTGCATTCCATAAATGGCACCCACAATAGAGTTCCAAGGTCTTTACCACTGACCATCAGTCATGCTCCTGAATCTCCATGGTTCGGGAAACCTCACAATTTTCACCAGCCCCAGAGGGTTAGACTGTTCCACAATGGACTATTCCAGATCTGAGTGAGATCTCTACATTACAGTAGATTTGTCAATTGATGTCTAGAGTTTAAGTTTTCCCCTGGAGTTGGGTAGACCCCTTCATCTATGGCTTTAAAAGTCCTTGATATTGAAGGTGGAAAATCTCTGGATATTTTGAACCTTCTGCCTTGTCAGCAATGGGGCCACTGCCCAGGCTGTAGTAATTGATTCAATTTGCAGAAGAATCCCAGTGAACACAGCTGCTGTTTATTGAGAACTGTATCTGTTATCTTGACGTTTTTCAAGAAATATTGTCACAGGCAGTTCATTCAAAATGTAAGTAAAGGTTGAAATGACTTTATAGTGGTTGCTTGGCGTGGCTATATGTAAATGCTGCCCACGGATTCCAGAACATCTGTTTAAAAATATCCTCTGTCTCCAGTTGACCCAGTCACCTGTTGTTAGGAAGCCGGCAACCAATCAAGCATGTGAAGAAGTGACGCCCCAGGGGCACCCACAGCCTGGGCCTGGTCAGCCTGTGGCCCTCTCTGTTTCTTGGCTGCCTCATTGCTTCTTAGCATTTGCATTCTTGAGTGGGAAGGGGGCATCAAGGCAGCTGGGGTTCAGCTTCACTACCTGTAGGCTCTCTAAGAGAACAAGGGATGAAAACTTGAAATTCCTGTGGATTGATGTTATTGATGCAATGCTGGGATTCTAATGGCTCCTAACTCTGAAACCTGTTGTTGTGTTTGCCAGGATGACAGCCAGCTGGGCCTGTGTCAGGTGCAGAGAAGAATCCTCTCTCCTGTGCCTGAGCAAGGGGCATTTGATGGAGGCTGGCTTGGGGTTGAGGGTTAAGGTTCTGACTACGGAAGAGAGCAGGTCATCAAAATAAGCCTTAAGCTTCCAACTCAAAGGAAATGGACCAAATTTTTGGATTTAGGTTTTAAAAAGAAGTCATTTATGAAATAAAACCTAGCCAAATCTGTATACTTTCTAAAGCTGGGCATTGGGTTCCCACTGATAACGCTTGGGGTTTTGGTCTTTTTTTTTTTTTTTTTTAATTTATTTTGGGGGGAGGTTGGTTCTTTTTTAAGTTATATAGGGCTGTTACCACTGTGGCTTCTTAACTTATGGGGAAATTGAAGTAGAGCGGCCAAAGGGACTTACATAGGATCCTGGTGTTGGGGTTTGGCCCAGATGCCAAGTCTTTTAGTATGTGGGGAGATGGAATTCTCCCCAAGGAATTCTTGCCCTGAGGAGCATTTGGAGGGCATTCATGCTTCTTGCTGTCCCTAGAAGCTGTGGGGGGAGAGCTGGGGCACTGAGGCTGCCAACAGAAGGATCTTCAGGAAGTAGCTGTGGTGCCCAAGGCTCTCTAACTCTCACGCTGACGATCCCCTGCTGGAAACCCAACATAGGGAGCACCATTGAGAAGGAGTCTTGGTGAACTTCCAGGAATCATTCCTCCTCAGAAGTTCTCCTTACCACTCTGTGGTAATATGGAGACTAGATGCTCTTGTTTTATTTTAAACTTTTCAAAATCTTTTAAATTGTGTTCTTATCCAAAGCATTCTCTTTAATTGCTATTTGATTGTTTCGATTGTTTGAAGCTGATTTACAGTCTAGCAGTTTTTTCTGCTAGACCGTTTTGAATATCACCATTTGTCTCTTTGTGTTTTCCAGACATTCTAAGTGAGAACCTACAAGTCATCTAGGAAAATGGTGGCCCTGTCCTTAAAGATTTGTGTCCGCCACTGCAATGTGGTGAAGACCATGCAGTTTGAACCGTCCACAGCTGTGTACGATGCATGTCGAGTCATTCGGGAACGGGTACCCGAGGCACAAACTGGGCAAGGTAGGCCATTGCTCAGTCACTGGCTTCTTGAAATATGATTATATGTTCTTTGCTTAGCCCTTAAAGAAACAGACGCTCTGAGTGGTACCCAAGCCCACTAGTGTGTATGTTTCAAATGAAAAGTCTTCCTAGCCTGGATGTAGGTATTTACGTCCCAAGTGAGCCTTGTGCCGACAATGGCCATGGCTGCCACTGAGTCATCATTGTCATAACCTTTCCATACATCAGAATTGCCCTCTACAGTTTACAAGTCACTTTTTGATATGTCATCTCATTTGCCCTATAAAATGCAAATGAAGCCACTCTGACAGTTCCTGCATTTGAAAACTCTGAGCCTTCTTTTCCATATACGCAGCCCAAAGAAGGCTGGAACTGCCACCAGGATGAAGGGCAAGCCTTATATTTCAGTTACTTGGAAGGGGCTTCGTAAACTTGATCTCGAGCCCTAAAGGGGGTGGGGAGCATCCATGAATCTATGTTGTGTTTCCTGTTGGTTTAAACCATTGACCACTATTGATCTACCTGTTCATAGAACTTTTATTTTCCATTGCCCTTTCTCTTCTCTCTACATTTCTTTCCTTTATTTAGTGTTTGATCGGCACTTGGGAAATTGGGATTTCTCCCAAATGAAGAAGTCTTTGCTGTGAAAATGGGCTGCAACTTAACTTAAAAATGGGAAGCGTGAGGATCAAATATTCAAAGATAGAGATAGACATTGATCTTCTCAAAAAGATGTCACAAAACTGCAAAGCTTTTGGTCTAAAAGTATTATTGATATTATTTAAAACCCTGTTATTTCTTCATTACCCAAAAATAAAAGTAAAGTTATCCTACATCCCCAACCTTACTCCAAATTCGGGTTGTCCAATCATTTCTGGCATTTTCTTCTACTGTTTTTCTCCCAGATTTAAAAAAAAATTTTTTCTGGGTTGGACTGCTGTTTAACTCTGGTGAAGATTAAAACCTTTCTAGATTCTGAACTTGTTTTTCTAACAAACAATAGGAGCTCAGACCTTCATCTGGGTCTCTGGGGTTACCTTGGATCACATTCAGTAAGACAGAAGTCTTTATTGTAGTTATCTATTTGTAATCTTTAAAGATGTATTTAAGTAATCTCTGCATCCAGCATGGGGCTCGAGCTCATGACCCCGAGATCAAGAGTTGCATGCTCAACTGACTGAATCAGCTGGGCGCCCAAGATAGAAATCTTTAGACAGGAGCAGGAAGTGATACTGCTTTCTTCCTGCCACCATACCTTGTACTTCCTAATCAGATTAAGGGATTTCTATGGAGAACACAGAGTTTTATTTTCCAACTATATTCATAATTTATGGGGTGGGGGACAGAGGCTTCATCTCTCTGGGTCCCCCTGCTTACCTTTTGTAATGCTGTTTTGGGATGATGGAGGGGTTATTCTAAGTGTAAAGACTCCATTGGCCCCTGTTGGCCTAAGTGGCCTTGGGCTTAAGCGGTCACTTCCTTAGTTTCTTCACGGTCCCTCTTGTCCTTCTTCATGGCTTCTCTACCAGATTTTTATATAGTAAGTGATAGGGAAAAAAGCCCATTTCAGAAATTAGAAATTTGGACTGTTCTGTTCTCAGTGTTTCTCCAAAGTGTAGACACAGTTGCTGCCCACTGGTTTTAAAAATCGAGAACCTTTCCTGTGGGTGTTGATGTTACAGCTCTGGCCTCGTTCCTCCTCTTCTGCTTTAGCCCCTTGGCTTGTTCATGTTGTCAAAACGAAACCTGTCTGGTGCAGGCGAATGCTCCCATCCTGCCAAGTCGGCAGACTCAGGGATTGGAAGTCAGTGATGGCTTCAGTGGCCCTCTGTCTTTCACCCTCTCTTCTCTTTATCTCCCAGCTTCTGATTATGGGCTGTTTCTCTCTGATGAAGACCCCAGGAAAGGAATTTGGCTGGAAGCAGGCCGAACACTGGATTACTACATGTTGCGAAATGGGGTATGTTGTAGACATCGTTTTGTTGTTTTGTTCCTGTTTTTGTTTTGTTGCTTTGTCTGTGGGTCTTCTCTAGAAGCCAACATACTCTTTCCCCTCAGAGAAAAAGGGAGCTCCAACTCACTGTTTTGCTCCAAGGGAAACTTATTCCTAGTTTTGTTGTAGTTGACTTTGTAAGGGCTGCCCAGGTAGTAATAGGAAATACCGGCACTCCAAATTCTTGAAACTCCACAGAGTAATTAAAGGGGCTTGGGGTTAGCGTGCTCGGCTTTTTACACATACCATGGTTGTGCTTGGTAGCTAGGGAATAAGGCGTAGCGTCCTTCTGTAAGGATATAGGAAGTATCTTGGTGACTAATGATAAAAAGTAAGGGTGGATTGGAGGGAAAACAAAAAGATCCTAGAGGTAGTCAGAGATTGAATATTATTCAGTTTTGTGTTTGTAGAAGAAATTCCATATGAGATCAAAGCATGATAACAATCAGCGACAACAAAAAAAATGGCTTTGTTTGGAATTAGAGGTGTTGAGTAAAAAAGTGTTGTGTATTCTGCTCAGCTGAACTTCAAAGGTACTGGGCTTTAGTGTGTGGAGTGCACATATCCGATTGATCAGTAATCCTTCAGGAGAGAGTGAATTATGCAGTACCAATTAATTTTCCATTTATAATTCTATTGTTAAATGTAGTTTTAAAAAAAAAAATCTATTTACAAATAACCTCCAAACCTACTACCCCTGTTTGATCTTGCCATTGCTGCAAAAACCACTTTTGTGGCATCCCACCACTCTAAGGAATTAAGGGGGGTATTATTTATTCCTTCGTGACATCTATATTAAAAATTGCTTGCAACCGTAAGATAATTGGAGAAGCACACTACTGTCTTTTTCAGAGGTAAGTAGGATTTTCCCTCCGCTAGTTCTCCTCAAAACAAATCATCCACAGACCTTCAGGAAGGCATAAGGTACTTTAAGTTTACAGAGGTTAGTTTTCAAGAATTGTAAGCTATCAACAGTACTTGCTGGGGGGCAGTTTCACCATCAGATTTTAAGAAAGCTTGTTGGAAGCAATTATTTAGCACTGGGGTTTCTGTTGTAGTAGCCAAAATCTCATGAAAACTGAAGGAGGAAATCAACGTGCTGGGGCAAATGCATTTTTTTAAAGAAAAGTGTCCAGGTTGGTTACCTGAATGAACAAGTCATGTGAAAAGTTTGTGGGGTTTTTGCTCTAGGATATTTTGGAATATAAAAAGAAACAGAGACCTCAGAAAATCCGGATGCTGGATGGATCCGTGAAAACCGTCATGGTGGATGACTCCAAGACCGTTGGGGAACTCCTGGTTACTATTTGCAGCAGGATAGGTGAGCATTCCCGTGCCGAGGTTCCAGTTTTCGTTTTGTTCATTACGCACCTGTTCTTTTTTTCATCCCCATTTGGTGACCTGCCAATCCCGAATGTGTCCTAGCCACTGACTTCTGTCCAAACCTAAGACAGGGTGGCTATTCCCTGGATAGTGTAAACCCACTAACGGGCATTGTAAACACACGAAACTCTCACTGAGTCGAAATTGAGAGATTTTATTTCCCTTTCAAAAGCCAAAGGAATTTTTTTTTTTAAAGATTTTATTTACTTATTTACTTTAGAGAGAGAGCACGCATGCTCAGGTGCGTGAGAGCGAGCATGAGCAGGGGAGGAGCAGAGGGACAGAGTACGGCTCAAGCAGACCCCCCACTGAGTGTGGAGCCAGAGGCAGGGCTGGAGCTCAGGACCCTGAGATCATGACCTGAGCCAAAATGAAGAGTCACCACCCAGGCGCCCCCCCCAAAGGAATTTTTTAATTGAAAATATGTTTGGAATCCTATAATTCAGTTTCCTGAATGAGGCTGTCTAAGTACCAGTGACATCCACTATTTCCTTGAAGACTGATAGGGACAGGCTGTGCAATAGATTACTACACAGCTTTTCTTCTTGTATCTTCTGTTTATATCCTCTGAGAACAAGTCTGTCTCCTTTCTGCATGAAGCCCTTCAAATATTTAGTCTTCTGCCCATGCGAGGGAAGACCAGTTGCTTCAACCGCTTCTTGTTTGACCCTGTCTTGCCTTGTTCTGCATGATCTCTACTTTGTGCTTGTTTCTCGAAAATTAGGAGAATTGAATGTGACATTTTAAACATGGCTTAGTTTAGCTGAGAAACCTTGTTTTTGGCCAGAGTTACTGGGTGTGTGCTCTCTGCGTGGCCCTCTGACCCTCACCTTTGTAAAGCCTCTTTCCGTCCTGTGCTACCAGGGACCCGTGGAGTATCACTGTCCCCCCCACCCCCACCCCCCCCGCTGGAAGGAGTGACAGCAGCGTCATCACTGGTCATCATTACGTAATTTATATTTTTAGGAATAACGAATTATGAAGAGTATTCTTTAATCCAAGAAACGATTGAAGAAAAGAAGGAGGAAGGGACAGGGACGCTAAAAAAGGACAGGACACTATTGCGAGACGAGAGGAAGATGGAGAAGCTGAAGGCCAAGCTCCATACGGATGATGACCGTGAGTGTCAGAAGGGAGCGTGGGTGGGGTGCCGGTGTGGCCGGATCTCACTCCCCTCCCTTCACCTACATGAACCCCGGGCAGGAGTTTTCAGTTGGCTGTTGGTCTATGGCGCTAAAAGACTTTAAGACAAAAAAACAAACCATAGTCCTATTTCATACTGAAAAAAAGTAATCTCTTAATGTCAATAGACAAATAATGTTCACATTTCTTCTAAAAAGCTAATAATCATTTAAACTAGGGTCCAAATAAGGTTGGACGATATGACGCTTAACTGTTTTTGTCTCAAACTTCCCCTCCATCTCTCCCCCCGCCACCCCCCTCGGAATTTCTGGGAAGAAGAAACAGATTGTTATTTATATGGAGTTTTCTATAGTCTGGATTTTGTTGATTGTGGTGGTCCTGTAGCACTGTCTCTTTTAATTCCTGAGATCTGGAAACTTGCTCAGATTCATGTGTATGTGTCTATTCTTTAAGTAAAGACTCCTCCTTATGAGGTCTTGTGTACTTCTGTCAGAAAGTTGTGTTTGGTTGTCTCTTTTTTTGATGTTAGCAGCCATCGATGATCATTGCCTCGATCCATTGTTTCCCTAGAGGTTATAAAATGCCAATTATAGGAAAGTCCCCTTCTGTGACCACACAACTAATATTCGGAAGAGCCCTTATCTACACCCCATGTGTCCCCAAAGTATGCCATGTGCATTCAGTTGCCCAACGTCCCCCACCCCTTCAAGGATCTTACTTCATCCCTGGTTATAAAGACCTTCCCAGACTCTTTCTTTCATTGTTCTTGCTGCTGCATTGGAAAGATGTCATCATTGTCATTAGATTTATTGATCTTCGGTGAGGCTTTCATTTCCTCTGACCCTTTCTTCATTTTTTTTTTCCTCTCTGCCTCATTTGATTTCCAGTTACATACTTCTTTCCAAGTGAGACAATGGTAGACAAATCTCAAGGATTTTTATAATGTGCATGATACTCTCCCAGGTACCATGGGAGATGAGATCACCCCCACACACTCTCTGTGCTGAAGTTACTTAGAACCCAGTGAGGCTTGTAATACTTACTTACACACAGTGTGTGTGCTAAGCCCAGGGAGGAGTGTGGGAACGTAGAGCTATGGAAAGGGTAGAGGGGCGCTGCATTCCCATGCTCCCAGGTAACAGGTGAGTGTTTCCTGAGTGAGATCCAGGCTGGGCCACAGGCAGGGCTCTACCATCCCTGATCCCTTAGTGTCCTGTCCTACTGCCCTCCCCAACCAATTACTTTTATGTTCCTTCTCTTTTCAGCTTACAGGTGAAGGTAACTCATTGTGCTGAGTTGATAAATTATTTCACTTAATGCAACTGAACTTAAAGGAAACTTAAAGGAAAATGCTAACTTGGTTGTCTTGACATAAAGCATTGATTTTTATTACTCCCCTCACCATGTTATAAATTGATTGTGGGGCTCTAACAAACTTCAGGAATGGCTGGGAATTTTCTCTCAGTTGTTTTTTGGTGGGTCCCATGGTACACGATGGTATATATGAAATAATTTTGCAAAGTCAAAAAGCATAGTTCTGATATAAGTAACTAACTGAATACCAGCATTCCAGAAATCCGTTTCTCTTTTGATAAATCCCTTCAAACAAGAGGAAGAATGAATACAGTTCTTTCATCTGTCTTGTTGTGTTGCAGTAAATTGGCTGGATCACAGCCGAACATTCAGAGAACAAGGAGTAGATGAACACGAAACATTGCTACTTAGACGGAAGTTCTTCTACTCCGATCAGAATGTGGACTCGAGAGACCCCGTGCAGCTGAACTTGCTTTATGTTCAGGTACAGCATTTAATGCTCACGGAGGGTGGTGAGAAGTCAGGAAGCTCTGGGCATTGGCTTGCCGTGAGTTGGAGCTCAGCTCAGGCTTGCATGGTGTTTTCGATGCACAGTTTCCAGGGGGCACTGTTGAGGGGCTCCTCACATGTTTGGTTGTGGTGCAGATAGACAATCGGCAAAGAAAGGAGGGCCTTTCTTTGGCTTCCCAGATTGGGACCTGGTGGCCGGTACTATCTCTTTGCCTGACACAGAGGCAATTAATGGGCTCACCACAACACTAAACCTCTCTTAGCTGATGTCCTAGGATGCAAGTGAATATTGGTCAGAAAATCCATATTTCTCATTTCCTGAAAGAGTCTCTTCATAACCCTTTATGTCTTCACCATTAACCTGTTGAAACTCAGACAAGTCATTTAACTTTCCAGAGTTTATAGTTTCCCAATATGTAAGAAGTAGGCATCATACCTGATGGGCCCCAGTCTTTTTCTTTTTTCAGCTCAAGAAAATCCTGATCTATCATCTTTGATCCTTTCCTTCCCTCCCTTCCTTTCCTCTCCTATTTACCTACGTATCTGCTCTTAGAAATAATGCAGGGGTCAGCCAAATGCCGCCCTGACATCGCCTTTGTTTGTAAATAAAGTTTTATTGGAACACAGCTCATTCGTATGCATGAATGAAAAGGTTTGTTGAGTAAACCCTTTCCATATCATGTAACTGTTTACTTATTGTCTGTGACTTTTCTCATGTTTTGGTGGCAGAGTTCAGTTGTGACAGAGACCACATGACCCACAAAGTCTAATGTGTTTACTGTCTGGCCTTTGATGGTAAAAGTTTGCTAACCCCTGAGCTGGTGGTTATAAGAATGGCATGGAAGGAAGGGAGGTAGCCAGGCACTAAGAAAATGCTTGTTGGGTTAAGGCTTAGAGCCAAGGCTTAGAGTATCTGCTGGAGAGTAGTCTGGGGGTCATTGAACTAGATAAAGAAAAGAAGGATAGATAGCAACAGCAGTGGTAGATGGGCAACTGGGAGAAGGACTTCAGACACAATGAGTTCCTGATTCTAACACTGTACATTTTGCCCATTTCCCTTAAATGGCTGTAGTATTGAGTTACTGTCTGTTCGTCTCTCTTCCCCTGCCAGCACCTTACATTGCATTGGCCTTTATCTTGGGATGGGGATTGGGTTGATTTTACCTCTAGGAAATTTTTCTGTTAGCTTTAATGATTTAGGGACATAAAAAGTTTTGGGGAGTCCTAAGGATTTCCCTTTGCCTCTTATTTTTTTAGGATCACTTCTACCTTCCTAGATGTTGAAGCTTTAGTTTTAATACTCTGGGTCCTGCTGACTTTTTCTGTCTATAGGCAGTTTGGGGAAAGGACTTGTTTTCCTTCTGCCTTCATCCCACTGTGCAACAAGTTGCCTGCAGTGTCCTGAGTGCGTCCCCTTTGGCTGGCACTCTCCCATTGCCCCGCAGAGAGAGTGTGTGCTCAGACGCAGGATGTATCCCTTCGTGGTTCCCCCAAGCTCCTGATGCTTTTTGCTTCCTCTTGTGTTTCAGGCTCGGGATGATATCCTGAATGGCTCCCACCCTGTCTCCTTTGAGAAAGCTTGCGAGTTTGGAGGATTTCAAGCCCAGATACAATTTGGACCTCATGTGGAACATAAACACAAACCTGGATTCTTAGAGTAAGTAACCCTTTGGGTTGTTGCCTCTTTTCCACTCTCCTGTTCTTTTCGTGATTTTTGAGTCGGCTACATAAAATACATATCCTAGTTGCAATCACTTGTGAGGTTGTTAGCTTTGCCTCAGTGGAGTATATGATCAGATTTATGGACCTTGAAGAAAGCAAAGCGGCCTGGAAATTCAATGTTGGAATGGCTGCGACAGTTACTGCTCCAGGTTCTGACAGAAGGTGATTCCATGGAGACCACAGAATTTATAGCACTCTGCCAAGACCTTGTCTGGTCTGTCTTGGGATATCTCTGGAGTTGAAGAGCTCAGGACCTCCATCTTCTGAAATCTCTTCCCATTAGAATGTTCCTTCTTCATATTAGGCCAGATTTTATCATATTAATTTCTTTTCAAGACTCTCCTATATTAGAACAACAGAGCATAAAAGAGCTTCACGTTCCTTATTACAATCTTAGGAATTCTTCATTGCTCTGAAAGGGTGGGGTACGCATTAAGTCCTTCGCTCTTTCCTACATCTGGTCTCTGGTTCTCTTGCAGAAAATGATGGGGTGTTTTGGGGGAGGGCTTAGTTCTTGGAGATTTAAGAGAAAGCAACCCTACAGATACATCATGGCTTCACAGAACATGGGCGTTAGGGTTGGATTTTCTAGAAATATGCACCAGGACAGGCCCAGCCACACACAGGCCACTTTTGTTTGGGGTGATCTTGTCCCCTGTTTTGATCAGCTCTTCCAAGAGTTTTGTGTCTTTCTTCCCCTGGTAACATTGCTTTACCTGTTTCCCCCAACTTTTCTCTCTTCTGCTTCCTCTTAGGGCAGATGAAACATTTACCTGATCCCCCTCCACCCCACCCCACCTTAAACCCCAGCAGACACGCAGTGTCTTGCCATGATCGGTATCCTGCTGTGACCTAGAGTGTAACTTGTAGAAGAAACTTTGGTAGTGGGACTGAGCTGAATGCCAGCTGGGAGCTGACATCACTTTTCTCTAGGATATGCCAACATGAGATGTGTTGAGTAGGGCACTGACTGCTTGTGTCCAAGTAAATTGAGGGAAGAGGATATCATAAGTGCTTTACAGGGCCCTTGACCCCACTTTGGCTTTGGTGGAAAGTAATCGGGACTAGCATAGGCCCTAGAGTAAGAAAAAAACCTTACCTGGAAAAAACCCTTTCCTGGTAGCAGAGGTACTTGGCCAACATGGTGATGGTTCTAAACTGAGTTGTTACCCAAAAACCCTCTAGCCTTGGGTTTAATGAATCCGAAGGAGGCTTTCCAAAACTGATACTTTGGCCTGCAGGATACTGTGCAGTGACCTTGTGTCTGAGAACAGCTCTACACATGTTCTGTCACTGACTTTCTTCTGCATTCTCCATGTAAGTCCTATCCTCGGGCCCATCTCTTCCCAATCAGTCTGGCTTCCTTCCTGCTGGAACTGTGGGAACTTTATCTTTCTCTGTCCTGTGACATCCCAGACGGCTGACTTGTGTGGGGATTCCAGACGGTATCAGAGCACTGGTATTGCTCTTACAGAATCTGCTGCAGTTTGAGGGCCTAAGGTGATGCTACATACCTACGCCGCATTACAGATGCCCCTTGTCTTAATCCGTGGTAGCCAGCCAGGGTTACACAATCGTACTCAGTCAGTTTCCTTTTTTCTGAGATTATAGTAGGAAGCTCATGGCTCTAGTGGTATATATATCCTTATTCAGATTGCAAATTAAAAGAAGCTTATTATGCCTCGTGGCAATTATTTTTCCTTATGAACTTGATTTACTTTTTAATTAGACTAAATCTAGTCTAGGTAATGGGGCATTTTCATTTTCTGTAGATGTTTAATTGTATACCTTATTGTGTCTATTGTATAGGTAAAACTTCCTGAGGATATTCAAATCCTCTTAATTAAAACAAAACGACGGGGTCACATTTCCCTGACTGCATGTTGGAAATTCAGTCTGTTCAGGGGATAGTATGTCAGAGCTGTCCCTGGTGACTGGCTGGGCTGTGTTTGTCTGCCCTTGTTGTACCCCCCCACCCCGACCTCGCTTTCGTATGTACTCTCTGCTGGAACGAATTCAGAGTTGAAAGAAAAAAAGAAGTAGGGAGGTTAGACTCGTCACAGAACCAGGCCAAAACATCATACATGTAGCTTCTGGAGGTGCATATGCGAGTACTTTCTTTGACGTTTTTTGAAAATTTGTACAGCCCTTGTGCTATAAGTCTGCCTACTGTGGACATTTCTGTGAGGTCTTCCACACCCTTCTACAGACCCTTTAATGGTTTCTGGACTCATTGCCACCTGGGTGAAAGGATTTATCTCGAACAGTGAAAATTAGAGACCAGGGAAGATTTCCATAGTTTTCAGAGATTTGAGGATTCTTAACTCTCCGCTGTCTGCTCTGTGTATGGAGAAAACAGGTGTGAGAGAGACAGAAATAGAGCACAGAACCAGGGAGAGTTGGAAGCCAGAAAATAGCCAGTTCTCCCAAATCTAGTCCAATGTGCTTTATCTACATGGTGCTTTCCTTCAGGTCCTCTGCAAAAGAGTCCCAGAAAGGAGATATTTCATCAGAGCACGAAAAACACACAGCATAGTCCAATAATCAAAGATATACTTGATACTCTTCTATGTTGAAAAAATGCTTGCAGAAAGAATGCCACCTGAGGTTCTTAAACTCTGTGGAGATGTCATATGTATGTTCTATTGTGCCAGGTACAGGGAAGATACAAGAGTATACACTGATTCCTTGCTGGTTTTGAGACTATAGTCTATTTGGCAAATCCACATGAAATTGTTATTAGGCAGAGGTGAAACTTGACTCCGATTTTAATAAGGTCTAACCTTTAACTATGGTTTGAATGCAGTGTAGTCTAATTAGGGTTCCCAAAGTTGCAGTGCAGGCTCTGGAGACTGCTCTGAATTATTTTAAGGAAGGTGGCAAAGGTTTGATGCAAGAAGCAACATTGATCAAAGAATTCAGCAAAATAGAAGGTACATGTGAAGAATGATTACCTCAAAACAGCAGCAACAATGAAATGCTTATAATAGGGACTAACTGCAGGTCCCTTAAAAACATGGTGGGAAACTTAAAAAAGTGATCAAAGTCTTCTATGGATCTTATCGTTATCAAAGAAGATTAGATGCACTGATCAACTTTAGACCTTAAATCAAGTGTACACGATAAAACTGAGGTCCACTTCAGGCAATGGGTATAAAGTGTTCACTGTAGAATTCTTTCAGTCTTTTGTGTGTTTGAGATTTTTCATTGTCAAATATGGGGGAAGGATTGGCACCTTAAAAATAGAAATAGATCGTGTAACTTCCAAACCGGTGCTGGGGAGAATTTGTAGAGAGGATATTAAAACAATGTGATGTATACAATAGGAGTTGAGCAGGGGGGATTGTGGAAACAAAGCCAGAAGATGTATGGTGCATAGAATGTACAAATAAGAGAAAGACTTCTGAATATTAGGCATCATAGCAAATAAAAGTAAATCCAAGTTTTTTTTTTAACGTTTTATTTGAGAGAGAGGGAAAGAGTGTGCATGGACCATGAGTGGAGCAGAGAGAGAGGGAGAAGTAGGCTCCCCGCTGAGCAGGGAACCTGATAAGGGACTTGGTCCCAGGACCCTGGGATCATGACCTGAGCCGAAGGCAGAGGCTTAACAAACTGAGCCACCCAACAGCCCCTAAATCCAACTGTTAATAAAGGTTCTCATATTGTCCAGCTCTATACTATTTCTAAAAGACATCCTTACATTTTAAGGACAGAGAAAATTTTAAAGTAAAGGCATATAGAAATGATGTCGCAGGAAACTAGTTAAAACTGGAGAAGCTGTATTTAATGTCACACAAAATAGGCTGTAAGACAAAGAAAACCTAAGTAGAAACAGAGAAGATCATCATAAAGATAGAATGACTAATTTGCCGGGATGATAAATTAGGAACCTGTGTGCATCTGATATTACTTCAAAATATTTAAAGGAAAGAGACAGTGTAAGGAGAATTTCAAATAGGCAGTTTTAGTGGAATAGTTTTAACATACTTTCCTCAGTGATAAGTAGTACAAGATGAAAATAAAATATTTTAGTCAATAGAAAGTAATGAAATAGAAATCATACACTCAACACAACCCAAAGCTGATGCTTTGGAAAAATTAGTATGTAAATCTCTGGTAAGTTTGATCGAGAAAAAAGCAGAAGTAGAAAAAGGCAAAAAATAAACATTAGAGGTAATGAAGACGGGGCACAACTTCAGATAAAGCGATTGAAATGAAAGCTTGAAGCCAAAAAATTTGAAAATAGTCACGAAATGGGTGATAAGAAAATCTGAGTAGATCTCTAATCTTGAAAGAAATTGCCTTATCAATTTAAAATAAACCCCACAAAACAACAAATGAAAATAGGCCCCACTTATTTTAGAGAACAGAAAGAAAGAAAATTAGAAAAACCTCCTCACCTTAATTTGGAACTAGCAGAATCAAATACCAAAACTGAATATAGACCATGGAAAACATTTAACTGAATAGAGATGCCCTCCCCCAAAGTTAATAAAACATTAACAGTCCAACAAGATGGGTGTTTAGATGTAACTGCGGGTTACAGCTGGTTTCTTCTAAGGATGTGACATTTATGGAACAATTTATGGGTTGCCTTGTGGGCATATCCCTTGTGGGGATGGAGCAATATAAAAATGGACACATTTCTGCCCTCATGGAACCTCCATTCTAGTGCAGAGAGGCAGATAATAAGTAAAATACAACATAAGGAAAGAAAAAAGATGAATAATTGCAAGATTAGAAAACCGGAAGTATCACTATTTGCAGGTGATAGGATTATAGGCATATAGAATCCACTCAATGTACAGAGAATCTTCTCAAAGCTAGTAAGAGTAAAGTCTCTGGAAAAAAGATAAATATAGAACTGCTTATCGCCACCTAGGTCTGAACAATAGTATTCAGACTCACCTACAGGACTGGAAAATAAAAAATATATATTTTTTAAAATATAAAATAGAAATAGAAATAAAAAAATAAAATAGAAATATAAAATAGAAAATTTTTGAAATATAAAATAGGCAATATTTTCTATTATAAAAGTTGTATATTTTGTTATATATTATAAACAGTATAATATAAATATATAATGTATTAAAATATATTATAAAAATACTTTATATTATAAAATATAAAATACTTATGGCAAATAGTATTCTCATACATAATCAACAAAAAGAAATATAAGTTTAGAAAGGAGAGAGCTTTTGCAACAAAAAGTATTATTTACCAATGAATAGAGGTATCTAAAAAACTCTGGGATCTAACCAATAAAATGTTGAAAGTTCATAGAAGAGCATAAATGAAGATCTGGATAAATGGAGTGGTTCGTTACGTTAATATATACAAAGGTTGAAGGTCACAAAAGCGATTCAGATTTGTCTATAAATTCAGCTCAATTCTAATCAAAATCCCACATACCAAGTAATGAGAAAAGCTAATCTTAAAAAGTGTATGTACCTCTTGACCCCTTAACTGATTTTGCTTACCCCCCAACCCATCCCCTCTCTGGTAACCAGCAGTTCGTTTCCTGCCTCTATGCGTCTGGTTGTTTTTTGTGTGTATTTGTTTTTTAGATTCCACATATAAGTGAAATCATATGGTATTTGTCTTTCTCTAACTTAGTTATAATACCTTAGATCCATCCATGTTGCAAATAGCAAGAGTTCATTCTGTTTTTATGGCTGAATAATATTCCATCGTATACCTATACATCTCATCTGCTTGAACCGTTCATCCGTCGATGGGCACTTGGGTTGCTTTTGTATCTTGGCTATGGTAAATACTGCAGTGAACTTAGAGGTACATATATCTCTTTGAATTGATATTCCTGTTTTATTCCATTAAATACCCAGAAGAGGAATTATTGAATTGGAATAGGTGAAGGAGATTAAAGATACACAAAATTTCATTTGCAAAGTAAATAGGTCATGGGAATGTAATGTATAGCATAGTGAATATAGTCAGTAATATTGTAATAACTTTGTATGGTGACAGACGGTCTTATCGTGTATATATATATATTATATATATGTGTATACATACATATATATAATATATATACATATATATAATATAAAAATACCAAATCACCATGATGTATATCTGAAGGTAAATGGATATTACATGCTAATTATACTTCAGTAAATAAAAACTTAATATGTGTATTTCTATAAAACTGTTATAAAATTAGTATGTACTAGTCAGGACTCAAGAATGACCAAGGCTAACTGAAGGACTCACACAAATACCCAGTTTTTTATAAAGCTATAGTAAATAAAATACTGTATTACTAATGCTGGGTGATAAGAGTTCTAAAGGTTGATAAACCTCTACTAAAATGAAAATAATAGGCAAAATAGATTACCAAATTAAGAGTGAAACTCCAGAGTGTGGAAGAAGAAATTTGCATGTTTGCAACACATACTACAAAGAACAAACTAATATCCAGAAATTATTAAAAAGAAAGAAAAGGGGGTAGGGCATCTGAGTGCCTCAGTGAAGTGCCTGACTCTTGATTTCAACTCAGGTCATGATCTTAGGGTTGTGAGTTCCAGTTCTGCACTGGGCCTGGAGCTTGCTTAAGATTCTCCCTCTCTCCCTCTCCACATACCTGCCCAGGCCATGTGCATGTGTGGCAGTGCTAGCATGCTGCCCCTCAAAAAAAAAAAAAAAAAAAAAAAAAAAGAAGAAAATTATCACCCAGGATAGCAACAGACACTTTAGAAAAGAGGAAATTCAATGGACTTACAAAGATAGGGAAAAATATTCAGCCTCCGAAGTAAACCAAATGCAAAATCAATAAGGATACAGCATTTCATGTCTATTAGTTGGGTACAGACTTAAATGTCTGAAAACATCAAAGTACTTTACAGAGGAAACAAGACATTTCAGAAAATGAATCTGTTGAATCTAAAAATACAGAGAGAAACAGAATACATTTATAGGTACAAGAAGTAGGAGCATAATCAAATATGCATGGAAACTGCAAGAGAGTACAGTTAGGAAGAGGAAGAAATCTGTAAACTATTTCTTTAAAAACAGGTAACAATCATAAAGCAAATTGGAGAATATATTTCCAATGCTTCCACAATTAAATTTTTAAAAACAGTTGCACGGGGGCACCTGGGTGGCTCAGTTGGTTGGGCGACTGCCTTCAGCTCAGATCATGGTCCCAGAGTCCTAGGATCAAGTCCCGCTCGGGTTCCCAGTTCCATGGGGAGTCTGCTTCTCTCTCTGACCTTCTCCTCTCTCGTGCTCTCTCTCAGTCTCTCTCTCGAAAATAAATAAATAAAATCTTTACCAAAAAAAAAGAAAAAAGAACAGTGGCACAGAGTCAGTGTGAGGTGATAAAAGCTTGTTTCAGCGGGGCTGGATCTCTAACTTCTGCCAAAGGCAACGTTAACAGGCCTTGGGGCTCAGACCAGCACTTATGGCTCTGTCTGCCACAGGGGGAGATGACCCAGTGGTTGGGTGTAGGCAGGTGGGGAGCTGGCAGAGGACCCCTCTCAGCCTTGCTGACCGCGGTCCCTTGTCCTGTTGGCATGGGCCTTGGATGTATTCTACTGAGAGAACAAAGCAACCTGATCTTGAAATCTACGTTGAAGAATTCAGAGTGGACTTGGAAATTTTTCACCACAAACTCAACAAAATTCTCTTGTCAACAAGCAAAGCTTTTGCCACAGCAGGAGGCCTTGAGTCAGTTTTTCTCTTGGCGTTTAGTCAAACTCCTTTTCCTCCGTTGGAGTTCGTCTTCAGAATAATGTGGCCGTAGGTCGTATTTTCAGACGAATGGAGGTGGTATTTCAGCATGTGTTTTCATCAGCTCTGCCTTTCCTCCTGTTCTTTACCACTGCCGCCCACCAGTTTCCTCACTGTTCGCTTCTGTCCCGTGCACCTGACAGTCGAGGGCTCTCCCATTGGAGGAGACTTTGACTGTCCGGTGGCGCCTTCACTATCCCCGCCAACAGCAGCCTCCTCAAGCTGGTGCCTACATCCCTGACTGCTTTCAGCCTCCAGGCATGATGGAATTGATCTAGCCCCGAGCTGGCCCTGAGCCTCTGCCTGGGTTCTTGTCCTTAGACCAGAGGGCACTGGGATTGGTTCGGGAGCCCAGAACTGCTGTGTGGCTGAGGTCCGGTCCTCAAACCCTCTCCTCAGCTTCTTTCATGCCGTCTTCACTCTCCATTTCTTTCCACCCTACATGTTTCTCGGCTCGACAGAAGCTTCCTTCCTCCCACATAGTCACTGCAGTTAGCCCAGACTTCACCAGTAACACCCTCCGTCCCACAGACAGGTTCGTCTTTGAGTCTGGCTTCTAATTCAGGTGTGTCTGAACCCACCGCTTGGGTTTCCAGACCAGTGTGCTCGTGGTTCTCTTCAACATACATCAGAACCCTCTAGAGAGCTTGTTTACGTGGCAAGGCCTTCCCTCCAGAGCCTCTCATTCTTCTGGTCTGGGATGAAGCCTGAAGCTTGGCACTTCTGACACGTTCCCAGGTGGTACTGATGCTAATGGTCCTGGGACCACTTATGTGATAGCAAATTTGAGACGTTACTCTTGGTCACTTGGTGATTGACCGTGAAGACTAGACTCAGGAAATCTGGGTGTTCTGGTGTCCTGTGGGTGGCACAGCCCCTGCTCTACTTCTCCACACTCCCTCCCCTCCAAGCCTCCACCCTTGCTGGGTGAACACCTGGCTGCTTTGTGCATCATTTATGAGCGGTGACTCTCCTAGGAAGGAGTCCTCTCCCTTTCAGATGATCACACCAGCTCAGAGAAGTGGGGGCTGCCTGTGGACATGTCCCTGTGGCAACCCTGGGACAGATGAGAAACCGTTCACTTTTCCCAAAATCATGGCTGACTCTTGTATACTTTATGCTTATTTTTTTTTAAAGATGTTATTTATTTGTTTGACAGAGATCTCAAGTAGGTGGAGAGGCAGGCAGAGAGAGAGAGGAGAAAGCAGGCTCCCCACTGAGCAGAGAGCCTGATGTGGGGCTGGATCCCAGGACCCTGGGATCATGACCTGAGCAGAAGGCAGAGGCTTTAATCCACTGAGCCACCCAGGCGCCCCTACTTGTATACTTATTGCCAGACCACAGACCTCTAGGACTCCTCTTTTGGAGTTACTCAAACAAGCAGCTTTAATTTTTATATCAGAAAATGAGGTTTTGCGAACACCTAGGTTTGAATCTAGACTCTGCTCCCCCAAATGTGTTAAGTTCCCCTTCTTTCATTTAATGACCTCTGGGCATTTCTAAAAAATTGCCACTTTTATGGTAATTTTTTCCATTACATGGGTATTTTTCTTATCTTGTTCTTTGTCTCAAGATTCTGAAATACTGATCACAAATTATGTCTTTTGAGTAAAGGGTAGCTTGGAGGGACCAGAGTGTTGAGTAGCTAAGAGCATGGTCGCTGGAGACCACAGACAAGACTCAAGTTATTGATTGTGATTGTGGGCAATATAGTGTAACTGAACCTCACGTTCCATGTATAAAATTGGATATTTTCTTCCATGGGTTTTGTCAAAATTTAATTAACCTGCTTAAACATGCAAAGCACCTGAAACTGTTTGACTTTCAATAAAGAGCAGCTGTTGATAGCAGAAATCCTCTGCCATCATGGTTTAGACGGTGGATCACCCAAAAAGACATTTAAAGTACAGAATTGAAGGAGCACTTGGGTGGCTCAATCAGTTGAGCGGCTGACTCTTGATTTAGGCTCAGGTCAAGATCTCAGGGCCCCTGGATCAAGCCCCGCATTGGGCTCCCTGCTCAGTGGGGAGTTTGCTTCAGGTTTCTCTCACTCCCTCTGTCCTTCTGTCCCCCCAGCATGCGCACACATGCGCACACACTCTCTCCCTCAAAGCTTAAAAAAAAAAAATAAAATAGAATCTGTGATATCTATCTCTGTGAAACCCTACATTTAAACTTTAAATTTACACATTTACTTGCTAATCTTTTGATGAAAGACCAGTTTTTTCTTGGTGCGGATCCCCTGGTTGGGGTTCTATTTTGTTTTCCTTGTACGAACTATATCATCTAGGAGTGAATTTTTTAAATTGTTTTTATTACCATATCATGTATTATTTGCCCCAGGGGTACACGTCTGTGAATCATCGGGCTTACACGTTTCACAGCACTCACCATAGCACATACCCTCCCCTATGTCCAAACCCAACCACCCTCTCCCTAACCCCCAGGTCCCAGCAATCCCCAGTTTGTTTTGCAAGATTAAGAGTCTCTTATGATTTGTCTCCCTCCTGATCCCATCTTGTTTCCATTTTTCCTCCCTATCCCAAACCCCCTGCCTTGCCTCTCAAATTCCTCCTATCAGAGAGATCATATAATTGTCTTTCTCTGATTGACTTATGTCGCTCAGCATAATACCCTCCAGTTCCATCCACATCCTTGCAAATGGCAAGATTTCATTTCTTTTGATGGCTGCATAGTATTCCATTGTATGTATATACCACATAAAGACGATCCTGGAGCAATCTGAGGGTGAACTATTTTTAGATTTTCATGATTTTGTCTTTTCATTATTTTACGGTGGTCTCACATCTATTAACTTTTGGAAGTACATTTCTTAAGCATTCGGTAGCTTTTTTTTTTTTAAGCAGTTGATGGGCTCTGTTGGTTTATTACATTATCATGTGATGCTCGGCCAGCAGTGAGAGTATAGAACAAATAGAACTGACTTGGCCAGAGCAGAAGTGGGGCTCATGAGAGAAGAATCTGCTGGCTGCAAACTTCCAGCCTCCCATGGATCTTCGGGTATAAGAAGACCTTGGACTAGCCCACCTCTCAGTGAAGTGGGGGGTCTGTTATTACTGCACTCAGAAAAGGTGTTATTTAAAAGGCCAGTGGTAGGATTGGGAGGAGGAGCCTCCTGCCCTTTTAAAGTGGGAATACCGAAGGAGACAGTGGGAAGGACATGGCTTGGCCAGAGCTTGCTTAATTAAGGAAAAATTTCCAATCAGGTTTGACAGTCTGACCCATTTTCTCAAAGGAGGCTGAAAGATTTCACTTGTACGCATGTCCCAGATGCTTAGGAGCCTTCCAGGCTCAGGTTTGGTAATCAAAACAACAACTGGGCTGGAACTGCTGGCTTGCTGGCTGGCTGGCAGTGATGACAGGCTGCCTGCTCCTTCCAGCTTCATGCTGACACTGTGCACTTCGCTGATTTACTGGGGAAACATACAGGCCACACATGGGCACACACACACACACTTCGTATTTTGAAATACCTGATAACAAACTCCTGAATGCATTCCTGTGACCATCAAGGGTGATGCCTGTAGTGCAAGCTTCTGGAAGTTGTTTTCCGTACCTCCTGAAGAAGGGGAGGGTTAGTGGGCAGAGTTGGGATAGAGGGAGGCTTGTTGCTACACAGAACTTTGTTGCCATTAATGCCCAACATCTTCTGCCCCTGACTGGCCTCTGGACCCTGCCCTCTGGCATTCTTCTGGTAACAGTCATTATTGTGAGGGGTTTGGTCTGGGGTGTGTGTGTGTGTGTGTGTGTCACATTGATGCCTTCCAGGGACCAATCATATTTTTGTCCATGAAGTTGCTTATTGATAGTCATAACATGCCGTGGGCTACTGCTTAGATATTTCTTAGACCCTAGGCCTGCTGACTCTTAAGAAATCCAGATTGTTCAGCTACTAGATCCCTGAAATTCCAGAAAATGGGCTTACAACTTTTGTTGATGGAATAACCAGACTTGGTTATCAAGTGTTAATGTAGCCAGAATCTGGCCTCACCCTCCCTCCCCTCTACATTTTTGCTGGAGTATTTTAAAGCAAATTCCAGGGAGCTATTATCTCATCTGTAAGTATTTCAGTATGTTTTTCTGACAAATAAAAAGTTTTTTAAAAAAATTTCTGAAGCTGGGGGCACCTGGGTGGCTCGGTGGGTTAAACCTCTGCCTTTAGCTCAGATCATGGTCTCAGGGTCCTGGGATCGAGCCCCGCTTCGGGCTCTCTGCTTGGCAGGGAGCCTGCTTCCCCCTCTTTCTCTGCCTGCCTCTTTGCCTACTTGTGATCTCAGTCTGTCAAATAAATAAAAATCTTAAAAAAAAAAAAAAGGATTTCTGAACCTGTACAACTGCAAATCTATCCTACACCTAACAAAATTAACAATAATTCTGTAATATCATTTAATACCCAGTCTTTGTTAAATTTCCTCCCAGTGTCTCAAAAATACTGTTTTTACTTAATATCAGAATTTAAGCAAGGCCTACAAATTTTATTTGCTTCATAGAGTTTTAAGGAAAGTTTTATTGAGATACGGTGCACACACCATATAATTTACCCATTTACAGTGTACAGTTCAGTGTTTTTCCGTGTATTTGCAAGACTGAGCACCCCCACACAATCTAATTTCAGAGCACTTTTATCCCTCCTAATAAAAGCCTTGTGTCTCTTAGCAGCCATTCCTCAGTAACCCCACACCCATCCCTGGCCTCTGCAAGTGCTAATCCTAACTATCTCTATAGATTTGCTTCTTCTGAACATTTCCTATGGGATGGTCTCTTTCAATGGGCTTCTTTCGCTTAGCACAGGGTTTCTGTGTTGGCGTTTATATCCTACGTCATTCATTTTTATTGCTGAGTAATGTTCTGTTGTATGGATCAACTACATTTGACATCTCTGTTCATCAGTTGATGGGACATTTGAGTTGTCTCTATCTTTTAGCTGTTAGGAATACTACTATGAGGGCACCTGGGTGGCTCAGTCATTGAATGTCTGCCTTTGGCTGGGGTCGTGATCCCAGACCCAGAGTCCTGGAATCGAGCCCTGCATCCGGCTCCTTGCTCAAATGGGGAGCCTGCTTCTCCCTCTCCCACTCCCCCTGCTTGTGTTCCCTTTCTCACTATGTCTCTCACTATCAAATAAATCCTTAAAAAAAGGAAAGAAAGAAAGAAAGAAAGAAAGCATTAAAAAAAAGGAATACTACTATGACATTCATGTACAAATGTTTGGACATGTCTTCATTTTTCCTGGTTACCTACCTAGGAGTAGAACTGCTGTTTAATATTTTGAGGAAGTATCAGGTTGTTTCCAACAACAGCCGTCCCATTTTATATTCCCCTCAGCAATGCATGACGATTCCAATTTCTTCAGATCCTCACCAACACTTGTTCATCTTTTTTATTGTAGCCACCTAAGTGGGTGTATGGTGTTGTACTGTATTTTTTTTTTTAATTTCCCTGATGGCTACTGAAGTTAAGCATATTTTCATGTGCTTTTGGCCAATTGTGTATCTTCTTCAGAAAAAATGTTTTTATAGATCCCCTCCCCAATTTTTAATTGGGTTGTCTTTTAAATTTTAAGTTGTGAAATTGCTTATGTACTCAGGATACAAGTCCCTTACCAGATATTTAATTTGCAGTATTTTCTCCCATTCTGTGGGCTGCTTTTTCATTTTCTTGGTCGTGTCACTTGGCATTCCAAAGTTTTTATTTTGATGTAGTCCTACTTTTCTTTTCTTTTGCTGAATGTGCTTTCGGTATCATATCTTAAGTGTCACCCTGACTCAAGGTCATAAAGGTTTGTTTCTATATTCTAAAAGTTTAACAATTTTAGCTTAAATGTAGATCTCTGATCCCTTTTGAGTGAATTTTTGCATTCGGTATGAAGTAGAGGGTCCAACCTCATTGCTTTGCTCATGGATATCTGGTTGTCTGAGCACCATTTGTTGAAAAGACTATTCTTTTCCCATTGAAAACCCGTTACCTTTGCTGAAAATCTCCCGGTTGTAAAGGTTAATTTCGAGACTCTCAATTCTATTCCATTGACCTGTCTACTCTTATATCTGTTCTCCACTGTCTTTATTACTGTAGCTTTGTAGTAAATATGTTTTTTGAAACTCTATTAATCTCTTACCGTGTCCTCTTTTTCACCTCTACCAACAAGCCATTTATTTTGCGGGACCCGCGTGATTTTTATAGAATTGCCCTAGTTGGCATTGGGCTGATCATGTCCTGGTGGTGTCCCTTACTGTGTTCTTCCATCTCTCATTTCGGAAATAATATTTAGATCTCACATCTTAATTAAATTCAGGTTAAATTATATATTATTCTTTCTTGCCAAGAATACTTCCTGTTACATCAATTAGGAGGCGTGTGCTGTCTGGTTATCCCACTTTTTTTGTTTTAAGATTTTATTTATTTATTTGACAGACAGAGATCACAAGTAGGCAGAGAAGCAGGCAGAGAGAGAGGGGAGGACGCAGGCCCCCTGCTGAGCAGAGAGCCTGATGCAGGGCTCGATCCCAGGACCCTGAGACCATGACCTGGTCATCCCACTTTTATTAATAATAAAATTGATTAAGTGGATTTGAATCAGACCGAACTATCTCCTATAAAGTTCCCCATCAACTTGTCAGTTGTTGGTTTTAGCAGCCACTCTGGGGTGATTGGCGGAGGTATAAAATGATGATTTTGGGACTCCTTTTATTCCTTCTGTATTTGTTAGCTTTGTTACTTTCCGTTTATCAGTTTTTCAGTAGGAGTTGGTGCCCTAGCCACCTGTTAACATGACCAATTATTATTTTAAAGGAACTTTATGGAATTTTTATATGTCTGTGCTTTTACCCATTGTGGTCATCATTCTTTCTGACACTCTAATTGCCCCATCACATGAAGTTAACTATATGATCTGTAGAATTTACTTGGAAATAATCCAGTGCAGGGGATGGTATGAAGGAGTAGATGAGTCAGGAATGTCTGTGAATTACGATTGTTGGAACTGGATGGTGGATTCATGATATTGTTCGATCTTTTTCCTTTGTGGTTTTTAAAAATCATCTGTTATTGGCCAGTGGTTACCCTTTGATGTCAGTCTAGTGTCATTTTGATAGCTTCTTTGATCTCAGGCATAAGAAACCCCAACAACATTCAATACATTTCCTGCTTCAGAGTTAGAATCAGTCACTTCTCCAGGGATCCCTGATTCTTTTTAGTGGGAAACAGTATTTGGAGGCTACCTGATCAAGACCCTGGCAATGCCACCAGATAGGCCTTATCCTTAGCTTCCTCAGTGGACACACTAAAAAATGTTTTCCAGAAAAAGAATGAATTAGACATTCAGATCGGTATTTCCAATTCAAATGAAAGACTACCGGGTTTTCATTTGACTTTTTTTTTTTTTTTGCTTTATTTTGATCTATTTCATGCTAAAAAGTTTGGTTTCTAACAGCTACTTTTACTTTATCCTAATTATATATGACATCCTACTTCTATATAATGTAATAACCTAATTTTATAGTGTGTGTGTATTTATGTGTTGAGAGGGGAGAAGGTACAGTTTTAAAATAATGTTATCAATATTTAATATGTCCTCTATGGTTCATTTTATCTTTAAAACATGTCTCACTAGAGATGTATAGTCAAAAGACTGTTTTTCATAGTTATTTGAAATCACTTTTCTTCCTGTGGTTATGCTATCAACTTGATATCCTGTTAAGTCCATTTGTTTCAGCTTGCTTTAGATTTTTAGATGTTGAATTTCTCCCCTCTTTGTCATTTCAAGTGATTCTAAGGTGGTACTGGAACACAAGGGATATCCAGAAGTTTTGTTTGTGTCCTTGTTCCTTCACCCCGTGTTTCCCTTCTTCCCATAGAGAATCATTTTGACTAGTACTAGATGTATGCTTATATTGTTTTAAAAAATACATCTATTTTTTAAAGATTTACTTCTGTATTTTAGAGAGAGCCAGCACATGTGAAAGAGTAGGGGGAAGGAAAGAGAGAGAGGGTCTTCAAACTGACTCCCCACTGAGCATGGAGCCCGACGTGGGGTTCGATCTCACGACCCATGAGATCATGACCTGAGCTGAAACCAAGAATCAGAAGCTTAACCAACTGAGCCACCTGGCACCCCTAAAAATACGTATTAATCATATAAAATGAAAAATGCTTTCCTCCCTGTATCACAAAGGACAGTATATTCTACACTTTTGCATCCTTTGCTTTCCCACTTTATAGTGTATCATGGAAATTCTTTCTTTTTTAACTTTGTTGGTTTAGTCCTTTGTATCAGACTGGTTTTATATTTGTGTCCTCTTTAAGTATATTATGGGATATGGCACTCTGTTCCTAATTGTGTCGTCAAATACTGGGAGAGTTAGTGACTTCACTGAGTTGTACTGAAAGTCTCTTTTCTTTCCTTCTCATCATAGAATAAATGGCTTATTTTTATTTTTGTTCTCTCTCTCAGTCTAAAGGAATTCCTGCCCAAAGAATACATCAAGCAGAGAGGAGCTGAAAAGAGAATATTTCAGGTATTGGAAATGTACAGAACTTTATTATTCTCCTCACTCCCTAACGTCGTCTGTTAGTATGAGAGGGGACTCTGCACGTGCTAGGTTAGTACCCCATGCATGTACTCTGCTTCTATAATAAATGATTAGTGACTCCAGAGTGAAGAAGCTGACAAATCTACTTTGGACAGATTTATTATCTTAATCCATACGTTCTTGCTAAAGGTTACTTAGTCCTTCTGAGAAAAAATGTGCATGCATTTAATTTCAAAGGCATTATCTTGATAGTGTTGGAACAAGGTGATTTGCTCTTAAAATGCACTGAAGAAGTAGCTACAAGTAGCTTCTTTGTCCTGATATTTGTTTTTTGAAGCTTAGAATTTGGAAAATGGTATCTTTTTAAAATTCGGGTTTTTTTCCCCTAAATGTCAGAGAGTTCTTTCTTCCTGGCAAACACTAAGAAAAGCCCTATCATCAATTCTACCATAAAACAATCACTCCAGTGAATCCAAAATATTAAAGTCTTCTTTGGTATTGAAATGTAAATACAAGTTGAAGTAGAAATGTCATGTGTTCATGTGTATAAAATGTACACGGTCTTGATTCCAGGCACTCTGATGTGTAGGCATTTCTATACCCTGCTCTTTGGAAAACCATGTCTTTTGGGTGTATGTTAGAATGATACCTCTCCTGGAGAACATTATTTTAGCTCTCATTGAAAGCGTTGGTTCTGAACCTTTGGGAATGCAGAGTTCTTCCAAAAGTGGATTACACTTTGGATTCTGGTCTGCCATGCTACACGGCATGAATTGTTGTCTGTAGGTATAAAATATCTAGGGAGTTTGGGTTCCAGTTTTCATTAGGAAGCCCTGAATTTGAGCTGTCTCTGTGCTCTGGTCCTTGGTGAGCTGGTACATGTGTCCCAAAGAGGTCTCTGACACAAACGTCAGTGACCCATCATTCGTAGTGACTGTGTGTGCCATATATTGTAAGCACCTCTACCAAGTCCACGTGCTGGCAGAGCTGCAATAACGGGTCCTTGCTGCTGTCACTTGTAGGAGCATAAGAACTGTGGAGAGATGAGTGAAATAGAAGCCAAGGTCAAGTATGTCAAACTCGCCCGATCCCTCCGGACGTATGGTGTGTCCTTTTTCCTGGTGAAGGTAAGTTGGGCAGGGTGCAGGGTGCAGAGGGTTGTTGGTGGACAAGCTTGCTTTGTGGTCCTGAGACCCCTAGCATTTGCAGAGGTAACATCTGGCCAGTGGTCACCTGAGTTTAGCCCATGGGGCAGGCCCGAAGTGTGTAAGCTGTAATGCTAGTGAGTGAGCCTGGCTGCCCGTGGGTCTCCAGGCACTTGTGTCTTGGCCTGGTACACTGTAGTTCTATAAAGTCACTGAAGGAGTACGTTTATGTCTACTTGTTATCACTTTCCTTTGAAAATGTCTCACTTAAGATTACTAAGAGTGCCCTGGACTAAATGAAGGCTGTCGATCTCTACATACCGAATTGAATTAATATGGTAAATGGGGTACTTACTTTGTATACTTTCAGGTGGGCTTTGGGATTTTCTGTGGCCTTCAGATCTGATTTCATGGGAATTGTTTGCCTTCCTACTAGAAGGAAAGAGGTGGGTCTTTGAAGTTCAAGACTGAGGCCCTCTACGGGTGTTCTTAGGTGGACTGATAAACTTTTTGTAGAGTCTGACCTCACATATTCTTTTTTTTTTTTTTTAATTTCTTTTCAGCCTAACAGTATTCATTGTTTTTGCACTACACCCAGTGCTCCATGCAATACGTGCCCTCCCCAATACCCACCACCTGGCTCCCCCAACCTCCCACCCCCTGTCCCTTCAAAACCCTCAGGTTGTTTTTCAGAGTCCATAGTCTCTCATGGTTCACCTCCCCTTCCAATTTCCCTCAGCTCCCTTCTGAAGGGAGCTGACCTCACATATTCTATTAGTCATCTCACTAATAGGTTTCATTGATTGCCATTTGTTTTGCTGTGACTCTTGGCTTCCTGCATCTTGCTCTTGGCCCTGGAAGAAAACTACACCATGTGAAGTTTCTCATTTGCTTGAGGCAAAGGAGACTGTTACCAGCTGCAGGGCAGCTGCCCCCAAGGACAGACGTCCCAAGGCCCAAGTCAGGGTCCTTTAAGAAGCGCGCTTTCCTCACTGCTAAAGAGAACTAAAGAAGAAGAAAGTTACACTGTCATCTAGGATGTTTGGAGGTAGAGAGACGCTTTTCTTGACTCTACTCATTGGAGAAAGCTGCTTCATTGAGGGTGAGAAGCAACAAAGATGTTACACTGAAGAAGGGGAAACACGTCTTACAGATGACTTACTTAAACCAGACAGCTCTTGGTCTTATACCCCAGAATGCTGAGTCCCTTGCAAATGATGAAAGCATAGATGAATCACTTTGTTTTTCAGAAAATCATATAGAAGTTGAATTTTTCATATTTAGTGTGAGTTTTAAACTGTCAGTGAATTTTTGCCTGGGGCAGATGCATTGTAGGTACAAATGGCTCCATTTCCCTGGAATGACTCTGCTGCCTTAGCTGAGGTGAGCCCATCTGACCTGTAGTCACCTACATCCTACTTCATCCTGCTAACTCCCCCATCCTCACCATGAGCAGATGGTGAGATCTACTTATTTTAGAAGAAAAAGCTGCTTTTCATTTATTATTCTGAAGAACAGTAGATGGCAGATGAGTTCCAATACCTCATAGGGACAAAGGTAAAACAAATTTCGAGCATGTCCAGTGCTTCGGTCTCAGTTTCCATGCTTTCTTGAGGTTTTCTATAGTCTTTTATGTATGAAATTCATTCTTATATTCATATTGTTTTCCATCAACCCCATCACATGTGATACAGTCAGTTTCAGTGATGTGCATGTAAGTCAATAAATTTAGGAAAATATGTAGCACACAGCAAACTAAATGTAGTTATGAAAAGCACTTGAACAGCAAGGTCCAGAAAAAAATAAAATGTTCTCCAAGGCTAATTTAGGGCCTGAGAAAAATCTGTCTATGGCTAGAATAATTAGAGGTAGAACACAGATCTTCTGGTTATTGCAAGGTCTTGTAGATTTGGTTCAATGAAAACTTCTTTCACAAAAGTATTTAAGACAAAATAAGAAAGTCGTGGAAATTTCCTTCCTTCATTCCTCTCTCCCTTCCTTTCTCCTTTTCTTCTTTTCAAGTCTTTATTTTTTATTTTTTTAAAAGATTTTATTTATTTATTTATTAGTCCAAGAGAGAGAGAGAGAGCACACACAAGCAGGCAGAGTGGCAGGCAGAGGCAGAGAGAGAAGCAGGCTCCCTGCGGAGCAAGGAGCCCGATTTGGGACTCGATCCTAGGACCCTGGGATCATGGCGTGAGCCGAAGGCAGCAGCTTAACCAACTGAGCCACCTGGGCATCCCTATTTTTTATTTTTTTAAACTTACATGCCTTTGAAGAAAGGCCAGGATCAACTTTAGTATACATGTTAGGTATTCAGATTTTGATTTTCTTTAGTTTTATTTTTTGTCACTTTATGGAAGTGAGCGCACTGCCCACTTTAATTTTTTGCTCAGTGGTCTTATTCATATACATTTTATTTTAGAATTTATTTTGATAGGGGTGCATGGCTGGCTCATTTGGTTGAGCATCTGAGTCTTGATCTCAGCTCAGGTTATAAGATTGAGCTCCGTGCTGGGCTGGAGCCTGCTTAGGATTCTGTCTCCTTTTCCCTCTGCCCCCCACTCATGCATGCACATGTTTGCTCTCTCAAAAAAGAAAATTGATTTTGATAAATAGTTTGTATACAAAATACAAAATACAAAAATAGTTTGTATTATTTTCCAAGTAGTACAGTTGAGAATTCAGGAGTAATTTAATACTATGGACTAATGAACCTTGTAAATCAGATCAATAGGTCAAATAAGATGGCTTCATATATAGTGAACTATCTGGAGAAGAAAGACAGAAAACAATTCCATCTATAATAGTATCAAAAACAATAAATTACTTAGGAATAAATTTAACCAAGCACACAAAAGATCTATATACTAAAAACTTTTAGAGGCTGGTGAAAGAAATTAAAGACAATACAAATAAATGGAAAGATATCCCATGTTCATGGATTAGAAGAGCTAATATTAAATGATCCATTCGCTTAGCATAATTTTCAGCCTCCAGATCTCTGTATATGCTATTACAATATATAGTCATTTTAACTTTTAGGTTTATTTTTAAATTGAGTAAATTGTTCAAGTACAAGATATATGTCAAAAACATGAAAAAAACAGTTTGTATGTATTGATAAGTGCAGGCATTTAGAATAGATGATGAAAAGAGATCCTATGCAGAATAGCAGACACGCACAAAAATTATATGGCTTAAGGGATAATAAGTTTTTTAAAGGCATAAGTAACATATTTCTCTAGAACCCCAACCTAAACATACCATACCATTGAATTGTGGACGAGTTTCATTGACATCATTTAGGAAGTTAAAAGTGAGTGATTCTAGCTTCTCATTCACTACTTCTATAGGCTGTTAGAAATTTAAGTAAGTCATTGAAATTATAATTTCTGAAACATTTAGATATTGATAGTGAATACACTTAATCATACCACATGGACGTAGGATTAATCATAGATAGTCTCAGAGTAGTTAGATATATTTACAGGCACTTCTATCATATTTTTTTTCCATATCCATGAAAAAACTGACCCAATATTCAGAGTATTATACTTTGTTGTTATAAAAGAAAGTGCTTGGGGATTGGAGTCAGGAAGATTGGCCTGTCATCCAGGATGTTGACACCCCTATGTGGGAAATAGCAGAAACTCCTATAACTTTGAGAGATATCCATAACCTCCCTCAGCCTCAGTTTCTTCATCTGGAAAGTGGGAGTGATAATGCCTTATAGAGCTCTAGTGAAGATTAAGTGAGATAATATATGTAAAGAAATGTGGACCCTGGTGAGGGGTGACTGGGTGGCTCAGTCAGTTAAGGGTCTGCCTATGGCTCAGGTCATGATCTTAGGGTTCTGGGATTGAGACTCCCTCTCATAGGAAACCTACTTCTGCTCTCTTCCCTGCTTGTGCTCTCTCTCCCTCTCTCTCTCTCTCAAATAAATAAAAATCTTAAAGAAAAAGTGTAGTGCCTGAAAAATAAGGCTATTTGATAACTTTTGGATTATCTCTTAACCCTTCTCACATGTCCCTAATCCCTGGCTCCTGAGTCTTCCAACCTGTAATTGCCTTTTAGCACCCATGGCGTAGTGCAAGACTTGGCAAACTTCTCTAGTAAAAGATCAAATGGGATCTTGGGCTTTACAGGCCATACTGTTCATCTCTGCCCACGTGGCCTAAAAGCAACCATAGGCAATACGTTAATGAATGAGCATAGTTAGGTTCCTATAAAGCTTTATTTATAGGCTCTGAAATTTCAATTCATATAATTTTCACATGTCACATAGTATTAATCGTCTTGTGGGTTTTGGGGTTTTTTTCCCCCAACCACTTAAAAATGGAAAATTCACTTTTAGCTCTCAGGCCACAAAAAAGCAGGCAAAAAGCTGGGGTTAGCACTGGCTTTAGTTTGCTAATTCTGATATAGAGAATGTCTATAAGCCATTTAATGAATCCACAGAGAATGGCTTTATGTGGCAGTATTCCCAATGGCTAAGAACGTAAGCTTTAAAAAGAAACACCTAGATCTGGATTTGGGCTTTGCCACTTAGTTTTACCTTAGATAAGTTACTTTACCTTCTGTCTATGCATGTTTGCTCACCTATAAAATTGTGCCTTTTTTTGAGGTTTAAATAAGATAATAGAGAAAAGTGGACTGTGGCATGGAAGAGCCTAATGAATGGAAGCTGTGAATGTCTACAGTCTTCCTCTTAGAGTGACTTCTTTTGCATTTTACCTTGATACCCTAAGCCAAAACCCCATAAGCAATGGTAAGCCATTTCCCATGGCCTGCAAAGGATTTTGTTTCACTCCAGGAAATTCTTGTGTAAACCTTCTTCCTCATTTATCAATTTGTCTTTTAACTTTCCCTGTAGCTACAGCCAGAGCTCTGAGATGTAAGATACCTGGGGAGCTGACCCTCTTCTCCCCTTAACTACGGAAGCATCACAGAGGGCATTTGGAATCTCTCAGAACTATGAGTTAAGTTGAATAGAGACCAGTTTTAGAGAAAATGGCTAATGAACAGGATCTTTAACACTATTTTGCTCTTTTTTTTTTTTTTTTAAGTTTTATTTATTTAAAGGATCTCTCCACCCGGTGTGGAGCTTGAATCCACTACCCCGAGATCAAGAGCCACATGCTCCTCCGACTGAGCCAGCCAGGTGCCCCTAACACCATTTTGCTCTTAACCAGCCATCCCTTTCTGCCGTGCCCCTGAGAGAAATAAATGTACTGATCACACAACAGAGTAAGCAAGCCCACACTTTGACACCAAGCCAAGGTAGAATTCCACTGAGCACAGCTGGATCACAGGCTTAGGCCACGTCAAAGTTAGGGGCCTCAAGCCAGAGCATGCAAGACCGCAACCCACCTGCATCCCTTCACTCAATTCTCAGTCTCCCATGTAAGACACAGGTGATCTAAGAATCTTCCAGTCTCCCCAAAGGGGGAGAGCTGGAAAGAAAGCAGGCTTGACCATAGCCAGCTGCCAGTTTTTTGGGGGTTTTTTGTTTGTTTTTTTAATATTTATTTCTTTAAATTCAATTAGCCAACATATAGTACATCATTTTTTTTCATTTTTACATTTATTTATTTAAATTCAGTTAGCCAGCATATAGTACATCATGTGGTATTGAGTGATTCATTAGTTGCGTACAATACCCAATGCTCATCATGTCATGTTCCCTCCTCAGTGCCCATCACGTGGCTACCCCATCCCCTCACCACCCCCCCCCCCTTCTGCAGCCCTCAGTTTGCTTCTCAGAGTCAAGAGTGGGTCTTGGCTTGAAGCCACAGTGATGGCTGAGATGTGCTTGAAAGAGAAGGGGCGGGGCTTGTTAATGAAGCCTGCCTTCTCTTGGTAGAAGGCATTCCTTCTCAGGCCTCTAAGTTATGCAAGCTCAAGACATCTTCCAAACAAAACCAACCTAATGAGGACCACCTGGAAAGAAATTTCTGCAGCATGGCAGCAGCTACAGTCTCTGTGTGTGTCTGTGCTGAGAGACAGGACTTTGCAGGGCCTGCCTAGCCTGCTTGCTTAGCTGGAGAGAAAAGGACGCTGGTCTCTGTAGCTCAAGTTGGCAAGTAGGGTGGACTGAGCTGTGTGGGAGATGGGGAGAAAAAGGAAACTTCTCCGAGCATGCAGGCTATCCCACTGTGGGTCTAAGGCAGGTCTTGGGGGAAAAACCATTGTGGCTCACCCTGAGCTGAGCCTTTCACTCTTCTGACTTTCTCCAGCTGCTCTGCATTTTGTGGGTAGGCCCTGAAATCATTTGATCCCTTGACCGTGGTCTCCCTTGCTGGGTTGCAGCATATTCTGCGTTTCTTCTGCCCTCCTCTGCCTAATCCTGATCTTCTGATGGGATGCTCACTGTATGTTGTTAGCATGTTCCCCATGACTCCCTCTCCTGTCCAGAATGAGCTCGACACAAGCCAGGGCAATCCATCACAGTTCTGTGTTCACGCACCCCAAAGCCCCCCGCCTGCCGGGAGGTGCAGATGGAAAAGGCTGAAGGCAACAGCTGCAAACCTTATTCTATTTCAGATCCCCTTCCGGGTCCCAGCAGCTGGGCTCGTGCCAGCCCTGTGTGGCTAACTGCCTAGAACCTCTTCACCTCAATCTCTGTGTGGCTTCTGAAGGCAAGGTAGACTAGCCGTCGTTATCCACCTTGATTTCATGGCTTTCGCCTCTTGCAGAACTGGCCTCTCTTTACAAAGAATCTGACACTTCCCAGTGGTTTTTTTTTAAGGACTGGGAGGTTCTTCCACTGCCATCTTCCCCTTGTCAGACACCCACACAGATTTCCGATCCTGTTCTCTCCTCTTCCTGGGAGAAAGCGGAGATGTGCCCTGACCTTGACTGTTGAACGGCTTATGAACCGCCCATGGGAGCTCCCAGCAATTTTTGTCTTCTCTGATTGCTTTCACCAGAGAAGAATACATGGTGGTAGACAGTCTGCTTTTGAAGTCAGAGGCGTTTTTGAGCTACTCAAATTTGTGTTCCAGTCATGGCTTTACCACTCACTACTGTTTGCCTTGGATGAGTTGCTGGTCTCTTCATTTGCAAAATGGGGATGATGATACCAACATTTGAGGGATGTTCTGAAACTTACTAGATAATATTTATTAAATACCTAGCACATTTGCATTATTTTAAAATTGCCTATCGCTATGTATACATACATGATTTGTGTTTGCTAATTTGTATGTATCGTCCTCTGAGAATAGTAATTTAGGCATTGCTGGGTTTCAGCAAATATATGGGAAGTTCTTTTTTTTTCCTGATAACATTAGAAATAGATTTTTTTTTTTTTAAGAGAGGGAGAGAAAGAGAGAAAAGGGGAGAGGAGCAGAGTGAGAGGGAAAGAGAGAATCGTAAGCAGGTTCCATACCCAGCATGGAGCCTGATGTAGGACTCAATCTCACAAGGGGGAGATCATGACCGGAGTTGAAATGAAGAGTTGAATGCTTTAACTGACTGAGCCACCCAGGTGTCCCTGAAATAGATTTTTTGTTTTGTTTTATTTTGTTGTTTTTTTTTTTTAATTTATTTGACAGAGATCACAAGTAGGCAGAGAGGCAGGCAGAGACAGAGAGAGAGGGAAGCAGGCTCCCCGCTGAGCACAGAGCCTGGGATCATGACCTGAACCAAAGGCAGAGGTTTTAACCCACTGAGCCACCCAGGCACCCCCAGAAATAGATTTTTTTTTTTTTTAAGATTTTTTTTTTTTTTAATTTGTCAGAGAGAGAGTGAGAGAGAGCGAGCACAGGCAGACAGAATGGCAGGCAGAGGCAGAGGGAGAAGCAGGCTCCCCGCCAAGCAAGGAGCCCGATGTGGGACTCGATCCCAGGACGCTGGGATCATGACCTGAGCCGAAGGCAGCTGCTTAACCAACTGAGCCACCCAGGCGTCCCTAGATTTTTTTTTTTAAAGATTTTATTTATTTATTTGACAGAGATCACAAGTAGGCAGAGGCAGGCAGAGAGAGGAGGAAGCAGGCTCCCTGCGGAGCAGAGAGCCCGAAGCGGGGCTCGATCCCAGGACCCTGGGATCATGACCTGAGGTGAAGGCAGAGGCTTTAACCCACTGAGCCACTCAGGCACCCCCAGAAATAGATTTTTTAAGTAAAGTCTGGGGAATAAGGAAAACCACAAGAAAATAATACAAATCACTTGAGGTGATCATTGTCACCATTTTATCATGTAATGAAATTTTCATTTTTAAATATCTTGTTTTGAATTTCATTTTTAAAATTTTATTTCATGTAGGGTTAAGCTATACAAATGGTTTTTATTTTTATTTTATGTTATGTTGCAAATTTGTTGCCTTGAATTCAATGGTTTTCCAATCATATGGTTTTTAATGGTTCTAGAATCATCTGTTATATGGGTATACCCTAAATAAGAACTCCCCTGTGGTTGAAAATTTTGGTTGTTTCCAGTTTTTCACTATGATAACTGTAGTTACACATAATCTTCTCACATTGAGAACTTCTTTTTGAGTAAATTGTTTTTATTAAAATTCAGTTAGCCAACACATAGCACATCATTAGTTTCAGGTGTAGTGTTTAATAATTCATCAGTTGCATATAAACACCCAATGCTCATCACTTCACATGCCCTCCTTAATCCCATTTGAATAACTCTCTAAAAACAATCTGTGTCAAAAGGGGGAACATTTTTATTTTTTTTTAAGATTTTATTTACTTATTTGAGAAAGAGGAAGAGCACAGAGGGAATGTGAGAGGGAGAAGCAGACTCCCTGCTGAGTGGAGAGCCTGACGTGGGACTCCATCCTAGGACCCTGGGATCACTACCTGAGCCAAAGGCAGATACCTAACTGACTGAGCCAACCAGGCACCCAAAAGGGGGAACATTTTTATAGCTTTGGACCAATATTGATGCATTTTCTTCCATAAAGATTTTGCCACATTAAATTCCCATCTGTAGTGATTCTCTTTCATACCTTCTTCACTTCTGAGAATTAATTTTTTTTAAAAAACCCTCCATTTTAGTAAGTGAAAACTTAATCTAATTGCTTGTTTCTTTTTTTTTAAGATATTATTTATTTATTTGAGAGAGAGACAGTGAGAGTCTAATTGCTTGTTTCTTACTTGATTTTTTTCTCCTTCTTGTTTTAATTTTTTTTTCTTAAGTTTTTATTTAATCACCTGGTGTTATTCACAGTAAGTGCATTCCTTCATCCTCATCACCTACTTCACCTGTCCTCCCACCCAGCTACCCTCTGGTAACCATCAATTTGTTCCCTGTACTTAAGAGTCTTTTGCTTGGTTCGTCTCTTTTTCCCCCCTTGCTCGTTTGCTTTGTTTCTTAAAATTCCACATAGGAGTGAAATCATTTAGCGTAATACTCTCTAGTTCCATCCTTATCATTGCAAATAGTAAGATTTTGTTGCTTTTTATAGCTGAATAATATTCCAGTATGTGTCAGTGTGTGTGTGTATACACACATACATGACATCTTCTTTATCCATTCATCAGCAGGTGGACACTTGGGCTGTTGCCTTATCTAGGCTTTGGAAATAATACTGGTATAAACATAGGTGTATATGTATCCATTTGAATTAGTGTTTTTGTATTCTTTGGGCAAATACCCAGTAGTACTATTGCTAGATCTTAGGGTAGTTCTCTTTTTAAATTTTTGAGGAATCTCCATACTGTTTTCCACAGTAGCTGTACCAATTTGCATTCCCACCAACAGTGTTATCTTTTTCTCTACATCCTTGCCAGCACTTGCTGTTTCTTGTGTTTTTGATTTTAACCATTCTGACTGGTGGGATGTGATACTTCATTATAGTTTTTTATTTGCTTTTTCCTAATAATCAGGGATGATGAGCATCTTTTCAAGTGTCTGTTGGCCATCTGTATGTCTTCTTTGGAGAACTATCTATTCATGTCTTCTGCCCATTTATAACTGCATTATTTTGGGGGGTTGTTGAGTTTTATAAATTCTATATTTTGGATACTAACCCTTTATCAGATATGTCATTGGCAAATATTTTCTCCCATTCCATGGATTGTCTTTTCATTTTGTTGATTGTTTCCTTCGCTGTGCAGAAGCTTTTTATTTTGCTGTAGTCCCAGTAGTTTATAGTTGTTTTTATTTCCCTTGCCTCAGGGGACATATCTAGAAAAAAGTTACTATGGCCAATGTCAGAGAAATTATTGCCTGTGCTGTCTTCTAGAATATTTGTGGTTTCAGGTCTCACATTTAGGTCTTTATAATCCACTGTGAATTAATTTTTGTGTATGGTGTAAGAAAGTGGTCTAGTTCCATTCTTTGGCATGTTGTTGCCCTGTTTTCCCAACACCATTTATTGAAGAGACTGTCTTTTTCCCATTGGCTATTCTTTCCTGCTTTGTTGAAGATTAGTTGACCATATAATTGTGGGTTTATTTCTGGGTTTTCTATTCCACTGATCTGTGTGTTTGTTTTTAATGCCAGTACCATACTATTTTAGTTACTACAGCCTTGTAATAAAACCTGAAGTTCAGAATTGGTGATTCTTCCAGCTTTGCTTTGCTTTGCTTTGGGTATTTGGGGTCTTTTGTGGTTTCGTACAAATTTTGGGATTGTTTGTCCTTGCTCTAAAAAAATGCTATTGGTATTTTTATAGGGATTGCATTAAATGTTTAGATAGCTTTGGGGAGTAGAGACATTTTAACAATATCTCTTTTTCCAACCCATGAGCATGGAATATCTTTCCATTTCTTTGTATCTTTGTATCTTTAACTTCTTTGGTTAGGTTTATTCTTTGGTATTTTATTATTTTTGGTGCAACTGTAAATGAGATTGTTTTCTTAATTTCTCTTTGTACTGCTTTATTATTGGCATAGAAAAAATGCAGTGGATTTCTCTACATTGATTTTATATCCTACAACTTTAATGAATTTATCAGTCTAGTAGTTTTTTGGTAGTCTTTCAGGTTTTCTATGTAGAGTATCATGCCATCTGCAAATAGTGAAAGTCCTTCTTCTTTACTGGTTTAGGAGCCTTTTATTTCTTTTTGTTGTCTGAGTGTGGCTCAGACTTCCACTACATTTTGAACAAAATTGATGAGGGTGGACATCCTTGTCTTATTCCTGATCCTAGGGGAAAGTCTTTTATTTTTTCCCCATTGAGGATGTTATTAGCTGTGGGTTTTTCATATATGGCCTTCATTTTGTTGAGGTATGTTTCTGCTAAACTTGTTTTTTTTGAGGGTTTTTATCATGAATGGATATTGTATTTTATCACATGCTTTTTCTGCATCTATTGAAAGGACCATGTGCTTCTTACCCTTTCTTTATTGATGTGATGTATCATGTTGATTGATTTGCAATTACCTTGCAGCCCAGAAATAAATCCTACTTGATTACAGGGAATTTTTGTAATGTATTGTTGGTTTTGGTTTGCTCATATTTTGTTGAGGATTTTTTGCATCAGTGTTCATCAGAGATACTGACCTGTAGTTGTCCTTTTTTGGGGTGTCTTTATCTGGTTTTGGTATCAAGCTAATGCTGGCCTCATAGAATGGATTTTGAAGCTTTCCTTCCTTTTCTGTTTTTTGTTTGTTTGTTTTGTTTTGTTTTTTTGAGTAATTTGAGAAGTATAGGTATTACTTTCTTTAAATGTTTGGTAGGATTCGCTTGTGAAGCCATCTGATCCTAGAGTTGCATTTGTTGGGAGTTTTTTGATTACTGATTCAATTTCTTTGCTAATTATGGGTGTGTTTAAATTTTCTGTTTCTTCCTGTTTCAGTTTTGGTAGTTTTGGTTTCTAGGAATTTATCCATTCCTTCTAGATTGTCCAATTTATTGACATAGTTTTTCATAATATTCTTTCTTGTTTTTTAAAGATTTTATTATTTGAGAGAGAGATGGGACAGAGGGACAATGAGTGCAGAGCCTGACTTGGGGCTCCATGCCAGGACCCTAAGATCATGGACCTGAGACCAAGTTGGATGCTTAACTGACTGAGCCACCCAGGCGTCCCTCATAATATTCTTCTACAGTTGCTCATATTTCTGTGACATTGGTTGTTACTTCTCCTTTCTCGTTTGTGATTTTATTTATTTGAGTCCTTTCTCCATTTTTCTTGATGAATCTCACTAGCAGTTTATCAATTTTATTGATTTTTTTTTAAAGAACCAGCTCCTGGTTTTATTGATTTGTTCTGTTTTTGCTTCTATATCCTTTATTTCTGGTTTAATCTTTATTATTTCCTTCCTTCTGCTGGTTTTAGGTTTTGTTTGTTTTCCTTTTTCTAGCTCCTTCAGGTGTAAGGGTTAGGTTGTTTGAGACTTTTTTTTTTGCTTTTTAAGGTACACCTATGTTGTTCTACATTTCCCTCTTAGAGCCACTTTTCCTGCATACCAAGGATTTTGAACCATTGCATTTTCATTTTCATTTGCTTCCATGTACATTTTTATTTCTTCTTTAATGTCCTGGCTGATATATTCATTGTTTACTAGTATGTTCTTTAACCTCCATGTATTTGTGGTCTTCCCAGAGTTTTCCTTGTGGTTGACTTTAAGTTTCACAGCATTGTGGTTAGAAAAGATGCATGGTGTGACTTTGATCATCTTGAACTTGTTGAGGCTTGTTTTGTGGCCAAATATGTTACCTATTCTGGAGAATGTTCCATGTGCCTTTGAAGAGAATGTGTATTATGCTGTTTTAGGGTGGGATATTATGAATATCTGTTAAATCCATCTGGTCCAGTATGTCATTCAAAGCCATTGTTTGCTTGTTGATTTTCTATTTAGGTGATCTGTCCATTGATATAAGTGGTGTGTTAAAGTCCCCTCCTATTATTGTATTATTATCAGTTAGTTCCTTTATGTTTGTTATTAATGCCTTATGTATTTGGGTATTCCTGTGTTGGGTGCATAAATATTTATAATTATTAGATCTTCTTGTTGGATTGTCCCCTATATTACTATGTAGTCTCCTTCTTTGTCTCTTATTTCAACCTTTGTTTTAAAGTCTGTTTTGTCTGATATAAGTATTGGTATTCTTGCTTTGTTTTGACATCCATGTGCATGGTAAATATTTCTTCATCTCCTCTTTTTCATTTTGCAAGTGTCTTTAGGTCTAAAATGAGTCCCTTGTAGGCAGCATATAAATGGGTCTTGGTTTTTTTTATCCATTCTTTCACACTGTGTCTTTTGATTGGAGCATTTAGTTCATTTACAATCAAGGTAATTCTTAACCAGCTATGTATTTATTGCCATTTTGTCACTTGTTTGTTTGTTATTTCTGAAAATTTTCTCTGATCCTTTCTTGTCTTTCTTTAATGCTTTGCTGGTTTTCTTTTCTCTGGTGATACATTTGGATTTCTTTCTCCTTATTCTTAGCATATTTATTAGTGGTTTTTGATTTGTGTTGCCATTAGGTTTGTATATAACCACTTCTGGATATAGCAGTCTATATTAAGTTCATGGTCATTTAAGTTTGAACCCATTCTTAATTCTTCTCCTTCCCATGTAAAATATGGTGTCCTATTTTACATACTTTTATTTTATAAGCTCCTTGACTGATTTTTTACAGAAATACTCATTTTTAACACTTTGTGTTTCCTACCTTTATATTGTCATTTTTGGTCTTTCATTTCCACTCAGAGAATCCTTTTCAATATTTGTTGCAGGGCTAGTTTAGTGATCATGAACCCCTTTATTCTTTGTTGGCCTGGGAAACTCTTTATTTTCCTTCTATTCTGAATGGTAGTCTTGCTGGATAGAGCATTCCGGTCTGTAGGTTTTCCCCTTTCAGCACATTGAAGATATCATGTCACTCCTTTCTAGCTTGGAAAGTTTCTACTGAAAAATCTGCGGTTTCCTTTGTATGTAACTGTCTTCTTTGGTCTTGCTGCTTTTAATAGTCTTTCTTATTCACTATATTTTGCCATTTTAATTATAGTATGTCTTGGTGTAGATCTGCTTTTGTTGATTTTGTTGAGGATCCTCTGTTCCTCCTGGATCTGTGAATCTGTTTCCTTCCCCCAGAGTAGGGAAGTTTTCAGCTATTATTCCTTCAGATAAATTCTCTGCCCTTTTTTCTCTATTTCTGGGATCCCTATAATGTGAATGTTATTATGTTTGATGGAGTCACTGAGTTCTCTCAGTCTGTTCTCATTTTGCATAATTCTTTTTTTTCTCTCTTGTTCAGTTTGATCACTTTCCATTATTCTGTTTTCTAGGTCCAGCCTGCTGTTCATTCTGTCAAGCTTATTTCTCATTTTGTTTATTGAGCCTTTGATCTCTGCTATATTACTCCTCATCTCTGTGTTGATGGTCTCACTGATACTGTCCACTCTTCTCTCATGTCCACTGAGTATCCTTATGCTCATGGCATTAAATTCTCTATCAGGCATATTACTTTTATCTGTTTTCTTTAAATCTCTGGCTATGGCCTTTTCCTATTCTTGCATTTAGGATGAATTATTCTGTCTTCTCATTTTATCTGTCTCTGTGCCTGTTTCTGCTTGTTAGGAATGTCAGTTATATCTCCTATTCTTGAGGGTAATGGCTTTATGAAGAAGAGGTCCTGCAATGCTCTGCATTATAGTGTCCTCTGTTTCCCAGGGCCTGGTGCTTCCAAGAGTATCTCCAAATGTGTGCACTCTGCTGTTGTGTGCTGGCCACTTTGTACTACAGGCCAGTTGTCTGCCGAGGCTCTCTTTGCCTGTTGTGGGCAATGTTTGGTCCTTCGAGTGATTGTGGCATATTTTAACTAGGTGTGCTCTGATCTGCTTGTTGTTGTTGTTGTTGTTGTTGTTTTTTAAGATTATATTTATCCATTTGAGGGAGAGTGAGAGAGAGCATGAGGGAGGAGAAGGTCAGAGGGAGAAGCAGACTTCCCACAGCTGGGAGCCCAATGCGGGACTTGATCCCGGGAATCCGGGAACATGACCTGAGCCGAAGGCAGTGGCTTAACCAACTGAGCCACCCGGGCACTCTCTGATCTGCTTGTTAAATGACACCTGTCATCACCACCACTAAAACCAGGGCCCTGCAAAACTCCCAGGCCAGGAGACATGGTGTGGACAAAGGTTTGCATCTGTCTTCTGGGGCAAAGGAACTACTGTGCTGGGTCTGAAGCAAGTGTTACTGGGAAGGGTAGTTCCACTAATATGTGGGTGTGTGGAGGGAGGAAGCTGGGCTTGCTGTAAGCAAGTTAGGTAGCAACTGTTGATGCTGCGTTAGTTCCCACAGGTGATGCTGCTTATGCTGAGTGGCATGGGAAATGGTATCAGGAAGTTCTTTCGTTCCCCTAGGGGTGTTTCTGGGGTCTGCTCTGAAATGAGCAACTAACTTCCCCACTGTGTACCGCAGCCATTCCCATGCTGTATGTCCCTGGGCTTTTTGCCATGCCTTCTCTCCAAGATCAGCCCAGTGCCCTTGAGACTCTTCCATCTACTCCCATCGATCTTTAAAGCTCTAGGCTTTAAGCTGCACTAGTTGCAAAACTCGGGAAATTTGGCCCCTTGCTCTTTCCAAGTCAGTTGCTATGGGGATTCTTATTCCTATGTGGTCCCCTCTGTGCTAGTCTGTCTCACTCTTCTCTGCCATCACCCCTCCTTTCCAGCACAGCGAACATGATCTCTTTCTCTTCCAAGCTGCATCTCCTTCCTACCTCCTTTTGTGGCCTCTTCTCTACTTTTGCATGTGGAGTTTGTTCTGCCAGTCTTCAGGTCAATTTTGGGTTATTTATGATGATCTGATAGTTACCTACTTGTATTTGTGGGATGAGGCAAGCCTAGGGTCCTCCTACTCTGCTGCCATCTTTTCTTGCCCCCCCCCATGAAAGTCTACTTCATTATTTTAAACACATTTTCTTCTTTTTTTTTTTTTTTTAGATTTTATTTATTTATTTTGACAGAGAGAGATCACAAGTAGGCAGAGAGGCAGGCAGAGAGAGGAGGAAGCAGGCTCCCCGCTGAGCAGAGAGCCCGACATGGGGCCCGATCCCGGGACGCTGAGACCATGACCCAAGCCGAAGGCAGAGGCTTTAACCCACTGAGCCACCCAGGCACCCCAAACACATTTTTTACTTATATTCTTTGCCAGTCATTTTTGTCGATCAATGATAACCTTTCACATATGCAGTATATAAAGTCTTTCACTATTGTAATTGTTGTAACTATCTATCCCTAGTCATTTGCTTTTTTTATTGTATTGTGTTAGTCATTTGCTTTTCAAATTTTGTTTACAGCGAGATTTCTTTCTTCATCTCCTATTTTCCCTCTACTTTTTAGATGTATCAAAGTCTATGTATTTGTAGTTAAAGATGTTGATCTTTGTCTATATGAATTTTCTTTATTATATTGTTTGTGCTTAGAAGTCATTTCCCTCCCAGGAATCACAAAAATACCCACCTATATATTCTTTCTAAATTACTAATCTCTCTTAAATTTGTTTTGGCATGAGTGTGAGGTAGGGATCCATTATTTTAATAGGCATGATTAATATTAAATTATTAAAGCAAATCATGAAAGGCTTTTTCAGGTCAGTAGATACACATACAAATACCAAAACAAAGAATACAAATGAAAATATATTTCGGAGATATTAAAAAGGTCTGTGTCTCTTTTAATGAGAAGATTCTACTTTGGCAGATCTTTAGTTAATGCTTAAATAGCTTATATGCCATATTTAAATTGCACATTAAACCTTTTTTGTAATTCACTGAGTTGGCTACTAGAAGTGATAATATTCGGAATTCATCTTAACTTCTATTTCTCTGGATATCTTCTCAGTGCTGTCCCTTTGATCCATCACAGTCCATTTTTGGAGCAACCTGACCTCCTAAACAGCATCTCTTTTCAGGAAGGGTGCCTTTGTGGATCTTTCCAGCCTTCTGATGTCCCTGTTTTCGTTTCCATGTCTTTAGTTTAGTGAGTCATTCGCAGAGTCCCCAAACCCCGGTTTTCCAGTAGTCCTGTTTTGAAACATAGTAAATGTAGGTGATCTCAGGTAAGACATCATGAGATCTCTCATGACTTGGCAAAATCAAATGTATTCAGAGGAAGAGCACTAACCCTTGGTATTTCCTGTTTCAGGAAAAGATGAAAGGCAAGAACAAGCTGGTGCCTCGCCTGCTGGGCATCACCAAGGACTCCGTGATGCGTGTGGATGAGAAGACCAAGGAAGTGCTGCAGGAGTGGCCACTCACCACAGTTAAGCGCTGGGCAGCCTCGCCCAAAAGCTTCACCCTGGTACGGACTGGCAATGGGGAGGACCAACACAGCCTTTGGGCCATACTGTGGGGTGGGAGAGAGAATACAAGCGCTATGGGTTTCCCTGGCCTTAGAGAGCAGTGTGCAGAGGGACAGATAGTGGACAGATAGTCCACAGAGGGTGGGTACTGGTGCAGTCTTCTGTGTTCCTGATGCTGTCCCTAGCATGCCCTCAAGGGAAACTTGCTAACGCTCAGAGGCTGATCAAAGGATCCCTCTTTGTCTCTAGTTGTTTTAGAAGTTCCTAAGCTTTGTGAAATCTTGCTGAAGTGTGTTTTCCCGGCCTGCCTAGAAACAGCATACTGCGCAGAGGAGATGGCATAGACTTTGGGGTAGTGTTCAAAACCAGCTCATCATCTCTCATTTCTGAGAGAGTTATCTCTCCTCTGTGAGCCTTAATGTCATTAGCTTTAACATGGGAATCATAATACCTATTTCGCAGAGGTGCTAAGATCAAACAAGATGATGATGATAAAATTCTCAGTGTGAAGTATATGGAAAGTGGGGAGAATGTAGCCCTCCCAGGCCTTCAGACCTCTGTATTCCTCCTCCCAACCTTAATAGTTGCTCTTAGCAGATTATAATTGTGTTATTTTCTTAATGATAGCCACATTGACACATGAGAATTGATAGGATTGTTATTTTGTCGAGCACGTTGAGCAATAAGAGAAATCAGTGTTGAAAGTTATCCATCTTCTGGCACTCCTGAAGTGTACTGTTCTCCAGGTCTAGGGAATATTTAAGTATCAGCTTGTGTCTAGATCAGGTCTCATAATACGGCATCAGAAAAAAAAGGTGTAAGGAACAGTTTTTGGAGGGAGTTATCTAGTGTGATTATTGGTGGATAGACTTGCCACTAGGAAGGAATCATCAGGAAATCTACCTTCTTCCCTCCTGTAGTCAGTAACTACCTCCATAGCCCTTAAGAAGAGATGTTCATACTTAGAGAACTGCATCCTCACCTTCCAAGGTAGGAAGTTGTGGATAACTTGGAAAAGAGACAAATCAAATCAATTAAAAGCATGTTATTTAGAAATACTAGAAGAAACAGTGAAAGGGTTCAAAGTAGTTGCCTTTGGGGATGGAAGGGATGGAAAGGAAAGCTAGGAATGGCTAGGGCAGGGACCCGCTGTGTTTTGTTATGTGCCTTTGAGTGCTATTGGTCTTTGAAAACTAGGTCCAGGTCCCATTTTGTTGAAAACAAAAAGTTATTTTAAAGACAAATTAGAAATAGTATGAGTCACAGTAACTAGCTCAAGCACAAGAGAGAATGAATATCAATGATGTTTATTAAGGTTGGATTAAAGTTTGTAACTTCTTATTTCTTTCTACTCTGAGCCTTAATTTAATTTCAGGTGTTTGGAGATTTCTCCTGTTGTCTTCCTGTTATTGATTTTTAGTTCAATTCTCTTATGGTTGAAGGATATACAGTGCATAATTTTAAGTCTTCTAATTTTAAGATTTGGTTTATATCACGGGATATGGTCATTCTAGGAGAATGTTCGATGAGTACTTGACAAGAGTATTAAAATATCCATTAGACCCTGTTAACTGGTGGTGGTGTTCCAGTCTTCCCTATCCTGACAACAGTTGCAGGTTTTTGTATTTTTCCTTTCAACTTTCACTGCATGTATTTTGAAGCTCTGTTTGGTGCTTACATGCACATTTAAGATCCCTCTGTCATCTTCATGGAGAAATTGTTTTACTGTTTAATTCTTTTGTTCCTTATAAATTTGTTTCCTCTGAAATCTGCTTAATTTTAGTATAACCACTCAAGATTTTTCAAATTAATGTTTGCATGATACAGTTTTCCATCTTTTCACTTTCAACCTACCTATATTATATTTAAGACAAGGTTCTTACAAAGTGGATAAAGTTGGATTGTGCTTTTTTAAAAATCTTCTTGGTCAGTCTCTTTTAATTGGTCTATTTAGTCCATTTATATTTCAATCTAATTATTGATATATTAAGGCTTAAATCTATCATTTTATAATATTTTTCTGTTTACCCCTCCATTTCTTTTCCCCTATTTTTGTTGCCTTCTTTTGGGAGAGGTCTATTTTGGTTTATTTATAATGCTTTTGAGCATATCTCTTTGCTTAGCATTCTTAGTGATCTAGATATTACCATATATGTAAGAATAATTATAACCCACAGGTGTGGATGTTTACCACTTCAAGAGAGGCATAGAAACTTTACTTCTATTTAGGTCTCTTTACACTCCCCACTTTTTGAAAATAATTATTCAAAGAAATACTTCTGTATACATTGAACACCGCATGAGATGGTGTTACAACTTTTGCTGCAACCATAGAATATGATTAAGTAAAACTCAAGAGGTAAAGGATAAGTTTCTACGTTTCCTTATTTTTTTTCCTTATCTATCCTGCTGTTTTCTTTTTAATGTTCTCAGCCTCTTGTTATCATTTTCTTCGTGTTTGAAGAGTTTCCTTTAGCCATTCTTTAAAGGAAGTTAGATCTGCTAAAAATGATTCTCTTAGCTTTCGATTTTTTTTCAGAATGTCCTTATTTCCCCTTCATTCATAAAGGATCATTTCATCAGGTATAGGATTAGACATTGATATTTCTTTCTTTTAGCACTTGAGCCACTTCTTTCTGGCCTCCATGGTTTCAGATTAGAATTCAAATTGGTGTTCACTTGTAGATAGTATGTCACTTTCTAAAGTTCCTGGTGTGGATTTCTCAGGGTTCATTGTATTTGGAATATGCTCAGCTTCTTGAGTTTGTAGGTATATATCTTTAATTTGGGGATATTTTCAGCCATTATTTCTTTGAATACTTTTTTTTGGAAAGATGTATTTATTTGAGAGCGAGAGAGAGAGAAAGAGAGTATGTGTGAGCATGTGAGCTGATGGGGGGAGGGGCAATGGAGATGAGGAAGGAGAGAATCTCAAACAGACTCTGCACTGAGTGGAGAGCCCAGTGTGGGGCTAGATCTCACAATCCCAAGATCATGGCCTGAGCTGAAATCAAGAGTTGGACACTTAACTGACAGACCACCCAGGTGTTCCTTGAATACTTTTTTTTTGTCCCACATTCTCCCAATGTGGGATTCTGATGATATGAATGTTACATCTTTTATTATCCCATAGAACCCTGAAGGTCTGGTTTATAGGTCCTTTATTTGTTTTTTGTCTTTTGTTGAGTCTATGTTCTTTCAACTGTTGAGACTGACTACATTCTGTTCATCTGTTTTCAAGTCTACTGATTCTATGCTCTGTCATCTCCACATTACTTTATAATGTAAGTTTTTTAAATTTTAGTTATCACATTTTTCTGTATTATAATTTTTATGTGGTTCCTTCTTCTGACTTATTTCTCTGTTGAAACCTACTATTTGTTTTGGGAGAATTTGTAATTGATGAAACATATTTTATGATGGCTGCTTTATGAGATAATTCCAATATCTGATTCTTCTCATTATTGGCATCAATTCATTATCTTTTCTTATTCATATCATAGTTGTTTGGCTCTTGATATGAGTAGTGATTTTTTTAAATTGTATCTAGGCATTATGGTTATTAAGTGAGGAGACTCTCACTCTTACTTAAATATTCTGTTTTATTAGTCATCTTGTTCAGATTTAGTGTGGACTTCTGGTCTCCTTTTGTGGCCTTTGCTGTGGTGTTCTGGATTGTTTTGACACTGCCCAGTTCTTACTCAAAACTTGATGGCACTGTTTGTGAAGACACTTCCTAGGCCCACCTGCTATTGCTGGGTGACCATTTTGGGGATAGGCAGAAGCTACTGGGCCTTTCTCTGTTATGCCACTGGGTGCAGGTCAGGAGGGTGCAGGCTTCATGTGACCACTGTTGCAAAAGGGTAAGACCACCTGCCTGTCTGGGTGGTGGAGTGAGGGCCGGGACGCCCTGGTCTTTCACTGCTCTGCAGCTGCTGGTGAGCACCAGCCCAGCTTGTGGAGCTGGTCTGGGGCTCCCAGATAGATCTCCATTGGGCTTCTCCTCTCCTGGTCCTTTGTCAAAAAAGGACAGGCCTTTGAAATCCTGCTTTTTGGAGATTCTGGGTTTCAGGCACTCACCTGGGAGTAACCGGATATAAAAGAAAACCTAAAAATTCACCAGAATGTGTTTTCCCAAGTCCTGTGCTCCCCAGTCAATCTACCTTTACAGCTTTCAGAGCCCTTTTACTAAATTGTAGGGTATTCAGTTATGTTTAGAGGGGAAGAGAAGGGAAAAGTGAGTCTGTGCCATTTCGTTCCAGGACTAGACCTCTTTACCCTTAAAACTATAGCTACATGATGACATGATGTAGTTATATTTCTTCTAATGCCATTTTTTCAGGATTTTGGGGAGTACCAGGAAAGCTACTATTCTGTACAAACCACTGAAGGAGAGCAGATATCCCAGCTGATTGCGGGCTACATTGACATTATTCTCAAAAAGGTATTTCAGACTGATGCAAATTAGAAAAGTTGCTTTTTTAAAAACACTCACTTAGATGCTGCTGCTACCTGGAAAAAATAAAACAACACAAAACAACCCTAATTTGAAGTACTTGACCCACTAATTTAATCTTAACATTAAGATTGCTTGAGTGTGCAGTCTTTTAACCTCAAGATCCCACAAGAATTTCCATTTTAGCTGAAGTTCATATTTATATTCTTACTGCCGAGTAACGTGAGCAATAGGGCTTCACTTAGCTAATGAATGAGACCAGCTAACCTCTCAGCATCTTCCTCTCTAGGTAGTTCTATTATGCTTTCCAGCCTCTTTAGAAACCTAGGTTGAGGATCTGAAAATGTTCTTCATATTTTTCATGAATTTTTTTTTAAAGTAGGCTCAGTGCCCAGAGTGACACCCACTCTGGGGCCTGAACCCATGACCCCAAGACCAAGAACTGAGCTGAGATCAAGAGGCAGGTGCACAACCGACTGAGCCACCCAAGTGTTCCTTATGAATTTTTACCAAATTACTGAATTTCATGAATTTTTATCAAATTCTCAAATATACTACTATGGTATATATAGTTATATACCATAGTGGTATTCAGGCAGACTGCCAAAGACTTCAAGAAAAAGCCCACTGAAATAACCAAGTTCAACTAGAACATCGGTATTTACGTCTTGATTTTAACTGTGTGAAATTTAGTCAATGCAGTAATAAACACAGAAAGCAGGTATCTCTATATTGCATTAAACAATGTATTTATTTTTTATTGTTACGTTTGTTTTTCTTTAGCCATCACCTACTCCAATATAAAGAATTGGGTGTAAATCTCAACATTTTTGCTTGTGTAGCTCCTTTTAGAAGGTGTCTTAAAAGGTTTTTGCATCAAGACCTGCTGAGTTTCCTTTTTGTTTCATTTTACCTCAGAAACAAAGTAAGGATAGATTTGGATTAGAGGGGGATGAGGAGTCGACTATGCTGGAAGAGTCTGTTTCTCCAAAAAAGTAAGTATTTTTATTTATTTTTTATTTCATGAGTCCTGTTCTGCAGTTGCTCATTTAAATCTCCTAACGTGTCGTTTTCATCAAAGGCTGGAGAGTGGGCTTCTGTTTGATTCTGTGACAGTGAAGGAGTTATTGTTTATAGAATGCTCCCTACATGCCACAGGTGTCATGAGGCAGTAGAGGGAAATGGTTAAAACATGGACTCCAGACTTCCTGGGTTCAAATCTCAAGTCACCCTCTTTTTTTTCTTTTTTGTTTCTTGAGAGTGGAGGACAGGTTGGGGGGTGGGTTGCAGAGGAAGAGGGAGAGAATCTCAAGCAAGCTCCACATGTAGCGCAGAGCGTGATGGTGGGGCTTGATCTCACAACCCTGAGATCATGACCTGAGCTGAAATCAAGAGTCAGACGCTTAACCGACTGAGCCACCCAGGTGCCCCTTGGGTCTCTTTTTCAATGTGTGGCCTTGGGGACATTACACATTTCCTCTGCCCCTTCATCTGAGCTATAAAATGAGAATAATGATAGTACCACCTTATACACTTTATTTTGATGATTGAATTATTAATAAAGCACATGAAACAGTGCCTGGCACATCATAAATCATTACTGTTCTTAACATCATCATCACTTTCAATTCAGAACAGTCTCAACCCCATTTTATATGTAAGGAAACTGAGATTTATTAAAATTAAGTAACATCTAATAGGTGTTACTTTGGGGGAATCTGAGCAGCTGCTCCCCCTTATGTTACGTAGAGCATTGTGATAATACATTTCTTGCATACACTTTACTCCGTATGTCTAGCATGCTGTCTCATTTCACCCCAATAACAACCCCTGACACAAGAGGTAGACCAGATGTTTCTGCCTGTCCATGACTGAGGAAACCAAAGCTCTGAAAATTACTTCAGATGCACCCATGAGGCAGGGCCATGAGTCAGTTCAGATCTTGTGATGTTTCTTACCGCAAACTGCCAGAAAGTTCTAGAAAATTCATATTGAATTTGCTAAGTCATACTGATTGCTTCTCGAACATTGCCATACTCCATCACTTTGTCTCGATTGGCTTCATAATCACCTTGAAGGTGCTTTTCCCTTTGTCCCCTATTTTAATACACAATTTGGAACCAAACCTGACGATGCTATGCATTTCACATACGTGGTACCCTCTTGTAGAGCACCTTAAGTCCTTGGAATTATTAATGACCATTAGCTGGAATTCAGTAAGCTAGTGCTTTCTGGCAGGTTGAGTTGTTCCCCTCAGAGGACTTGTCCTTCTAAGAGCAGCTGAGTAAGTGTCTGAGCCCAGAGCACTAACACTCTTTACTGCCTTTTACCATGGAAGCCCCTTCCCACTGCCTAGGGCATCATGGTGGGGTCTGATCAAGGCAAGCAGGAAGAATGGTCCAGGTTGGTTCCCATCACAAGACCTGCCACTTCTCCCTGCATTAGACATTGGCTAAGATCACAGGATGCCCCTGACTTCCTCCTGGGGCCCCCACATCTACCCTTCCTAGTGCCAACCGTGCCACACAGACATCCCTGTTCTTCCACAGATTCCTGCTCTCTAGTATCCTAGCCTACCTCATGAGCTTTGCCCTGGGCAATAGGGAATGATCTGAAGGTTGGAGAACCCTGGGAAAGAGGCCTGGTCCCTTAATGCAGCTGCTCACCTAATCTGCCCCTACATACATACATACATACATACATACATACATACATACACACACACACACACACACACACACTCTCTCTCTCTCTCTCTCTCTCCCCCCCCCCCCCCCTCTCCCCCTCTCCCCCTCTCCCCCTTTCTCCTCCCCCACCCCCACCCCCACCCCAGACTCTCCCTGGATGGGGTCTGTGCTCTGGGCTGCTGCACAGATAGTCCACCTTCACATGCTCAAAGTCCTTACTACTCATTCTAAAAACATATCGGAAGTAAAAAACTGGTTTTTTTTTTTTTTTGTTGTTGTTGTTGTTGTTTTGTTTGTTTTTTTTTTTTACTAAATGTCCTAGAAATCTTCCTGGACTTTTTTTTTTTTTTAAGATTTTTTATTTATTTAACAGAGAGAGAGATCACAAGCATGCAGAGAAGCTGGCAGAGAGAGGTGGGGGGAAGCAGTATCCCTGCCGAGCAGAGAGCCCAATGGGGGACTTGATCCCAGGTCCCTGAGATCATGACCTGAGCCAAAGGCAGAGGCTTTAACCCACTGAGCCACCCAGGTGCCCTCTTCCTGTACTTTTTAAAAAATCATCCGGAGGAGGTGCCAAAGTCTATCCTATCATCAAGGCTCCAAAAGTGTTTAAGTGCTCTCTGTGGTCAGTGGCCTTGGACCTGGGGGATGAGAGCTAAGCTGTGGGAGATTCTCTTTTAGTTCCTTTCTGTACTTCTCCTTTCAGTCTAAGACTAAATGACCTATGTCCCCGATGCCTAGACTAGAACCTGGCCCACAGAGATATTTGTTGAGTGAATGCTATTTCAGGTGGAATTTACTAATAGATCAATGTTTCCAAAACTTTTACATACACCTGGAACGTCATTGGTACAGAAACATAACAAATGGTGTGGGGGGGGCATTCTTAAGCAAAGCTAATTGGCTAATATCATGAACCAACTGAGAATGCTTATTTGTATCAATAACTGTAAAAAGATTCATCTCAGGATTCTTGAGTACTTCGGTGCTGCCTCACTCACAGTTCCATCTGTATATACGTCTTTTGAGTTGGCCTCCACAGCATAACGCAGCAAACAGCTGTGACGCTCATGGTGTCTTATCATGTCACTGTATGTGAGTGGCCACCTCCCAGTGACCAAACCCCTGTTCCCTGCAGGTCCACCATCTTGCAGCAGCAGTTTAATCGGGCCGGGAAGGTGGAGCACGGCTCCGTGGCGCTCCCTGCCGTGATGCGTTCGGGCTCCAGCGGGCCCGAGACCTTCAACATGGGCAGCATGCCATCACCGCAGCAGCAGGTCGTGGTTGGTCAGATGCACCGAGGGCACATGCCCCCGCTGGTGAGGCGTCCCCCACGCTGGCACTGGGCGTCGGTAGGCTGCCTGTGATGCACAGGGAGAGACACCAGCCTGGGAGAGCTTGCGTGCACTGTCACGTTCTCACCCGTTCCCCCCCGAGCCGTGGCTCTTTGCTGCATGGTCCCAGTTCCTGGCTACTCGGTGATCTCTTTAAATGGGGTGTCTTAGTAACTCCCTGTGTAGAATCATGGGTGTCCTCGGGGGCTGGAGGGCAACTGTGACCTCTCCACGTGACTGGCGATACAGAGTATGGACAGCCCTGCTTCCCTGCCTTAACAGCATCAAGTTGCTATTTAGCCCAGGGTGGCCCTCGGCGGGTCTTAGAAATAGACCGGGTCTCTAGCGATCCACGCTCTCCCCTGGAGGATCGTTGTCTCTTGTCGCTGCCGATCTGCCTGCTCAGGAATCAGGCGCTGCTGGGGAAGAACTTTATAAAAGCTGAAAAGCCTGAAAGCTCAAAAGTGATTTGACTCTGAAGAAACATGTTGACTATAGGTTGGAGTGCAGTCTTTTCTTACTTAGTAAGCACAGTTCTGGGGTGGAACATGTTTCCTATGCATGAGCTCTTTTGTCCTCATTACTCGGAGTGGAGTAGCTCCCTTGCAAGGGCTCTCTCTGAGTCTTCTGGCCAACTGATTAAGCTCTCCACGCTCTCCTGATCACAACCTCTCTATGGCATACACCCACATTGAGCATTCTATTCATACAATCTCTGTCCCAGCCCCCTGCTTGAAATGGGAGGTGCTTGGGGTTGTGGAGACACAGCGTGGACCACTCTGTCTTGAGCCTGGAGTTCAGTTTGGCCGTGTTTTGTATAGAGGGCGGTGTCACTCCCAGGAGAGAGGTTATGAATGCCCTGTGGTCATCTGCCTTTGCAGACCTCAGCCCAGCAGGCCCTCATGGGGACCATCAACACAAGCATGCACGCTGTCCAGCAGGCCCAGGACGACCTCAGCGAGCTGGATTCACTGCCACCCCTCGGCCAGGATATGGTAAATACTGTTCATGCTTTTCATTCGGGTCTCTGCCTGGCACAAAACGTGACTTTGCCTTTTGTCTGCTTTCAGCTGGGAAAATCTTTATCCAGCCAGGTGAAATGGAAACACATGGGTTTGTTTTGTTTTGTTTTCCCCAATATATGGAGTCTTTATAGTGAGGTGGTACCCCCAGGAAGAGAATCATGGGCTGCTACTGGGTATTGGCAATACCTCTCAAGGGCCAAGAACTTCAGTTCTGGAGTCACATGATCTGGGTTCAAGTCCCAGTTCCACTGCTAGCGTCTGTGTGAATCTGGGCAACTTACTCTCTATACGCTTCCATTTTGTCGTGCATGCACGGGGTCCTTAGGAAGACGTGGTAATCCCGTCGTGTGCAGAGTTCTTAGCATGTAGTGAGAGCTCAGTGAGCATTAGCTGTTATCAGTGCTTCTCAAATGTTAGCATGCATCAGTCACCTGGAAGACTCTTTTAAACAGATTGCTGGGTTCCGTCCCCTCTTTCCTGACTCAGTAGGTCTGGGGTAGGCCCTGAGATTTTCTGCCTTTGCAACAAGTCCTCAGGTCCTCCTCTGCTGTCTCAGGACCACACTTTGAGAACCACTGCATTACCGTTCAGCTCCTCAGCAGGGCAGGATAATTAGCTGCCTTTCTGTAGGTGCTGCCACATGAAATTACCTAGCCCCTTCCTACTCTGACTGCAGCCCGCAGGCCAGCAGCATTGCTAACACATAAGATCTCTTGAGAGGTGTGGAATTTTAGGCCTTGCCCCAACCTTCGGAATCAGAATCTGCATTTTCATGGACTTCCGGCTGTTTGCTGTGCACATTAAAGTTGATGAAGCACTGGCTGGCACTGTCCTTCCCAGACCTGCTTTGCATGTTAGAATTACCTGAGGGAGCTTAAAGAACCAAGCCTGAGCCCCAACTCAAACCAGAAAAAAATCCTGCCGTGAAGGTTGGAGCCTGTGCTTGTTTCATTTCTCAAGGTGGTTCTAGTGGACAATCAGGCCTGAAAACCACCCTGTGAGGACTCACGGAGCCATCCCAGGCCAGGGCCGAGACGCAGTCTGTCGCCCCATCTTGCCCCGCCAGGATAACTGTCCTGCAGGACCTCCCTGAATGCTGTGACTTTCGCTTCCTTGCTTGCCTTCCTGCAGGTGCTGCTGTACTCAGTGCTTCGTATCCCAAGTACCTGAAATCATTAACACAGTCTTCGTGGGGGATCTTCAGAGTGAAAATACATGAGGCAGACCACCCCCCCCCCATATCCAGCACCATTGTGAGATGGCTTTAAAATATTTGGACTTGACAGTCCTGCTTCACCAACTTTTAAAGCATTGGTATACCAAAAAATAGGATTAGTGCTAGACACATCCTAAATCTCAATGTATATTTTTGGCATGTTTTGGGAAGCAGATCGGCATCGTCTGTTGCTGCAGGGTCATCGTTATGAATGGAAATGATCACTTAGTGGCTAAGTCCAGAAATGCCAGGAAATAGAGAGTTTGCTATGTATAGGTTCCCATGAACATAAAGTATAAGATCTGGAAAGGTTTGTAAAAACCACTGAATTCCTACAGTAGAAGAAATGTAATTCACAGGACCTAGATGTAATATGCCCGAGGTCATGTCACTTGTCAGTGATAGAGCTAGATCTAGAACAGAGGTCTCGACCCATTTCCCGCCACGCCCACCCCGGCCCAGTCCTTCCAGGAAAGGTGCCATGTCTACATCACATTCGTGTTAACAAAAGACCATCTTTATACCGACAGAGAACACTCGTGAGCTGCAATTCTAATTCTAACCCTGCTCTCTTGGTTTTTACAAGGTAGAAATTAACAACAGTTGTGGTTACTGGTGCACAGTAATATGATGAGACATTAATTCTCATTTTTTATTAAATTTACCTAAATAAAGCCATGTGGAACTTTCCTAAGATCCTAAAAGCACAAGAAAAAAACAGTGGAGGCAACATGGAGGACGTCTGTGCTGTTCACCATCAGTAAATGAACCAGGGGCCTGTTAAAGACCTTGCTTAAGATGACTGGAGGGCCTCGCTGGTGCCCGCCCAAGAACAAGAGTACAGACAAAATGCTGGTCTCATTTTATGGCATGACATCTCTGGTGTCCCAGGCAGTCCCACGCTGTGACTGTGTCGTGCCCTTGTCTGGTTTTGCAGGCGTCTCGGGTGTGGGTTCAGAACAAAGTCGACGAGTCCAAACACGAAATCCACTCTCAGGTGGATGCGATCACAGCTGGAACAGCTTCGGTGGTTAACCTCACTGCTGGTGAGTCTCTGAGGGCTTGGTGCTGTCTTGTGGTTTTGCTTTAGAAACAATCACTATTCTTTGATTGAAACAACAGATTTTCAGAGGATGAGAGGCTCGTCTATTTTTAGGTGCTCTGAGTGCTGCAGGCACTTCTTCACACTGACCCTGGAGAAAGGTGGGGAGCATCTCATTCCTTTCCGTCGATATCATGCATCTTTCAACAAGCCCTTACGTAGTTCTGCTCACCGTCCACCCATCTGCGGGACGGACTGCGAAGTGTGCGGGAGTTGGTTTCTCCCTTCTGGGAGCTTACAGTCTCAAACGGGTTTGGGAGGGATAGATCCAACACACAGGCCCCCGTCCGTCTTGTCCCACAGTAGTCTCATCACACCACTCAAGGTCGGGTGAGAGCCCACAGATGTCTCGGCTTCTCCGTGCAGCATTTCAGTGCCTCAGCTGCTGACGGGCACCCAAGGGAAAGAGCCACGGGATGCCCAGACTTCCTTTGGAACTGTCCAGGGGCTCGTGTTCAGTGTTGCAGTGTAGGAGACCTCCAGGCAAAAGGACTTGGGAGGAGCAGCGCCTCGGAGACAGGGAGCCAGGCATCTCCCT